>NC_053488.1:161243-461243 GCF_015227805.2 Hirundo rustica | reverse complement strand
AGCATCAGGTAACACCCTTCAGGAAAAAAAAAAAAGAAAAAAAAGTCATGCTAAGAAATAAGCTGACCTTGTGTTCCAGAAAGGGATCAAATGATGTTTTCTCAAATGGACTTTTACTACAGGAATTCTGCAATCTATTAGAGACCTGGGAAAACTTTTTGCTCTCTGTCCTAAATAATTTCTCGAGTTTTTTAATACAATCTTAGCAAAGAGAATCTTAGAAAAATGACAAAATAGTGGCAGCTAGCGGAAAATGTTAAGAACTTTTCTTACACTCCAAACTAGATCACTCTGGGCCTTTTCCATGCAAGGCTTTTGCTCTATGCATCAATTCCATCATGCTCTCCCCCACTTTTGTCTTGTGCTTTGTCCCCCAAAATCAAATTTAGGCACGCAAAGTACTATCAATACTATCAAATTAATTAGAAGCCTGCACTGCAGTTTTAGGTGTGGTTACAGAATAAAGTTCAAACATCTGATCTGTTCTAAAAGTAAAGGAACAATAACATTTTAACCAAAGTCAGAGGATATGCTGGTGGGTGCCTTTAACTTATTCTTCCTGTTCTACATACATCATACTTACCCTGAAGTTTGTTTAGCAGAGGCAAATACCAGATGTTTGCTACTTGATACATACAAAACCAACCTAATCCAGAAGGGATTTTACGTGTCCTTACCATAAACTCCTTTGTCCAGGAGAAGTAAAAATTCATCCACTGCATTTCGCATCTCAGACTCAGTAAGATCCAGCAAAGAAACAACTTTGAAATCCAGCTGCCTTAGCAAACTGGTCAATTCATAGACATCTACCATTGGAGCCTTGAGCTGGGGATGATTCCAGTAGCTCATGTTTCCCATTAACAGAGCCACCTTGTCTGTGGCTGCCAAGACACACAGAGAGAAAAAAAAATGGTACATTTATATATTCCACGGATTCAACACCTTTAAATGTAAGGTTTTCCAAAGTGAAAAGACTTTCCAATCTCACTTCAGGCACACTATATTATGTGCTTTTACAAATCATCCCACACCAATAACACAGCTCAACTCTCTTTTCAGCCTGAAGAAAAAAACTTACCCACATGAGAGGGGAGCACTTACACTCCCCCTCACACAAACCTGAAAGAGCCATAAAATTCTGAGAGGCCAGCAGCCTTTCCATCTGGTTTAGTATCAACAGGACAACATGCCTGACCACTCAAGTCTACAATGCAAATTTAAGAATGTGATAAAAAAACCTAGCAAGTATTCCTCAGATCACATATGCTATCCATCTCTTTATGAGCTTCAGCTCAGCATCAAAGCATCCAGATGACGGAGCAGGGAGAGCTGAGTTTGCAAGGACAGCATTTCCTCAGCAGACAGGATAGCAATCCTTTCTATCACATCATCCCAGAACCATTGCCTCCAAGTGTTCAAAGGAATGGAGTAACACACTGGCTAAGGCTGGGCCACAGGAATCTGAAGCAGTAAACTGAAACAGATGAGAAGCTGCAGATGCTTCACAGGGTCACTAAAAATACTGGTGCCCTCAGCAGAGTTTACTCCTGAAAGGGCAAGCAAGCATTCTAAAAGGACTACACAAATGGCCACAGATCTCCCTCGCTGCAGCTCTCTATCTGCCCCATAGCTCTTGCACTGGCACTGTCAGTAGGAGCAATATGCAAAAGCAGCAAACTCTGCTTCCTAGATGTCAAATACATACAATCATATCAGTACAAAACTACTTACCCACAGGTCTGTGACTAGATTCTTCTTGTGGGTCTGCTTGAAACAGAAGAAAAGAGCAGCACGTCAGTGACCACAGAAAATGAACTGCATCTTCCCCAGTGCCACAGTCTAGTGGCACTGCTTTGTCTAACACTGCTAGTTTAATGCAAGAAATAGCCCTCTTTTTGTTTTGGTGGGGTTTGGGTGTGTTTTGTTGATATTGTTGTTTTTGTTTAGCTGATTTCCTTCACCCTCTTCCAGCAAACATCCTGACAGAATGTGAGTAGCTAGTTCTATACATCAAGAAAGAATAGATGCTGAATGTCAAAAACTGTACATTGGCATTTTCAGTGACATCTGAACAGTTCATCCTCTCCAAACAAAATGCAGACATGCAAGGTGGGGGATGCTTAGCAGGGATTCCCATCTGGATGTGAAAATTCTTTTATATTGTACTTCACAGAGGGTGGCAGAGCCAATGCTGTGCCAAGAGAAGCAGTAAGCAGTAGTGTGCCACTTGGATAGCATGACAGTACAACAGAGAAGCCCTTCAGTGATTGAAACTGAGGCTGGGCAGACATAAACACATTTGATATCTTGCAAACCACAGACAAGAATAATTCCCTTTGCATTTGTTTAAGTAAATGTGCAGCCTTGGGTGATTTTACAAACAGCACCCCTATGATTCTCTATATGCTTCAAGTTAAATCTCTTGGAACTAGAAAGTTGCGCTGCCCTTAAGGTGACACCAGATCCTGTTCAGTTCTCAGTTACAGATACATCCAAATATTGTAAAGTTTATATTGTAACCCAGCGAGTCTTCAGTGACTTGTAACTGAAAGTTAAGGTTCATAAAGTCAAGATTAGAAATTAAAGTTTTCCAAAACTTATCACTTACCTGATTCCTGAAGATCACTTAAATCTTCTGTGAAGGAAAACATCAATAAAATAATAGTTTAAACAAGAAGCAGAAACCCCATTTTATTAGTAAAAATATAAGAGTTGTGCCATTATTAAACAAAGCTGAACACAGAAAACAAACTACCATTCTAAAATACCTTTGGCTTTGCATTTCTGCAAATCAAACCTTTTGTGTTTATTCCACACAAAGAAGAGCAAATCCTATAGCGATACATTAAGCTGTGCTAGACACAAAATTACAGCACAGTAGATGTAAAAACAAAGAGGGTGACAGTTACAACACCTCAATCCCACAGGCATGCAAATAGGTTGAAGGAAAAAGGAACAAGGTATCAGAATCATCCCAGTGGAGAACAGATGTTTGAAGGGCTGCAGAAAAAGCAACATCCCAAGCAAGAAATCTGATTTTGGGAAGCCATGTGTATTCAGAAAGATTTCAGACACAATTTTAAAACATTCTAAGCTACCAAGGGTTTCCCCTCTTTATTCTGAGAACACTGAAAAGCAGGGAAAAGAAAACTAACATCTCTGAAGCACCAGTGCTCTATTGGAGCAGCCTCACACCATTGGACACATCCCCTGTGCTGTGACTATTGCAGACTCTGGGATGCTCGAGTCGAGGCATGGTACCAACATTAAAGGTCACAATACACTTCTTCCTCCCTGTTGCAAAAATGCAAAGGAGAACAGAAATCACCCTAAGGAAGTTGCTAGAAACACTTCTGCAGACAGGGAGCTAACACTGGAACCAGCTCTATCCAGCTCTCTAAGATCACCCAGGTTCCTGAACATCTCCAGATTTTCTTGCTAGGATGTTTGCCTCCTGAGTCCCACCAAAGAAATCTCCAGATCTTTATATTCATTTGAATGCCACAAAAGAAGAAAGTAGCCTGTTTTTTCTCCTGTGTGATCTAGAGCATGGTGTCCTTGCAAAGAAGAGAGAAGCACATGCAGAAGGACGGTTGCATCCATCAGTGTTTTAAACCCAAGCTCTTAACCCACACATGCCTTTCAGCAACACTCTCAAACAACCCGACATCCCCATCACCGATTTTTAAAACTGATTCACAACTAGAGGTTTACATTACCTTCTGTGCACTCCACTGCCATAGCTCTCCTTCCTTGTGTTTTAAGGAGGGGGAAAAAAATTGGAAAACAAGCTCTCAGTTATGAGAGTTAGCACACAAGGTGGAAGACAAAGGGCACTGTCAAGCTGCTCTGCAATCCGGCTCACTTTACAGTGTTGTAAATCTGCATTGGCCACAACACTGTACAGTAATGATTCCTGAAACTCAGGAGTACTAAACTAGGGTGTTTCTTGGGTCAGGAAATTACACAATAGCATTGCCAGGTCCATCTGGAAGCTATACAAACAGATGTACTCCAGTTCACTGCAAATACACACACACTGAAACGTGTTCATTCATTCTACCTGAAATGAACAATCTCTCCTGATTGCGAAGGACTCCACGTGACAGAGTTCATGTCCCCAGGAAGGGTTAAAGTGGTTTTTAGTTGTCAAAAAGCAAAAATCAGCCTGCAATCTGGTAACAAGCCACATACATGCCAAAAAGGGATAGCACTTTTGTGCTGGTTACCATAAAAACCCAAAGCTCTAAAATTCCATTTGCTGGATGCAAGAACTGGTGTTTTAACAAATGGATAAACTGAAAATATAGAAGGCATTTGCTTGGCTTAATATTGAAAGCTTCAAAAATAAATTTTAGTGATGTAGAAGAAATGGACAAAGGAGCTGACCTGTATAAAAGAAAAACTCCTTACCTATAATGACTTCTACTTTCTCACTGTCTTCGTCCTCCCGGTCATTGAATACATGACACCAATATGTTCCTTGATGTCCCACATCCACATCAGTTACCTATGCAAGCAACATCACCATCATCTCAACAGACCTCCAAAAAATACTTGCATCGGCTATTTAAACCTTGCATCGAAGCCCCACAGGAAAGAAAGAGTAAAAAAACTAAAAGCAGCACTTCATCAGAAGTTATCCAAGTTCTGAAGAAATTATTCTCTTCAAGGGAACTTTCTGTGGTAAGCTCAAGGTGGTTAACATTAGCTCCCAAGTGTGGCCCATTGCAGTAACTTACTGTGTAGACATTTTTGTTCCCATCTGCCAAAGGAAATCCATTTCTGAACCATTGGTAATGAGGAATTGGGTTTCCAACAGCTCCACATTCTAGTACCAAAGCATCCCCCACTGTCAGGTTTTGTGGCTGAGGCTGATTACAAATGCACAACTTGTTTTCAGGCAAACCCGTTAAGCGCCCTTAAAAAATGAAAAGGAAGTAACAACAAAAGGAAGTGTGAGACAACCTAAGCGCAGCAACAGGGCTGCCCAAGGGCCTTGAGGAAGCAGGAAGGCACTTTCAGAAGGCATTTTTGCCACTCACCATGAGGTGTATCCCGAAGCTCACAAACTTCAAGGCGTGCCCACTGACTGAACATGAAAGAAGATTCACTGTTCACTCGGCAGATGTAAAAGCCAGAATCCTTTACACTCACTGGACTCAAAACCAGTTCTGGAGAATTACCATGGGGAACCTGCATCACAGGTGAACCAAAAATACTTCCATTTCGCTTGGTTTAATCTAAACC
This sequence comes from Hirundo rustica, assembly GCF_015227805.2. NCBI lineage: Eukaryota > Metazoa > Chordata > Aves > Passeriformes > Hirundinidae > Hirundo > Hirundo rustica. The sequence continues at coordinate 455,993 of NC_053488.1, read as the reverse complement.
AGGATCAAGCATTACAATGTTTATTTCCAGCTCCATAACACCATGCTCAACTCCTTCACTTACTTGAAACTTACTGGTAGGCTGAGACAATTGAACTTACAGCTTTCTTTCTGCCCCATTCCACATTCACAGCCCCCAGGAATGAAGTGTTGTGAATATAAGGAACCACTGTTTTATTTTAGCACGTTCATAAGATCCAGCATTTCTTGAACTTTCGGTTTTATGACTATTTACAGCAACATTCTCTCACTGTGAACAAGAGTCTTAAAAAAAGGATGATCCAAAATCACTATGTGTTATTTTCACTGTTTAAAAACCCTGCATTCTCTATGAACTCTTACCTCCTTTTCCTGTTTGAACCACTGGTAGTGCACAAATGGATGTCCTGTTGCCCAGCAGCACAACTTGACGACCTGACCAGAGAGCACTGCTTGAGAGTCTGGCTGTACAATGATCTTTATACCTTAAAGACAGAATTTACACACAGGAAAGTCATGAAGAAATCCAAATCCATCATATATATTTTCATTTAAACTACACTTGGAGCAAAGAACATTTCTGTAATTTGTTTGTTTGTTTGTTTTTAAATTTCTCCTGATTTGCATCACAAACAGCTCTTAAGAACATAGATCAGAAAAATTCACTAGAAGATAAGCATTCCGATATGCACTCGTCGGAAGCATTCCAAACAAGTTCTAAGAAATCTGATCCACAATTTCATCAGTTTCATTTCTTTTCCTCTGGTTTATTCAGCACTAGACAGTCGCTTCCTGTACATACCATGGAATTAATGGTTCAAAAAGGAAAACCTTCCAGCTCAATTTTATGATTAATTACAAATACCCATTTCTTCCATTTTCCTTGGAAAATGCAGAGCATAAGTGTTACCTTTGAAGATGACGTCTATGGTTACCAGACTTCGAAACACACCATGCAAATTCAGTATTCATAATCTTACCTATTATCTATTTGTTATATCCTTAGCTGATACACTGGGAAACACTTTCACTTAATGAAAGAGTGAAAAGCATTGCTACAATATACTTGAAAAATCCCAAGATTGTCCTAACAATGGTTCTCAGCCCATGGCTTCTTTTCACACACTGTCCAAAGAACAGGACAACCATCAGCATGGCAAAGAGCTTGCAGGTCTCATTTCCACTTCCCATTCAAAGAGATGCTTTTTTCATTTCCCAGGAAGCTGAATTTCACCCCATCCTGAAGAAGAAGGACCTAAGAGAGGGCTCTGCTTTTGTATTACAGCAAGTAGCACTTGATATATGTGGTCCTACTTGTGTATCTCCTTGTGCTGCCCCACTTCCTAGACTTTGTGAACAACCACACTGAATCACAGAATATGCTGAGCTGCAAGGGATCCACAAGGATCATCAAGTCCAAGTGTTAGCAGAAGATAATCTAGTTCTATCCTAAGTTAGTTTATCTGTCCAGTTAGCAAGCTGGACCAAATCCGGCACGTACCAGAACTGCCTTAACTGGACCCTTCCCCTTCACTTGGGATAAGTTACTGACACTTCCAGCCCCAAGTGCTGGCAGCACTACCTGTCAGTCCACCTCAGGTCCATAAGCATCTCCCAGAAGCACAGGCTGACACCAAATCCCAGTCAGCAGACAGAAGGACAACACCCAGCACACCCATGCAGCCAAGTCCAAGTCTGCAACAACACTGCATGAACGCTTGGCTTACTTCTAACCTCAGAATCAGATGAGCCAATTACCTCAGTAATCATCTGGATCCCAGCTACCAGAAGTCAAGCACTAAAGATGTTTTTAGTTACTGTAGAGTGTTACCTTGAGTGTTTCCAGTCTAAAATCCAGGGCTCCAGTGAAAACACAGCCCAGAACTGACCTGAATGGCTGAGACAGCGGAGAGCCTCTGTGTGCTCCAGGGCCTGCAAGGACTCTGCCAGCTCCACCACAGTGCAGCCTCGATCCCCCAGCAGCTTCAGGAGACTCCAGCTGGGACTGCCTTCTGCCTCCAGCACCTGGAGGGAACACTGCTCCAAATCCAGAGGGCTATGGAATAATGTGAGAAAGACATGACACAGATATTCTTAATACTTTTTTTCTCAGAAAAAAATCACTTGTAGATAAATAAAAAGAGCTTTAAAAATAGAGATGGGAAAATCCTAGCTGATTTGGACATATTGGCAGCATTTCCTTCAAGTTTCAGGAGTTCAGAGGTTACTCAGTGACACCTCCACTGACAGAAACTGATATTAGTGAGCTGCATGGTACAAGAGACGTGTATACCTCACAATTCTCAGCAAATGTATTAAGAAACCTTCTATTTTTCACTTCTAAAGTTTCAGCAGAAAAAGTAGTACAGCACCTTTCATTTCCATGAGCCTAATTCAGAAGCCGTAGAGAGTGAGTCAGATTCTTAATTTCAAAGTACAGGAAGACTGATTTGAAAGTGGTTGTAAGCAAGTGACTGCTGGGGCCCAGCTTTCAGTAGCTAACTGCGTCTGAACCTTAGAATTCTGTTGCCATCACGCACTTTCAATCACAGCGGATTCAGTCAACACAAATAAGGAAATAATGGCAGCTACCTAAAGGGACTACAAGGTTACGTATTCTCACTAAAAAGATTAATCAACGTTTCTTTCATTAAATCACAGTGCCACGCAAGCCTGGGGACGAGACACCTTCAGTGTGTGCTGATACTTTCACTTATCAAGTGGACTTTCAGTGTTTTACGGGATTAGAGAGAGAGATAAACACCCGCCGCTGCCCGCGCCCCGCCGCTGCCCGCGCTCACCTCAGCCGCACCGTGCCGCGGCTCCCCGCTCGCTGCGCTAGCTCCCGCCAGCCCTTGCCGGGCGCCGCGCGGTCCAGTAGCTCGCTGAGCCTGCGGAGCAGCGGTCCGGACAGGCGGCTGAGGGGCAGCGGCCCCGCCGCGCCGCGCTCCATCGCTGCCCGCCGGGGCGGTGCTGCCGTCCGGAAGGAAGCGCCGCGCGGGGCACCGCGGGACGGGGCGGCCGCGCGGGGTCCGCCTGCGGGGAGCGCGTGCACCGTGCTCTGGGGGCAGCGCGTGCACAGTGCTCTGAGGGCAGTGAGCCCTGAGGGGACGCGCTCTGAGGGGACCGCGCTCTGAGGGCACCGGACCCTGAGGGGACCGCGCTCTGGGAGGACCGGACCCTCGGGGCAGTGAGCCCTGAGGGGATCGTGCCCTGAGGGGACCGCGCTCTGAGGGGATCGGACCCTGAGGGCAGTGAGCTCTGAGGGGACCGGACCCTGAGGGCAGTGAGCTCTGAGAGGACCGAACCCTGAGGGCAGTGAGCTCTGAGGGGACCGCGCTCTGAGAGGACCGAACCCTGAGGGCAGTGAGCTCTGAGGGGACCGCGCTCTGAGGGGATCGCGCTCTGAGGGGATCGGACCCTGAGGGTAGTGAGCTCTGAGGGGACCGTGCTCTGAGGAGACCGGACACTGAAGGGACTGCGCTCTGGGAGGACCGAACCCTGAGGGCAGTGAGCTCTGAGGGGACCGCGCTCTGAGGGGATCGCGCTCCGAGGGGATCGGACCCTGAGGGTAGTGAGCTCTGAGGGGACCGCGCTCTGAGGAGACCGGACCCTGAGGGGGCTGCGCCGTGGCGTCCCCTCGGCCGGCCCTGCGGATACCGTGAGGGAACAGACCGGGTGCGGTTGTACCCGTGTGGAAACAGGAGCGTTGCGTATCCGAAAGCGAGGGCGAGACCTCCTGCAGCATCCCCAGCTGGCGCTGAGAAGGCAGAACGTGGCTTTAGAACCGGGGCTGGGGCGTAAACCAGGCAAAGCCTACAGGACGCTGAGGGCAGGGGGCTCGCTTTGAAGAGAAACAGCTTTTTCCAACTGCAACCAGCACGGCCACGGACTCTCCTTGACACAACTTTCCCCCGCCTGCTGCCACTCTCCAAGCTTGCAGCGTAAGGGTCAGGCACCTTGCGTCCTTTAACGAGGGAGAGGAGGGAGCCTCCCAAAGAGATATTCCCGTGAGTGATCGTCATCACTGCAAACGGACAGATGATCTGAGGTGAATTCCCTGGTATTGCAACTTGCTCAAGGTGGACTGAAAGTGCCTAAGAAAGTAATTTTACTAACATTTTTAATCAGTGAGCAAGCATTTGGGTTGTTCAGAGAGGTGGTAGATGCCCCATCCCTAGAAGTGTTCAGGATCAGATTGGACGGGCTTGGAGCAACTTGGTCTGGTGGGAGGTGTCCCTGCCCATGGTGGTGTTGGATGGTGTTAAGGTCCCTTCCAACCCAAACTGTTCTGATTTAAATGTGGCTGCCCAATTTCTTTGGAGGTTATTTTGACTATTAGGGTCTTATATAAAACATAGATATCCTTATTGCTATTTCTGAATGAGGGTGGTTGGAGGTGCTATATTTATTGCTCAACACCCCAGTTTCCTATCTGTCTAGATAACACTGGGAGCAAGAAGTATTTAGCACAGTAGTATCTCATAGCCAGTTTTCACTGCATGTCCTACAAAATGCTTAAGACAAAACTTGACACAGAAGCTGCTTTTCAGCCTGTTCTAGATCCATTGGGCTCAGGGCAGTTTGTGCAATTCATTCCAGTTTGTCACCCTGTGTGAGACTTGTCTCCTTGGATACCAAGAGTGAAAATACTTTCTTACTTCAGGATTCACTTATTTGCCTTTGAGGGATGAAAATCATTAGGTGAATTTCTGTGTAGAGATTGTGAAATATCCACTATCCACCCTTGATTTCCTCAGCCCGCTTGTTAGGAACTGTGGATTTTCTCATGCTCAGCAGGACTTTAGTGTGCTTAACTTCCAGCAGGTATGAAATTCCAAATGTGCCTAGGAGAGCATTTAGGCACATGCTTCAAAAAAACAACCCAGTGCTTTGTTATGAAAAGCCAAGGCCAACACTTCCTCTCTCTCAAGGCCATTAGGAAATTCCTGTGGACTTCTATGGAAGTAGGATGTGTCCTCTCCTCACTGCCAACTCCCTGTCTGGCAGTGGTTTTCCCAGGAAGGGCCATCTGCTGCATGTAATGAAATCGTCTCTCTTAAAAGTCAGACTGTTCAGTGATCAGACTCCCTACCCTGAGGTCACACTCCAAAACACCACCGAAGCCATCGGCTGGCTTGCAGCTCCCAACAATACGCGCAGATTCAGCCTCCTTTGTCTCTAGCAGCGAGGCCCAGCCCAGGACCAGCCTGTCGCCGGAGATCCACAGAGAGCTCGAGGGTAAGTGAGGGGTCAGGGTGTTCGCGCTTTGAAAATGACTTGTTTGCTTTGTTCTCCTGTGGGCAAATAGAATGTGTATCATAAAAGACAAAGCATGAAGGGCAAGTTACTTTATTATCAAATGCACTACATGGTTATATTTATGTTGCTATTGACCAGGAAATGGGATTTGTTATTTCCTTCTGCTAAAGAAGAGCTATTTTTGTTTTTTCCTGATAGATTTGGTTTGTTTTTTTAAAAACATGTTGCATTTAGAATTCTGTTTGCTGTTTCTGAAACTACACTCTGGTAATAGTACCACTAATTCCACCAAATCTCAGTAAGACAAAATTGCAAAAATTGTACGAAAGCAAGCTTCCTTCTCTAAAGAGTGTGTAAGTGGTACCAGGTATCCTGAAAAACACATTTATTAATTCTAAATATTTATTGCACGGTCTAATACTCATTAGGTAAAAAGTTCCTCCATTCTTGAGAAAAGGATTTGGTCACTTGGTAGCAATAGGTGATTCCCAGGCTTCATGAATTGCTCAGTCTGACAGGGTCAGATGCTTGACAGATGTTAAAAATAGATTAAGACAGATCAGTGTTAAGAGTTGTGCCGTGATTGCTTATTTTAATTGATCTATATTAAGGTGCTTGACATGTGCAGAGCCAGTCATTTATTATTCTATTTAGCTGATGAATTATGGCTGAGGTGTTTTTATACTGTGGTGCTGTTTATAGTGGGTTTACACTAATGAAAATGTTGTCAAAAAGCCTTGGACATTGGCACTTGAAAACCGCAGTATACCACAGAATTTTTGGTGAGGGCATATTTTCCAGTCATTTGCTTTTTGAGCAGCCACAACTTCACTGATGTTTTTCTTACCTAGGCCTTTTTAATCCGATAGATAGTGTGATAACTGCTTTAGGTAATACAGCGTTCCTGTGGTTCGGTTTCTGGCACTGTGCACTCTGACAAGTATGCTGCTCCATTTGGTTGTGGTATCTCAAAGGACTTAGAGAAGAATAAGGTGGTTATAGTTATTGTTTGTATTCGAGACAGAACGCCTGTGAGGTGAAGAAACCAGTAAAAAAAGCATCCTTGTAGATCTGTGCATATGTGGGTTCTCACTGCTACCCCATCAATTGTTTCACTCTGTAGTAGGCTCACTGCTATATAAATCCTTACTGTAGCCATGTGGTGAGTAGAGTTCACAAAGTTACAGTGACTTCTGGAATTCTGGAATTCTGGTTTCTGTTCTCTCGGAGATTGTAACTTTTACAAGGTAACAGTTTAAGAATGTAACCATGATCATAACACATTTGGAAAATGTTTTTATGGTGTTCCAAGTTGGAAAGCTTGTATTGACCAGGAATGGTGGATCTGAAATTTCATGTGGAACTTGGTTGCATTAGTACTTAGGGATGCACTGAGCTTAAAACATTGGCAATGTCAGTGTTGGTGAAACTTTTAACCAAGAACTTTTGAAATCTTTGATTCTATTAAAGGAAAAGTTTAAGCAGAGAACATCAGGAAAAGCATTTAAATGTACAAAAGCATTAATGGAAAGTTTTTGGAAAGATAAAGTTATATATTTCGGATCATAAATATATTGTGTGTATTTTTTTACAGAGCATATAATACTTCATTTAAGAAATGTAAATAATCTGTGATGTCTGTGTTAATCGTATAACAATTCTTTCTGCTTTTTAAAATTGTTTCTGTTCTACTTTTGCTGCTTTCTGTTCCTTTAATCAATATTTTTTACATCCCGCTGTTCATACCAGCGAGCTTTCTGGTTGGATCTATGTAATATATGACCATTTCTGTTCATCATCAGGACAAGTTCTGTGGTTATTTGTGGTTTGGTTTGGAGATATTTCATGTCCCTCTTAAATGAAATTGACCAGCTTTCTTTGTGGTTTAGCTACCTGCCAGAAAAACATCTCTTAAAGGGATGTATGGGAATGTATACAGTATGCTCAGGCAGGAGAAGGAGCTTTTGCTAAACCCAAGAACAGTGGTAGGGCAGGCTAGGCTAGGCTAGGCTAGGGTATAATTGTGTTGCAAAAGAATAACTCCAGATCCCAAAGTTCAACCTCTGGAGTGGAGGCCTTCCCTAGTAGGAAGCTCAGCTGGCAGTTGGGGAGTTGTGTCAGTCCAAAAAGCTCCGATTAAAAAAAGCAAAGCATACAAGCACTGACTCTCTAAACAGGATCTGTCTGCTGCAGAAGTGTTCGAAGAACAGGTGAGCAGACTGCATGTCGCTCACATCCACATCCTCCTCAGGTGCACCTGTGTACAAAGGAGAAGGGCTGGCATTTTTGTGTGTATGACTTTGGTGAAAGTTAGTCCTCGATCACTTCAGGCAAAGGGTTCTGACGGAATTGGTGTGGCCAGCAGCAGCTCAGTTCCTGCAGCCATGGTCCGTGTGCTCCGAGGCACACAGTGTTTCTGGAGCTCTCTCATGTTTCAGGTATCCCAGAACTGCTGTCAGCTGGGTATAAAGAGCCCGAAGTGTTGGCTGATGAACGGCTATTTCCCAGTGTGAACCATTATGGCATTATCAGTGTCATTCCCTGGTGTTCTGCTGAGATATCCCCCGTGTGGGCTCACTCAGCCTCTCCCTTCCCCTCCTTTGGGCTGGGTGGGCGTGAGGCAGGTCCCTGGCAGGCCCTGCTCTGAGTGGGAGCTTTGGGGGCGGGGGGGGGTCCATCGAGGGCTGGGCATTGACCAGGTGCTCATTGTGCCATGGGAATGCGTGGGATGGATAATGGGAGGTGATTCCTGGGTGGGTGGACAGCTCCAGGGAGATCAGAGATGAGTGAGTGCTGCTGAAAGATAGGAAAGAATCCTACTGAAAAGGGTGTGGGCTGAGGGGGGCCTGCACACAAAACAGAGATTACTCCATGAATAGATCATAAGGGAGAGAAAAATGCTTCAGAGTGGTCATAAAGAGAATTTTCCCACTGACTCTTGAGGACATAGACCTCACAGAAAGGCGTAAATTCACTTTTGGATTGCTAAAATGCATAAGCTTAATGTATAAATAATTTCTGTGAATATAAAATTGCTTACAAAGGAAGAATTTCATTTTGGTTGCAATTTAATACGGTAGGAAAAATATGTGATGCAAGAGAAGAAATGAATGGCCACTTTTTAAGTTTAATCAAGTTTATATATTTTTGTCAGTTAATTTCTTTTTCTGACATTAAGAATAAACCCAGAGGTCCTTTTGAAATCACTAGAAGTGGCTTTGTCACCAAAACGACCTACAAAATATAAAATAATTTTTTCCCTTCCATTTTAAAGTGTAATTCAAAACTGTTTTGGTCTCAATTGAAATAAATGATCAAATATTGAACATATTTAATAACATAAAAACAAGATTCAAATTGGGAAAGATGTCATTTCAAGGACAATAATTTTGAACAGTCAAATTTTATATTTAGAATTGGAATATCAGACTATTTTCATTATAAATAGTGAATAGACTTTTCACAACCAGTGTGGAATTACGACAAAGTATGAATTTTAAATGAAAAATCTCTTCTGAAAATTGACTTGAACTTGTTTTATTATGTATCTGCTTTACAGAAATGTTGGGTGATTGTTTTAGCGATTTTGATACTTTTCCCAGCCATTCTTTTGTTCAATATTATTGGAAATGAATTGTTTCTCACAAACACTGATAATTTCCTGCCATCAAAGGGTTTTGGTGAAGCAGCTCCATCTGTCTCTCACTTCCTTGGTAATCTGCCTATTGCAGGTTTGCATCAGTTCAATATTTCTCCTCAATCACACCCAATCACAGTGGTCAGGTTACTGCTCTCACGCTGCTCCTGGCTTTGTTCTCCCTTAATCTCAGTTCCCAGGCACTGAGCTCAAGCAGCTGCAGCCCCTGCTGAGTGTCAACGTGTGTTTCATTTACCTTAAGGGCTACTGTAAAAATTCCCCATGGTTCCGGTCAGTACAAAACGGAAAATCTGTTTATCGCAGATTAGAGAGCCAAACCAGGTGTATTTCCTACCATGACCTGCTCGAATCTGGTGTGTGAATTACTCTTGTGTGGCTGTGCTTTGGTGTCTCCTGTTGTGAGCCAGGACTTGATTTGTCATTGGTTTTTGGAGTGAGTTGGGAGAAGCAGCCACAATACTCTGGCATGTGTAAATGTTCTCATGTCTTCTGCCAGCAAGTGTTCAACTCCCAGTTTATAAGGAAATTAGGTAATTTTCAGGTTACTAGTCAATAGCTGATGGTAAATTATCAAGGTCTCTCCCATTCCTCTTCCCTCTGTAAATTTCATTGTGGATCTTCTTGTCACAAGTTTTTCTGACAAGCCGAGAGGGTATCATACTGAAAGTTCTCTTTCCAGTTTCTATCTAAATTCAGTAATTGAATTTTTTGAAAATCTTAGTGCCTTCTATTTTCTTCTCAGATTTAAAAATATACTATCTCTTTGTCTTATGGGTGGAAACCCATAATTTCTTGCAATTTTCCTCCTGGAACGTTTTTTTGGTTTTATTTCTGTGGTTGCATCTGACAGTGCATGGAAATCCAATGTAATTTTCATATGGAGAAATCTGACAGCTCTTTTCCCTTCAATGTCAGAGTGCAACCAAACTGAGACAATAATAACGGTCTAGTACTATGGCTTTAGTAAAGGCTCTTCGTTAGTCAATCTGCATTAAAAACATGTAGCCACAGCTCTTTTCAGATGGGGAAATTACCATGCTTTTAAAATAATTTACAACCTCCAAAAAAGAGGAGAGACATCTGGTCTTCTGAAAAGCAAAGATGAGAGAAACATTGAAAGAATGCAACAGGAAACATTAGGCAAATGCATATTTAAGAGGAGAGGCTGAACTCTGGAGGATAATTCCAAGGTATTAAAATGGATGAGGAAAGGTTTAATCCCTACTGCTCCGTTTTTGTTCTGTTAAATATATTCCTTAGAGTTGAAAAGGAAAGCAGAGTGTGACCAGAAAGGCTGGTCTGGTTGCCCCATGTGCTGTTTGTCTGTGCTCCTTGGTGTACATGGACTCAAACCGTTTGTCACACTTCTATTATTGTGTCCCTCCTGTTGACCAACTTTGTTCCCTACTTTTCGGCACCCAAGGTGACTGCAGAAAAGGTGTTGGTGGCAGGTTTGCCCAAAAGGAATGAAGATACCGCTGGTTGCTTAGTGCACTTTAAGGAGAGGCCGAGTGCAGCTGGCCATGCAGCCGCTGCTGTTTGACCCCAGGCTCTAGCCCAGCTCCACGCTCTCTCCTTTGGGCAGCCTGCAGTACCTGGGACACGGAGCTGGGCACCGGCGGGGCCCTGCCAGCGGCCCTGAGGCGGTGCTGGGAGGGCAAGGGCGGGGCTGCGGGCTGGGGGCTGTGCTTCCCAGGCCAGGGCAGGGGCAGGAGCTGGAAACAGAGAGAAGGAAAAGGAGAATCAGCGGAGGTGCCTTTAAATGTCTTCATCGGATTACATGGCAAGAAAGCTTTTCCTGCTGCACTTCACCAATTCTGGAATAAATGTAGTTACTTTTTTTCAGAGATGTTAGCCTGGCATCCTCCAGGAGGTCAAATTTACTTGAAACTGTAGCAGTACTTTTCCAGTGCGACCAGTGTCACACCTTTTCCAATGTGATGATGAACCAGAGTGCCCCCAGCACTGTACAAAAACATCTCGAGTGTCTAAAATCCTAAGATTTGGGAATGCTAAAGAAATAAGGGCTTTGTTACAGGAAGAGAGAGATGGTTCCACTTTTCTTTGGATTTAGCTAGCGGATTTTATGTGAACTCACATTTTATGTGGGATTTTATGTGAACTCAGCATTGCCACACCACCATGCAACTGCACATCCACTTGAGGGGAGAGCAGGTATGAGCAGGAAATTGTAGCCAACCTGCCTCATTTCATTGTTATTTCAGCACAAGAATGACAAGTATCAAGAGATACTTGAGCACAAGAGAACTGCTTTAAACAGAAATTGCCCTATAAAGTCTAAGCAGGCTGGTTGTTCCAGATATTTCTGCAGGGTTTGGGATTTATGTCCCTATGATGCCAATTCAAGGAATAGCCTGCTGTTGTGCCAATGTGACTACCAAAACAGCAGGTAGCTGTAGCAGTGGTGTACATGTGGAAATGTACGTTGTCTGCAGGTTCCTGTTTATATTTAGAAAAGTTGAAAGGCTGTGTACTAAAGCTCCTGTCAAGGTGCCCACACGGATGTGTGGCTGTGCTCAGGGATTTGTTCTCTAGCACAGATCCCTCTGGACAGTTGCAGTGTGCTGCCAGTAAGTGCCATTGCATAGACAGCCGAGTTAGGGGTACTGCCTTAATCTGAGCTTGGGTTTTAAGTAATGATTTCTTGTTTTGAGGGTGCTTGCAAGTATGTGTCAGCTGACCACGTTTTAGAAAATACCTACAGCCATTTCAGAAATAACCTTAAACATAGTGTTTCTTTTACTTGCAGGTACACAGAACAAGTTCTGCACTTCATTAACAGCTAGAATGACTTTTCTTGACCCAGAACTAGATACAAAGAACAAAATTTGCCCAGAATTTGTTGTTGTCCTAAATGAGCTCGCGTCAGACTTCGGGGTAGAATGAGCAAAATGGGAAACATTTGCACAGCGCAAGAGTTTCCCCTGTGAGGGTGAGCCTGTGTTGATTTCATCAGGTTCTGACTCTCCAAAAATCATTCATTTACTTCTTGAGAAGCTCAGTCTCCACTTGAGAAATCCTTCAGACACTTGCCTAACACAGAAGACAGCATGGATGTTAAAAACGTAGTTAAATCCCAGACAACTTTTTCCTGCCAAATGGATTTGTCAGTGGATGGTGATGACCTGCTTTGTTTTAATGGTGTGGTTGATGTAACTGCTGGAAGAGCAGAGGAATACTGCAGCAGACAGGTGCCTTCCCACCCCACAGATGTAGCCACTTGTCACGCAGGCAACTGTTGCCCTAACACACAACACTCTGGATCTCCTCAGTCTCTGGCAGATGTCCAGGCATGTAAAATGACTGGGCTGGGCAGATCTCTAACCACCAATTCCCTGCTTGGTGAGCAGGCAGACACTTCTGTAGGTAATCACAGCGATTTTGGAAAAGATGACTCTGAAAATTCTGCTGCTGTTCTGGAGATTTATGCAGAGAAAGTGAGAAGTGTAAGTGATGACTTTTCTGATGATGACCTGGAGTACTTTGAATGTTCAGATGTGCTTACAATGCATGAAGATGAAATCTGGAAAAAGAAATTACAATTTTTATTAGAAAGTGATGGTGAAGATGATCTAAAACTGAGTAAAGATTGTGATGGGTGTGCTTACTTCCTCGGTGAAATGCCTTGTGTGTTCCAAGTGTCAGATAACACTACGCCTATGGATACCCCCATTGGCTTCTGTGAGCATCAGTCAAAAATCGAAGGAGTAAACGTAAGGAGAGACCCCTCTATGTACAGCCAGTCTGCTCTGCAGACAGAGATGACTCTCACTGTTGGACACCACCGGGATAAAAGTACCATTTTGAAAGAAAAAGAGAAGAATCAAGTGCCTGTTGCTTCTGCAGCTGCTGGAAATGAACATCCCAGAAACGAAGAAGAGACAAATGGAAGTGACCATCTGGCTGCAGGTTCTTCACGGGACGAACCAAAGCCCAAGGACGCTGTCCCTGCGCAGGTAGACTCCTCTGCCGATGGCATAGGTGCTGCTTGCACAGATCAGGCTTTGGAGACAGTGACAGAAACCAGCCCCAACGGAGACGTGCTGGGGGAAAGCTCACTGCTGCTGGAGGAGGGGAGAAGGAATGTGCCAGAGGAAAATGCACGGCACGCTCTCTGTACCTTAACAGAAAGTCTGAGGAGAAACCTTTTCAAGCTGTTAAACCCTATAGAACTTTGCAGATATGTAAGTACTATAGGGCAGTCTTTCCAGTCTGCAGCAGAGGGTAGGGAATCCAGAGCTCCATCTCCCAGTCAGGAAGATGTCTGTTCAACACAGACTCCCGAGGAGACAGAAAGCATGCAAACGCAGGCTGCTCTGTGTCCAGCAGAGGAGGTAGATAAAGACAGTCACTGGGAAAGGAAAAGAACTCGGGGCCTGTCTGAGCAAAACCAGATGCCAGATGAGAACATCTCGTTCAGGGTAAGTAACGTGTTTATCATTTAACACAAAGAGCTGCTCTGCTGATCTCAATGCAATTTATTCCTGTTTGTCACAAAATAATGTAAAATCAAAATTACTTTGAAAGATACTATTCATGTACTTCTGAATGACAGCTACGGCTGGGAGGGAAATCTGGGTTTAGAAAAGGCCCAAGTAAAGCCTAAGCTGTTCTAATTATAGAATGAGCCTGATAATGGTGAGAGGCACTAATGGGCCTCTGGACAGCTGGATAGGGAAATCTGATCTGGAGGCTATTGCACAGGTCTTAGCAAAGTAATGCTTCTTTCAACCCAGCAAGTTTCTCAAATACCTATTGTGAGCAGAGAATGCTTTGATTTACTTTCTTTTCAATCTATATTCGACAAACAAAACTGTCCTCCACTTATGGTGCTGGAAACCCAAACCAAATCAACAGGGGTTTGCTCTGGTTTTATAACAATGAAGGGAATTCAATGCAGAGAGTTCATGTTACAGAGGTGAATGAAGTTCTGTGGTTTTAAAAAATAAAACAATGAAAGAGTTGGATATTCCAGCTGGGACGTACAAACCAATTAAAGGATCAAACCCCCATGGTACTCTCCACATTCTTGCATATTTTATGCTGTTGGTAGAAAATAATCAGCTGGAGAAACCGCTACAGTTGTAGCGACCGCTATGATGCTCTATGAGTTTTCCTAACTGGGAAAACTGAATAATCAGTTTTATTTCACATAGTAAAGACTCAAGATATATAAATACTATTAAATCATGAATAATCTTATCATCACTTTTTTTTTTTAATTTATTTTTTTTTTATTTGAAGGTGTGTACCTAATTACACAGAAAGAAAACCCCATTTGTCACAACAAAAGTTTTTTCCAGTTGCACATGCTTTTCTTCATCTGCTTATTTGAGCAAAAAAACATCTCCCAGTTCTGGGTGTAGTGTCACAGTAGAGTGACTTTAATCTCACCACTGAGGTGTCTTCAGCAGTCAAAATTACTGAATTCTTCTTCCTGGAGAATGTTCGTAGGTTTCTCTGGTTTTATGGTACGTAAAATTCCAATCCCATTTGAGGAGCATGTGGTGTCCTTATGATGGGGAATACCCTTCACAGGAATTAATCTCCCCAGAGCTTCCTGACAGGGTGTATGGCCGTAGCTTGCCAGAGGCCTTGTTTGATTTTTTTCCCCAAGTGCAGTGCAATAACTTAAATCCCAGAAGCCTCGTAGCCAAGAGCAGCTGTCAGGTGCCTGGCATAAATTTCAGAGTGGCCAATTAGACTCTTGTTGTACCTAGTCAGTATGTCTGAATTTCCATGGCCAAAACTTTACATTGGATAAAAACTGAGTATTGGTGTACACAAAAGGGCAAGAGCTGGGCACAGACCAAACCCCTGTTTTTAAACAGGAGTGTATGACAGTGAAATTCAGGTGTAGGTTCAAAATTGTGTGGTCTTGAAAATGAGCCAAGCAAAAGCATCCCGCCTGAATACTGCTCCATTTTTTTGAGCCCTAGAAAAATGTGGACAGCTCCTCACAGCACCCATATAGTAGGCCAGAAACTCCTCAGAATTCTGCCTGTGTAATCTAGGAGAGGCAAGAAAGAATCTGTTGCTGCACACAGATTTCTGTAAAAGTGCCCTGGGGTGTTCGCTGGAGCCCAGCGTGAGACAGCTCTGCAGGAGCAAGGGGAGGGGCTTGCAGCAAACCCCACAGCTGACTGCTTTGGAGGGGTGTTGTATTTTCCCTATCCATGTGGGAATAGGTCTGCTGAGGGGTACAGTGCAGCCACGGGATCACAGCACTAATGACCCAAGGATTTACACTTGCCCTTGGTGCCAAGTGTTCAAACTGGAACAGTGTGTCATGTGCAGCACCTGCTGTGCTGGGTGACTTCGATCAGATAGTTAGGGTGGGAGGCTCCTCACTCCTGTCACGACCTCATGGCCCAGCCCCAGGTGAAATTCTTTATGTACCTGGTGTTTCAAAGCAGCTTCCTTAATAACAGGTCCAAGACACCAGTGGTGCCAGCTGTATGACATTACATAGTGTACGGAGAGCCAGGAGGCTTTGCTGGGTGTCACTGGGGAGCTGGTCTGTTAGCAGTCAGCCAGCATCCTGTCGCTGTCAGTGTTCAGCACCCTGTTCCTGTCAGAATTGAGTGTTCAGCCAGCACCCTGTCCCTGTCAGTGGTCAGTGTTCAGCACCCTTGGGTCCCTGTCAGCAGGGATGAACAGTTAATGTTCAGCACCCTTGTCACTTCTGAGTTACAGAGCCATTATTTGTTTTGTTCACGTCAGAACAGCCTGTTCACGTAAAATCTGAGAGATCCTTGGTTTGACCTTACCAAGACAAGTTTATGTGACTTTTTGATAATTTTAAATTTTGTTATCCAGAAAGGAGAGAAGCAGACCTGACCAGAAGTTCCAGGCACCTGGCTGAGATGAGAGCTCAGCATTGCCAGGGAGCAGTCTGGGCCTGAGCCATGCCAGAGGGGCTGTAGCTCAGTGTCTGAGCAAGCAGGGGAATCCTGCTTGGTGTAACTACAATTCATGACACCAGCCCTGCTCGTTCAGTAGGATCTACCCTAGGAGGGGCAGATAACATCCCATTTTGTTGTCCATGTTCTAAGTTGGCTCCCATCTTTCCTGGGAGACGCACCAAGAAAATCTGTACCGGTTTGGAGCATGAACTCCTGACGGCTGTGTATAGTCAGCCTGTTGCTCTGTGTTGTTGGCAGAGAACTCACTTTCCATCCTTTAAAATATTGTAGTTCTTCCTCTTTCTCTGCCTATTGAGCAGGAATAGCAGGATGCTGGCAGGATGTACCTGTCAGTCTGCAGGACAAAACACAGCTCAGTTCTTTTGTTTCACCTGTTGAAATAACTACAGATATTGAGGTGTTGCAGCTACTCGAAGGCAGGTGGGCCATTTAAAGCAGTGTCATTTTAGGCAAGGGAATTTGAGTGGCGCTGCATGAAACAGGCAAGTGGAAAGATCCACTAAGATGGATTGCTGGAGAACAATGTAAACTAAAAGCAGTCCCAAACGTAGTGGATTTGAGGGAGGTGAGACCCAGAGACAGTGATGTACCTTTTGTCTGTATTCTAGGGATGGTTTGTTATACTCCATTTGTGCAGAGGGATATAAGTGTAACATGGGGACTTTACTTGTAGAGGAAAATTACTTTGCAAAACTATTTCTGCTTAAAAAACAGTGAGAAACTGTGAGATAAAATTGATCAGCTTCATTACTAATCCTTTTCTAAGGAGCAACACCTTCAGACTCAGACCCAGGAGGTTGATTTCAATCCATTATGTTGATAATTACAAGTCAGAAACTTGACTGTTGACCAAAAATTTTTAAAAAGTTACAAAAAATTGCAAGCCTTCAGGCCTGTGTCAAGCTGTAGTTCTAATTTTTAATTACGTTGCTCTATTTTCCTTCTTTGAAGAGTCAAGGTGCTAGTCTTAAAAGCGTTACCCAGAATTGTGAGAACCTCTGTATGGAGCCCAGAACAGAAAAGGAAGGCATCTTCAGGGCTTGTGAGAGTGCAGGAACCATCCAGCTCTCCGCTGAAAACACATTGCAAGCAAAGAATGCAGGTTTACAGACCTCTTCTCTTCACTATGCCCCCTGTGACAAGAGAGAAGGTTGTCACCAGCAGGTCTTCTCTGGACAAGAAATTATTAGTAATGGCAAAAAGGCAAAGAATGACATTTCCCCTTCTCCTGTATGGGATATGGACTCTGTTCCTGATAAACAGGAACGCTTATGTGCTGTTCTCTCTTCTGCAAAGCTGTGTGATGAGCCAGGGGAGGGAGAGCAAAGGTCTGGGCTTGACATACATGATAGCAGTAACCCAGATACTTTCTGCAGCAGATCAGCCGATGAGGCTGTCTCAGAAGCTAATCCCAAATCCGTCCTGGAATCTGGAGAACCTGAGTGCAAAGGAGATGCTGATATATCTGCAGTGCATGACAAGCTGTGGAAACTTCTTCATGAAGATGACTCAGACTATGGAATCCCATTTGAAAACAGAGGCATCCTGAGTCTAGGGACGAGGCTGACAGGTATCAAAGTCACAGAACTGAACTTTGTGCGGGACACCTGTGCCGATTGTCCTTTGCCAATGGATTTGATAGAAGAGCAGGAACCCATCACAGAACCAGCTCATAACCCCAGAGCTGAGAAAGCTGACTGCAATGTTCCTGATATCCTCATGCAGGGAGCTGCAGCACTTGAGAGTGCATCCATAGGAAACATTTGCCTTGCACAAGTGGTGGGAACAGATGGTGTCTGTCTAGATGCTGGCACTGGGAATGGGAGGGAAACGCCGTCCTTTTCTGTTTCAGCAAACAGTGTCCTCTTAAGTACCCAGGAGAGCTTGGAACCAAATCCAATGGCCACAGACAGGAATGGATCCACTGTGGCTGGGGAAGGGAAGCTTGCTGTTAATAATGCTGCCCAAACATGTGAAGCAGATTCTCCTCAAAGGTTACAAAATGCTCAGAGTGGTAATTTAGCATGTCCCAAAGCAAGCCCAGCTGACAGATCAGATATGTCACATGGGACAGTTGGACAGTTACTTCATACTGAATACAACATATCCATGATAAACGAGTCTGTACCTGGAGAGGGCTGTCAATTTAAGGGCTGTTATCCAGCAAGAGGAGAACTGGCTTATTTCCCTGAAGAGGAAGACATTTTCCCCAGTGAAGACACCAGTCAGTTTACACATGCAGAGCACTCTTCTGTTAACACCAAACATAAAAGTTATGAAGTGAATTTACAAGAAAAAGGGAATCACTCAGGCTTGAATGCACCAAATGACACTAATTCTGACAGCTACCATCTTTCAAAAAATAATGGCTGTCAGGATTTTCAAATTCTTTCTAATGCACAGAACTACAGTTCTGTAATTCAATCGCCTACTTTAATTCAGATTCACGAAACCGTAACACATAAGAACCTACCCCAAAATACAGACCAACTGACAGAAACAGCAAAACAGGAGGAGGCAGTCCCTCTCCCGTCTGGGGAGACATTTTTAAGAGATTTTTATCTAGAAGTGCCCAGCTGTGAACCATGTAAACCAGGAGAACAGAGAGAGATTTGCATACCTGAGGAACACAGGGCTGAAACTTCCTGTGACTCAGGAGTTAGTCAGGTTTCAGAGAGTCAGACTGCAGCTTCCCCTTGTAATACAGCAGAACAACATTTATTTTTTGTTGACAGCACCTTCAAGTCTGATAAAGAGTTAAAAACAAATTCTTGCAAAAATCCCACCTATGCAGCTGGAAGTGTAACATCAGCCAGTGCCCCGCTGCCTCGGGAGGCTCAAAGTGAGCACCACAGCACAGCAGGTGGGGAGGATGGAGGTTCTGGGGATCAGCTACCTTCCCAACAATGGCTTAGAAACAAGACCCTGCCCTTCCTCGCACCTGTAAGCTGCTCAGAGGGCTTTTCCAGTGAATGTGCCGTGGCGTGTCCTGGCACAAGCAGTGAGGGGAAAACTGGATCCATACAAACTGGAGTTGAAGTAAACGGAAATTTAACTACATTGGAAATTTCGTGCAAGTCACGGCAGGGTCTGTTCCAGATGGTCCCTGGAGAAACCAAAGGGGAAGCAGCCTTGTTTGAAAATGAACATGAGATTCCGAGAGCTATTGAATATAACCCAGATGAAGCTGAAACAAAGGCTCCTTTGCATACTTTGACTGGCTCCCAGGCTCTGAAACAGATTATGAATATTAACACAGAGCAGTCTTGTCCCGACTTGATCCCTTCCAGCAAGATAACTGAGGCTGAGAATTCAATTAAGTGCACGGAGTATGATAAAAAGGAGGAAGTCAGGACAGCAGAGAGTGTAGTAAGTGGTTTAGTTAATTTGCCACCAGTTGATTCAGGGAACAACCAATGTTTTCGAGAGCAACTATCCCAAAGAAGAACTCCATCATTCACTTCAGCGTGGACCACACTTGATCCATTCCCAGTCAACACAGAAAGTCAAAGAAATCAGGAAGGGTCAAAATCCTGCCAGACACCACTGGCTGCTGCAGAACCTGAGCCCATCAAGTGTAAAGAGGACACAACAAAGAGCGGGCATGTAGCTGCTGGAGCTAAGAAGAAATTGCCACCAGCAACTTTGTCCAAAAAACCCAGGCTGGAGGAGAGGGGAAATGCCAGCAAGGATCCCGGCTGTGTTAAAAAGTCTGGGAAGAGCGAGGGAGACGTGATTCACAAAGAGGATAAAAAAGAGCAAAGGAAACTCGTTTTGAAAAAGGATAGCAAAGGTAAGAGAAAATGGATTTTCTTTTCTATCCTTTCCCATCATTCTGTCTACAGTACAACATTCAGATTATTGAAAGGCACCACAAGCCTCTATCAGACTGACTCAGTCAGCTAAAGGTGTCCCATCCTCATGGAGCTTTGTTTCCAGATTTGTGCACTTAGTAATGCGTGCTGTGCCCATGCCACAGAGATGAACCCTTTTCCCAGCTGACAAGCATATTCAATTTGTGAACTTTGTAACCTGTTTGAAATAGTCACTGCCTCATTGGCCTCTTGGAGTAACTTTTCACGGATGTACAGCATAATGGTACCACATAACTACACACCATGTAGCAGCTGCAAGCCCAGTACTTGTTCTGTTCCCACAGGGCTCTGCCCAGTTATGCTCCTGCATTGCAGCTCCAAACTGCAATTGTCCCCTCTTGGTTACCAAAGGATTTGTTACTAGCAAAGCATTATTGTTGGCAGTAGGGTACCATGGATAAACAATGTTTTGAAGTCCTGTGTGCTGATTTCTGACTGATTCTGCTAGTCCTGCTGCAAAAATGACACGGGTGAAATGAGCAATATTAAACTGATGTGGGAAATGTATAATTGAAGGGAGAGCTGGGGTGCTGTCAGTCTCTAGAAGGTTGCTAACGCTGTAGCAGGATTGTGACAGCTGGGTGGATGAGGGATTTGTTGTTTCTATGGGTAGTTTGCAAGGACCAACATTTTATTTTTACCTTTTGACATGACATTTCATATTCACATCATAAAATGATTTAATAGGTCAGAGCAAGACTGAACAGTGACTAAAGATAAGCTACGCATCTGTGGAGCTTTTCACACACTCTAAATTACTGTACAGTCTTGTGAGATTTCTACTTTTCTAATCACATTTTAAAAAAACCCAGACTTTTGTCCATTCAAAGATCTGATCTTTGCTAGGGAACCAAATGTGTGGGAGGAGACACACATTCCTTCAAAGCAGAGCAAGGAAACTGCAGTGACTGTGCAATGCCTGACCTGTTTCCATTACTTGATGCTACGCTTGAAAAATGTTTTGAACATTCAGGCTGCATCAGATAACACTAAATTTTTGTCACGTGTTTCTGCGCTGCCTCAGACTCGACTGAAGTATGTCTGTGCTCTACAGCATTGTTGTGGCCCTTTCCCTGGCATTACGGGAAGGCTGGTTTGGTTGCTGAGGAATATGCTCAGTGTTCTTTTGCATTATTTCAGCTGCAGGAGGTAAGACCATGGCCAGGGCAGGAACCTGGAGCCATTAGTTCTGTTTCTAGAGCTGTCACATCCTGTCTTCCTGTCTGTGTCACTTTAGTCCTGATACAGCGAGGATCACATGGCCCAGGACTCAGGGACTGCCAGTCCAGTGGGGAGACCTGGACTGGGTGGGGCCTGGAACAGGGAATGGGGAAAACCATAGCAGTGTGCCTGTCCCTTCGAGTTGGGTGTTACTGGGGTATTACTGCAGGAATGGGGTCCCTGAGGGACATGTGCCATGCTACCTCATTCAGAGTGCAACAGCTCAGAATTAACAGTCTTGCATTTCACATCTCTGACATCGAGCGGGGATGTGTCACTGGACGAGAGGCTGTGTTGTGATCCCAAAACCTTTCTCTAAGTATATGTCGATTCCCTTTCTTTCCAAGTCCTTCCAGTCCCCTGCTCATGCCATGCCCATGTGCAAAGACACTGGAGCATTCTGTGAGGCAGTGAAAAGTCCTAGCAGAGATCCAGGATCTTCTGGGACTTTCTCCCAGGTTGTGATCAGCTAAAAAATTCTTCTAGTTATTAGTATTGAGACACAAGAAGCCATAATTAATTACCAGGGATTTCAGCGTTCATGTTCTTAACATGAAATGTTAAAATGCCAAAACAATAAAGTTGTCTTCAAATCCTAAACTGTGGTTCTTCTGTTTCAAGCCCCCAGGCTGCTGAAGAAGATCCAGGCAGAGTTATTCCCTGACTGCTCTGGAAGTATTGAGCTGTGCTGTCAGTTTGGTGACATTCATGCTGACTCCACCATTACATGGACTAAAGAGTCCAAGGTACTGGCTCGGCTGCAGAGAAGGTAAGGGATTGTTTCTGAGGGACTGAGAGTTTCAGGGTAACTTTGCTATTCACAGTAGGCAGATCTTTTCACAATGCATTGATATTGGTCCTAGTTTGTGTTCCATCACCTCTCAGCCTGTTCAGTGTCATCCAGATTTCAAACAAATATCCAAAGAAGTTTGAACCTCAGTTAACCTAGAGAAGAGTGGAAATAAAAGCTTCTTAAGGCCATTAACAGGATCTAGCTTTTCCATTTTAATGAAATGAGTTATTTTCCTTGTAGCAGTAATGACATTCTGATCTAAAAAACTGTTTAGAATGTTTCAAAAATACAAAGTTAACATCAACCAAAGAAAAAAAAAAAAAAAAGAAGAAAAGATATTTCCATCAGAATGCACACTCCTGAGAAGATGAAAACTTTTGTAGGAAGGATTCTTCTTAGATGTTCTTTTAAGTGGAGAGAAAAAGTGAATTGCATGAATTGGTTAAACTTTCCATTCTGATTCTTCTTGTTTTGACTCTTCTGATTTTGATTGTTGTATTGCAATATCCATTGTAGTATTAATACATATAGTTTTCTGCTAAGTAATTGTGCTGTGTTTTAACAAATAAAGAGTGCAAAGATATCAGATTTATAGGTTTTTCCAGTGATAACAAGTAAAATACATGATAGCACAAAATGCTCTGTTCCAGCGCGCAGGATGACTCTCCTGTCTCTCTGGCAATAGCTGAAGCCGGTTACCAAGACCAGGGAATGTATTATTGCTGCTTGAATAACGTGTATGGAAAGGTGACTGCTGAGTTTCATCTGACTGCTGCAGGTAAGCCTCAGTTTACAGTTTTGATTAATAATAACGACAATGACAGTTTCCATTCAGAGCTTTTTACTACAAAATTCATTTATCTGTTTCCTCCTAGTGTTCGAACGTCTCTCAAGTTCTCAGAGTTATGAAGGTAAATATAAAGTAGCATTGCATGGCATCACGCAGAGACACACACACACACACACACACACACACACACACACACGGAGCACTGGCAGCTCTTTGGCACAAGCACATGGTTCTTGCAGGCTACCGGCTGTGTAACTGTACTCCAGGAGAAAGGCAGGCATGAAGCTTTGGAATGCTTTCCCTGCGTGTTAACTGGTGTTCAGTGACACCCGGCATGTGTCCTGTGCTGCAGCTAAAGATAGTGCCTTGCCAGTGGGATTGTCATTCCTTAATAGCCTGCAGAGATCTGGGCCTTCAGTTAGCGTGGTGACTCTTCTTTCTCGTCCTTGAAGAATTAAAATAAAGCGTTTATTTCCTTGTGCAAATAAAGACAGGACTTTTTCGTGTATCAGCACTGTATAACTTTTAATCAGAGAATTTTAGGTGGAATTAAGGAGTGTTCTAATTCTGGCCTTATCTGGGCAGTGTTTCCTCTGTGCTTCAAAGAGAGGCAATAGTGCACAGAGGGTAAACCAGAGGTAACTGCAAGGGACAGCTGGAAGGACTTCCTTGTTGCGTAGTTCTGTTCTGTTTATCTTCTTTACTGATGATCCTTGGAATGTTATGATTAGAGATACTTGAAGTGCAGTTGGAATTTTTTAGTTTCTCTCAGTGCTTAACTTTTTTTCCCCCTTATGAATTTTTTTGTATTTGGATTCCAGTGATCATTTAAAGGGGTGAAATCCAGAATCTTCCTTAATTTCATCTGTGACAGATTTGTTTCCTACACTCTGTCTTCTCTCCTTACGATCCTGAGCTGCCACCTCTGTCCATGCTGGCTTTGGATCATACAGGCGTGCAGCTGCCTCTCAGGAGCTGCTTGGGGTCCCAGCCCTCAGTAACACAACTTGTACTTCCACTGAGCATTTTTTCCTCTTCTCTGGAGAGATGCATCTGCTCTGCCATGCCCACCCCTCCCTGTGCCTGCAGAGATTTCTGTTATGTTTTAGGTGTGGAAGAAATCGAATTCATGCAGCTGCTGTTCAGAGAAGACCCCCTCAGCTCCAGTTACTTTGGTGGGACACTGCATGGAGCAATAATGACAGAGGGGCTGCACTTCGGCGAGGGGATGCACCGCAGAGCCTACCGCAGCCGTGTGCTGCAGGGCCTGGCCCCTGCCTTCGCCCCTGGTCACGCCTGCGTGCTGAAGGTGCACAACGCCCTCACCTACGGCACCAAGAGCAGGGACGAGCTGCTGCAGAAGAACTACAGTCTGGCACTGCAGGTGAGCTGCCCCCAGCCTTCGTAAACCAGAGCTGTGGGCGAAACTGTCCTCATATCCAAACACATGATCCATTGAATGTTTTGAGCAATATTCCCATAGGCATGTCTGTTGTAATACAGGAATGCTATGTCCAAAATACTGCGAGAGAGTACGCAAAGTTATATGCGGCTGAAGCTGAACCCTTGGAAGGCTTTGGAGAAGTACCAGAGTGAGTACAAATATATATTTTATATACATATATGCTTATATATACTGTCCTGTGCCATGGCAGCCCATTGGTTGCTAGGACTAAAGAGGAAAGAAGAAACCTGGGAGTAGTGTTACAGCTCTTCAGCTTGGTTTAGAGTTGGTAGCTGTTCATTCACTCTCCGAGATCACTGGCCACTTTTGTCTGTTTCTTACCCCCTTACTGAAACAATTGTCAGGATTTTATTAGTTTCTATCCCTTGATTTCAGAATCATTCCGATTTTTCTTATTCATCGCCCTGCTAATAACATCCCCTATGCCACAGTGGAGGAGGAGCTGGTTGGGGAGTTTGTGAAATACTCTGTCAAGGATGGCAAGGAAGTGAATTTCCTGAGAAGAGACTCAGAGGCTGGCCAGAAGTGTTGCACCTTTCAGCACTGGGTGTATGAGAAGACCAATGGGAACTTGCTTGTCACTGACCTGCAAGGTGAGTTGTCTGAGTAGGGGCAATTTTTATCTAGCTTATGTTCTTGTAAGAGGACAGTTTGGAAAAGAAAACCAAAACTTACACTCTTAATGGAAAAGTTGTTCTTTCACATGTACCTTAGTGAATCAGGACAACTTAGTTTGATCCAAATCTGGCTTTTTGTCTCACCACCCAGGGATTAATGAAATGGCTGCTGAGTGAAAGACTTCAGGTGTTACTGACACCCTGGTCCTCCCCTTTTTCTTGTATTTGTTATACTCACCAACAGTCACTCAGCAGTGGAATGCTCCACATTTGGGTCCTGGCTAGTTTTGAAGAAATATATTCCTTCAAAAAGAAGAATAGTGAAGAAACACACTCGTGTTTGCTAAATGCTACCTCAGCTTCCAAGGGTGTGACTCCTCTTCAGTCCTGCAATGTATTTCGGACAGGGGAAGACAGACACTTCTTGAAGAAAAACAGGAAAAGCTGGAATCTTAGGAAACATCCTATATTCTTCTACAAGTGAAGGCGGGAAAAATAGCAACAAGGCATCTAAAAAAGATCCCTGAAATAATTTAAAGGGAGTAGAAAGAACAAAATCCTAGCACAGGAAACATGCTGTGCTGTTGATCACCCTGACAGCTGTAAAACAGTGGCATGGGCCTGACTTCTAGAAACTGCTGGTGACACAGAGAACATCCTCTTCTTAACTGGGGTGCTTTAAAACACTTCGAAAAAACAGTGACAAATAATTAAAATTAAAAAGATGACTCAATAAATAACATTTAATGTCTCCATATGTGAAGATTGTCCTAAAAATTCCAGTGTAAGCTAAGCTCTGTGTTTCCTTGCTGCCTTGCAGGTGTGGGGATGAAGTTAACTGACGTTGGCATAGCAACCCTGGCCAAAGGGTGAGTGAACATGATTTCTCTGCAGCATGGTTGTGCTTTACTCATCTGTCTCTTCACAGTTAAATGTGGATGGGGGAAGGTGCACTGGAAATTTATTCTTGCTTTAACTTTAGAAGAAAACAGGCCTTATCTAAGACTTCTAACTTCATCATGTTCCTATTTATGGAATCCTGCCTGTAAAGGAAACACAGTTTATTTTGTTCTGAAAGAATGGGGCTACCCTGTAGACTGAGCTTTGTTTTTCCTGCATGCCTCCCTTGAAAAGGGCATGTCCAAAGGTCATTTCACAAGTGACAAGAAGGGTTCTGGTGACAGCAGGTAAGGCTCCTGGTGGTCCATCATCTGGAGGAAGGTAGGGCTGAACACAGGGGGCCAGCACTAGCTGCAGCCCAGGGTAAAAGGCCAGCTGGAATCCCTCCTGCAGCCAGCAAAAGTGCCACAACTTTGGGACACAAACTTTTATAAAGACTCTTCTCAGTGGGATGCTGTGTATTGGCCACTTCCCTGATAAACAAGGACAATTGCGAAGGGATTTGATAGTATCTCTCCCATTCCTCTCTCCAAACCACCAATTCTAAGCCTTAACAAAAGATTATTCAAGGCATTTCTAGAGCCTGTTTTCTAGTGATGTTGCAAAGGCTTCAGCTCTTTTGGGGGAGACTTAAGCATATGTATAAAAATGTAGGCCTGTAATATTCTAACTTTAGTCCACTTCTCTTGAGTTAATTAAGGCTTCTAGTTATACCACAGGCTAGCAAAGCTGTGGATAGGAGTAGGCAGTGGCTGCTGGACAGGGAAAGGGGGTGGGAGGAAGTGCTTTAATTTCATATTCTCCTTTGAGAATCCGGCAGGAGAAAGATGATCTTGATCATGTGTTCAGCCTTTATTTTAAATTGGACCTTGTCTGTATATCTGGGATACAAGAAGAAACCTCACAATGTCATCTAAATTATTAAAAATGTGACTCTAGAATACTTCGAACATTTGCAGGTTGGCATCCATTCAGTTAGATTGATTACTCTTGCAGCTGTGGATCCAAAGTAAAAGCAGTTGAAATGAATGTACATCATCCTGTTACATACCAAAAAAGCAATAAATGTTTTATTTAGGTAACACTGTTCTCAGGAATCAGAATATTTATAAAAATGTTTTAGTGAATGTTGTCCAGCTCACTGTGGGAAATTACTCCTATAAAAACACACAATGTTTTGGGAAGGAGGAAGTGAGCACACAATGCAAGCTGTAGTAGAGGATCACCTCAGACATATAGGAAGAAAAATAATCTCCCTAAATGAACAACCTCCTGAAAATGTTGAGTATCATTTTGTTTGTTATTTAGCTAATGGTATTTCTGCAAGATGACAGATTTTTCCTGGTCCTGTGTTTTGTTTTCAAGCTCCTTTCCTGGAAAGATCTCTGTATTAATGTCTACAGTTGAATTTTTAATTCCATGAACATGGGTGGGGAAAATCAACTAAGTTCCCAGAGCTCCTGTGTGTTGCTGATCTTGCTGCTTTGGGCTGTGTTCAGCCAAGCTGCTGAGAGCCAGCCTGGTCCCATGAAGGGAGAACGCATGGCCCTACAGAGCAGAAATGCAGAGTGGGACTGGTGTGGCTTGAACTGTGCTGGCAGAGAGGACACAGAACACATCTCTTTTGTACTCCAAAACAGAGTCCGCGGTGTGTGGAGGAAGGGATTTTGATCTTTCGTCCTTGCTCTGTGTGTTTTACCAGGGAACTGGAAAGCAGAGGCCCCCAAAGCAGTAGTGTGGTCAGTGTGCTGCAGAAGCTGCAGTGCAATTCTGTCAGGAGGGGGCGAAGTAGATCTAGGAACAGGAACGCCTGGGAAGCATTTTTAATTGTGGCCACAGCGCCGCCCCTGAGCCTTAAAATCAGCTACTCTGTAGCTTCTCTGGCAAATGGAAACAAAAATACCACAGCACGATGCGGAGCTCGGCGCACGCAGTGAGCAGAGTAGAACTGTGCATGAGAGCCCAGGCATTTATCCAGGAATGGTGCACACCGAGGAGGGAGTCAGGAGCACGGTAACCCACGGTTATGGTCATTAACAGGAGTGCTGGTTGCCGAGTCTGGATTTGAAACTCTGCCTAGTTCCAGGGCACTCACAAGTTTACCTTTATTCCACAAGAGGCATTGGGGAGCTTAAGCCTGAGGGTGAATCCCACATTTCCCCTTCAGACTAAAGGAAGACTGGGTTTGGTGCTGGATAGAAGAGATTCCATTTCTGAGGGCAGGTGTGTTTGCCTGTGGAGCTCCTGTTCCCTGATGCATCCACCGACACAACACATATCTGTGAGCTCTTGAGAGCAGCTCAGTAAAGTCTGAAGTCTCTGATTTCTCCAAGGGGGCAGGAGAACCATTGATGATGATCCTGCTGGACTCCAGGATATAGTCTTGGGGTAACAATGACACACTTCTTCAATCTGCTTTGGTTAAACAAACACACATCTTACTTGGAGAGGTGAGGAGAATCCCTTTGAGGTCCACCTGCTGTTCAGAGCCACCTGGGTGGGGTCTCCAGAGCAGGGCCTGTCTGTCAGCAGGAGCCTGACCTCTTCAAAACAGCAGTATTCTCTATCAGCACTGTGCAGTCTGCCTGAGGAAAGAAGTTCTGTGGATGTTGGGAATGAGCATCCTCTGTTCATTTCAGTACCAAAACTAGTTTGGTTGGTTTTGTGTAGTCACAACTGACAGTTCACCTCAGAGGACACTGGATGTCTGGCAAACCAAGAGAACAGGATAGAATGGACACTGATTAAGGTTAAAAAGGGAGAGGAGCACCCTGGCCTTTCTTCTCCCTTCTCCATCCTGAGAATTTAACCAAAATTACTCCTTTGAAGAGCAGGTGCACCTTTTAAAATAAGCTGATGCAGCTTAGAAAGCACATCCTGGGAGGACTATCAGCAACCAGAGGCACAATGAGGAGAAGAGGGATACACATGCCCTGTACCTCTCGTGGTGGGAGGTACAATGGTGGCTTGGGAACTGTGGAGGCTGGATGAGACCGCCTTCCTCAGGAACATTCCTTCCATCCTTCCCTGAGGGGCTTGGCTGCTTGAGATCCTGTAGGCAGCCAGGGGAGGGGAGCAGCACAGCATGGAAATGGTGTACATGATTACATGGGGGCAGCGTGCAGTTCTGAAACACCTCGTGCCACAACCTTGTCTCTTCGTGGTGGCCAACAGAACTGTTCATAGAGAATGGTGGAGCATGGATTTCATTTGTGTGTTACTGAGAAAGGTAGCCAGTGGACAGTTTTATTCCCAACTTAATGCCATGAAAGACAGTGCCAGCACCCAGGCCACAGAGCTTTGCCTCTAATGCTTTTCCCTCTTCTGCCACCACTTGTCACCTGGTTCCCCTCACCTCCCAGTGACCCAGTCTGAGTTTCTGTGGCAGTCAATGCTTCTCAAGCCAGCATGGGTAGAAGAGACTTGCTTCATGTTTTCAAGTTGCTTATGAGTCAGCAGTCATACTCTGCCTCCCTCCTTGTGCTGAAAATGAATCTTGAATTTCCATCTGGGTTTGTTTGTTTTTGTTTTTGTTTTCCTTTGTTACTACAGATACAAGGGGTTTAAAGGCAACTGCTCCTTTTCCTTCATTGAGCAGTTCAGAGCCCTCCACCAGTGCAATGAGTACTGTGAGATGCTGGGGCTGAAATCTCTCCGAACCAGTCATCAAAAACAGAGGAAAACAACATCTGCTAAAAGCAAAAATCTGCCAAACTCATCAACAATAAAGAAAATGGTACCCACGAAGGCAAGAGAACCTAGAGACTTAATTTCTTCAGAGCACTGAGTCTCACTATCCCACCTTGTGAAGCTACTCTTGAGAACACAAGCAGTGACACGCACCAGTGACCTGAGGGGATAACTTTAGTCTTTTGGCTTTTGACATTGTTTTGGAATCATCCTGATGCCAGCAACAAAGGAAGGAGCCGATCCTGTGCCCTTGGTGCCTCAGATTTAACCCTGGGGCAAGATTTTGAAAACAAACTAAGCCATCTCCTGGATTTTCTTACAGACTTCTGTGGATTGGTATTGGAGAAGAGCATCTTCTCTGTGTCTACATCCATGGCCCTGTGGTTCAGCTGCTATGGAAACATCAATATATTTAAGATGCTAAGTACAAGTTTGGCACAGTATTGCATATGCATATGCATGCTGGGTTACTTAGAAGTCAGGAAAGGTAAAGTTTGGAACACACTGATGAATATTAAAGTTACCACTTCCATTGCAAATCAGAGCATAACATCCTTTGAGCCTAAATCTTGGACTGTTCAATGGGATTTAGGCTCCTCAGTGCACTGCTGGTACCTGGCTTTCATTAGGCCTTTGGAAGTTCCTACAGATGATGCCTATTTTTTACAACAGTATTCAGAAGAGATTCTGTGAGGGCATTTTAACTGTTCCTTACACAGGAGGTTTAGAACATAAGGCAAGGGGCTCGAGCATGGTGGAATGGGAGCAAAACTAAAAGCATTGGATAAATGGTGTTTCAAGTTAGAGGTTATAGATTTTTATCAGAATTTTGGGAAGTGTTCTGTTTGAAAAATGTCATGGTTATCTCAGCCAATTAATATTCCAAATGTATGCGGTAGTTTGGTCCCAAAGTCAGAGATGGAGTTTCACTCTATTGGCTAATTGCCTTCAGTTTTATTGTCATGGTCAGTTCAATGACCAGGATGAAAATCACAAGCTGACCTCTCAGAGGTAAACACAGCCCTATTAATGCCAAGGAAATCCACATTCCTAATGATGACAGTATAGTGATGATTCCTTAAGATGTCAGGTGTGCTTTACAATGGGGATCTGGAAGTGCATGTGTCAGAGTATGGATTTCTCACGTATTCTGGTGCTTCTGCCTCTAAAAGAAGGAGTGGAGTCGTCCAGCTGTGCACATACCCCAGCTGTTTATTCCTCAGCACATTGGCGAGATGTATCAGAGGTCCAAAACCTTCTGAGCTGATGCCTTGTCTGCCAGGAACTATTTAGTGTGATAATGGCGTTTGATAGACTGGACACAAACACCATTGTCACACTCCACAGCTCTGGGAGCAGGTCCTTAGCCTATGGAAGAAGCGATGGAAGCACACTGCAGACTACAGCCGAGGGGGTTTCAAAGACCTGCAAAACAGACACAAGACCAGGTTTGTGCATATTTATGTGTGGCACATCGGGGTTCTCACGAGGAGGCAGGACACAGGATCCTGAATTGCTTGGAGATGAGCATTGTGTCTCAGCTAGATGTGGGGATGTAAAAGCTAAGTGGCTTTGAGTGCCCTTACAGACAAGGGAGATGGACAGCACCTGAGAAAGTAATCTGTACTATTCCAGAGACAAATTCCTGAGGAGAGAGATGAGTCATTTCTGCACGGGCCTGTGCCTTCCTCTAATTGGTGGAGACAGTCCAGAACCAGCACCAGACTTTTATAGCTATGTCTGACCTGAGGAATCACAATGCTGGGGATTATATTTGACTTTCATATACTTGTTTTTAGCAGCATTTTTGAGTAGCCCACGTAAAAGACAGCCGAGTTGGTCTGTACTCCTGGTCCCACTGCCCCAGTGCTGCTCCGTGCATGTTCCTCTGGGACACATCAGCACCTGTGCATGGAAATTAAGCTCTAGGATCCATAGCTGTGGTGCTCATCTCTGCACAGGCTGGGTGTTTCAGTTTTCCTCTGTGTATTTGGCCTGCTAGCCAAATAACATTTCTGCACACTCTCAGTGAGCAGAAGACATCTCAAAGGGTTATGTGGACTAAGGAGTGGATCAAGAGCCCACAAACATGCTGCATTGGGATTCGTAACCGGTGGAAATTCAGCTATATGCCATCATCACATCTGAATGCTGCAGGGAGGCAGAGAAAACAGAGAAGGAGCACATGGAAGGAAGGAGGTTAGAAACCAGGGCTGGGGTGAACAGCAGTACCCTTATTTTTTGTAAGTAATGAAAATTGAATTTTCTGGCTCAAAAGAGAATCCTCTGTGGAGTGGTTAGAAGCCCCTTGGGAGGGGATGCAGTTGTCTGTGCCAAGAGGATGTCTTGTTATCAAGCTTTTCAACTCCCTTCTCATTTATTTTTAGGCTCAGAAATAGATTTCCATTTTACATACTGGGAAGAATTTGCTCCCCATGTGTAGTAAACCCAGACTCTCCAATAGTCTTCTGGATCTGGTTCTGCTTTAGCAACAGAGTGTTAAGGAAGTTAAAGCCCTCAAAAGGCTCCTGAGAACTCTTCTCTGGGTTTAGCCTTCTCATCAGTCCCTTTTGGTGCAGGAAGCACAGTGCTCACAAATCAGCATCCAGTGTTGAAGTGCCCGCACAGAGGTGACACCAAGGCACCCAGATGAGCGGCTGCCCACCTGTACTGACACACCTGAACCACCAGCCTGCTCTTCATAGTGTGACAGGGGTCTCCTCACCCTGTGATCTAACTTTATAGCTTATCTGGATCTTCTTCCCAATCGTAATATAGTTCAACCAGTGTTGACACGTCAGGGCAGACTTAGTAGGGCTCTGGATTGGTTTAATTCTTGATTTACATCTAATCAAACCTCAGGGAAGGGTTTGTCATAACTCAATGCCACGAGCTGGCCATAGAAGCTGGGTTCCGAGTGCCCTTTGCTGGTGGACAGAGCAGCAGAGAAATGGACCTTCACTGTCTGGTTACCAGATCAGGCTGTTTCGTTTCTCCAATGTGATTATTACAAGAGTAACAACCTGGCATTCCCATCCCTGCCACGAAGGCAAGTCTAGAAATGCTTGGGCGTGGCTGACTTCCGAGGGATTTTCATGTCCCACTGGTTCTGTTTGTTTTGAGTTTGTAGTACTGCAGTGGGACAGAGCTGAGCATTTGAACACACACACAAAACAGATCCACACCTGTGCAGATCCACAGGTGAGGCTCCTGTGTAATCCCAGCTATGAAGAGGGCATCTCTGAAAGGGGAGGAGCTGCAGCACACCCTGAGGATCACGTGGCAGAGTCTTTGCAATTAATGATGACAAAGATCCAGTCATGCCAGAACATTCTGTCTGTAAGGATGCAGCTGTAGCCCTGAGGTCCATGGGGCTGGTTTTGGTAAATGTGCCTGTGCTGAAGGTGGTGAGGGTAAGAAATGAATGTCAAAGGGTCAGAGGTGCTGTACCTGACTTTCTAATTCACCCCAGTGTTGGTGTCTTACCTTTCCTCATACACATTTTACTCAGCTTCCTCTCTGCAGCAGAGGGGAAGGATCAGGCAAGATCCTACTAATGAAACTCCCTCAGGAAAAGCCTGGCAATCCTGTGCAGAGCAGGAAAGCCCAGAAGTCCTGGCAGAAGGACTCAACTTCACTGCAGAACATGTAAGGAGAGAGCAAGGCAGCTGATGCCACTGCAAACAGACAATTTATAGTCCCTCAGCTATGTGGAAGCTTCCAGCAAATCAACGGGAATATTTCCATGACAAAATACAATGAAAGAGAAATGGCTACTAGTTTTTAGTATTGCAAGGGAAAAAAACCACCCAAAATAATGGGAAAGTTACAGGGAGAAAACAAAGCATAATCATCAGAGAAAAATCCCCTTTTTGCTTCTCTTCTGCTGGACATCTGTGTAAAGAACATCATTGGGATGTTCCAATGCAGAGGAGCATTGTGAAGAACAAGAGGGTTTTCAAGAGGGTTTTTCTAGATGGGTCACAGAACCTGTCCTTCCCATACAGCCAGACCTGGAAACATTCCTGGTCCCCCAGGAAGTCTGTCAGCTTCCCCACCACCCCATTTTTTTAAAACAATAAACATTCAGGGTGGTTTGCACTGCCCCAGCAAAAGCCTAATCTCCTTCAAAGTGCAGGTAGGGATCCTTAGGTCCAAGACATTAAATCCTGTTAAATTACACAGTTGAGCCCTGGGCAGGTTTGGATATTTTGGTAGGCTGAAGTGCTTAGGGTTGGAAATTCACCTGCACTATTTTCTTTTTGCTAATACCTTTTAGCACTTCCTTTTCCTCACATGAATTTTGCACAGGAAGGCACTTACCATCGGAGGCAACAGCCAAAAGATCCTCTGATGTGTTGTTAGGGCCTGGCGGAACCGGGATTCTCTCGCAGAACATTTTGCTGACTGTACTCGAATCTTTGGAGTCCTGGTTTCTTTTCTGAGTTCCCGGCAGTGGGCAGCTGCTGCAAGCCTCTGCTTCCAGTGGATACCTTTCCCTCTCCCTTTATGGGATCCTGAGGTTTTAAAGTAAACAAATCCATTCTTGTTCTGATAAGTCATATTAAAATATTGATCTGGGGGAGGGAGATGACCCTCGCTGCACTGAGCCAGAGTCACCTTTAGTCAGACTAAAGAATGGAAAAAGCACTGAGAACTCGATTTTCTCTGGTCCTTCAGAGAGCACATGTGGGGAGGGAAAAAATGCAAAAGATAAGGGGGTTTCAGCTCTTTGTTTTGCTGAACCCTGAGATGAAGAGTGTTTACTCTGGCTGTATATTAATTGCTTACTTCTGCCAGTGAGACTGATTTCATCAGTTCCTCAGGTCACAGTGCTCATCTCATGTCCACTGCTGGGGCTTGACAGTCTTTTTTCTTTCTTAAATTTTGATGTACTGTCCGCTTTGCTTGGGAATTTTCAGATTTTGCTTTCCAGCACACCTAGGAGATACAGGGAGAAGCTTGGCTTCGGTTGAGCCTGTCTGAACACCACTGGCAAGCCCAGGAATGGTACACACCTCCCAGGACATCATCCAACAATGAGACCATTGCATAAACCTCCACATTTAGGGACTGATGAATTTCACATTTTTTTGTGAAAGCTAAAATAGGATTTGGACCTGAGAGTTTCTCTTAACATGAAATAAAGTCACATTTGGGGTATGAGAACATTTGCTAGTTAACTAACAGGTGTTTCGTCACTTACTTCCATTAGCATGCTTCTGTTCCATCAGAACATTTTGGAACAGTCTGAAGTAATAGTTTGAGGTTTTAGGAAGCAAAGTTTTCAATATAAATACTTCAGAAAAGTGAGGAACCAGGTCACTTTATTGATTTTGGCTGGATGTGTCCATCCAGCAGCAGAAAACCACCATGAAATCAAATGTGGAAAACATTCTGTGTCTTGCCCTCTCCTCCTTACACCCTCTTTGTTAATGGTTGATGACACATCTTTTTTGCTTAACGCTGTCTTGGACTGCAAATCTGTAATGAAAAAAATAATCTACTGTTCCCTAAAATGCTGATTTCTAATCCCAGTCCTTTTATGTAAATAGTTAATTCCTCGTTTGGGACTGGTGCATACACACAATGTAGGGATGACAAAAATACTACTACTACTAGTTCAGAGTCTGCCCTAATAGTTAAACAAGTTTTGGGGAAAGTAGGTTATCTAAAATGACCTGTGTGCATCCAAACTCCTTATGCTACTCTGAAAGTATGGATGTGCATTTGAAATCTACAGAAGGTATCTGACAATATGCTTAATCAGAAAAGGAGGACAAAAGACCTCATATTAAGAAGAAAACAACCAAGCCAAAACCAAAATGACACATGTTGTCCAAAACTAGCAGAGAAAACCTAAAATGTCCTACTTTTAATCACAGCAGAAACACCACTTACTTGGTATTTGTGGGTTGTGTTTCT
The DNA here is from genome assembly GCF_015227805.2 of Hirundo rustica. Classification (NCBI taxonomy): domain Eukaryota; kingdom Metazoa; phylum Chordata; class Aves; order Passeriformes; family Hirundinidae; genus Hirundo; species Hirundo rustica. The sequence continues at coordinate 420,872 of NC_053488.1, read as the reverse complement.
GGGGGAAAAGAAAGAGAGCAGTTTCCCTCAAAATGGGGCTCTGCAGCTGTAGGTGAAGCACTGGAGCCTGGGGAAACTCTGGAACTGCATTGCAACATCCAGTACTGCTGCAGACTGGTTGGGGTCCAGTTCTCTGAAATGAAATGCCAAAGTATTGGGAAATTCCTGGAAAAAGAAAAGGAACTGGTCTGTTTAAATGTTACTAAAGGTGACATAGGGACAGATAATGCAACATATGTTGCACATACACCCGAGGGCCAGATTCTTCCCTTGGAAATATGTAGCTATGACCCCAAGCAAAATCATCTAACTTTGAAGTGCAATCTAATTGTGAGGAGCAGAGGACTGAGTCCTGTGAACCCTAAAAGTCCCTTCCAGCCTAAATGATTCTGTGCTTCCATTTTGCATGCAGAGCTCCTGGTGTCACTAGAAAAAGGACATGATTTGATCCCTAGAAAAGTTCTTTCCTCTCATTTTTCTTATATACAATGTGGAGGATATGTTGAAGGAAATGGAAATCACAGGGATGGTGTCTTTTCTGTGCAGAGACAGTGGAAGAACAGCTTCAAAACTGAAGGAATAACTGCAGGGGCAAAAACCTGAGCTGTATCCTTGTGGCTTTACTCCAGCACAAAATCAATACTCTTCAACTGATTTGGGGCTGGCTGTTTCATCCACGGAAAAGTCCTGTCACGGTCCCACCAGCCATGGGCATGGCTTCCTGTGGCTTAAACTTCCAGACAAATCCAGGTCAAAGATTTAGGCCAGAATTTTTTTATGGAGAAAAAATGACACATATCCAACAGTGGAATTGAATTTATCCCTCTGCTTTCTTAATGTCAGTGACTGTTCTGACTCACATCACCTTTGGATATGACCGTATGACTTTTGAGAGGACATTGCTACAGGAATTCTTGGGCTCAGAGTAGACAAAGGTGGTGTTTATCAGCTTATTCCAGATTACTGCAGCATTCAAGGGGCACATTTACCACAATCTCGTGGACAGAGGTAAGGGCTACGGGTGCTGGGACAGCTCAGACCCCAGAGGAGAAATGCTGTGATCTTTGTCAGTCAATCGCCACTGGTTAAATTTTACCTGTGCTGGTCACTCTGATGGCTGAGTAGAGAAAGATTAACTCAGAGCAGCAGACAGTTGAGCAAAGGTCTTTAACCTGGAAGCCATGATCTCTTCTGATTTCTGCTGGGGATCAGCAAACGAAATTGATTGGAGTTTCCCAATCATCAAACTCATTACATCAGTTCTGGATCATCCTGGCATTTCCTGTAACCATTCACCCTCTGACAGAGAGAATGCAGGCTGGGAATTATCTTCAGATTAGGAGGGTAAGGTTTGGCTGACAGCGTACCCTCTGTGACATTGCTGTTTGCCCAGCAAAATAGTTGTGGGCAGAATTGAAGCAATTTTGCCGTAAGCAGAAGGCTAACACAAAAAACTTGTATTTACCAGACCCTCAGGGTGGCTCCCCTTCCCCCAGGAGACCTTGTGGCTCTGCAGATGTGTGCTGGGCACACCAGGGTGCGAGGGATGCCCTGGGGTGGTTTTGAGAGAGCACTTCCACCTCTGTTAATGTCCCCTGTGCTGTACATGAAGATAAGCAACTCCATTAATTTTTTGTCTCTGTAAGTAAGCATCCTGTTTAAATCCACTTCTCAGAACATGAAGAGACTTTGGTGGCCTGAACTCTGTCAGTCCCTAGTGCAGTCTGTGCCTGGGGCTGAGGGTGTCTCTGCTCAGGGGCCCTGTGCTCTGCCCCTGTTCCTCCATGAGCCCAGCCCCAGTACCAAGGACTGGGGGAGGTCTGTGGCAGAGTTTGGGGCACTTGGTGCCCTGGGCTTGCTGCAGCCAGCTGTAATTAACTGTTAGTTGTGTTAATTGCAGCGCTGCAGTACAGCCAGGAACAGTCCCCGCGTGGCTCCCGTGTCTCAGGAGATCCCTGTCAGCATCTCACACAGCTGTTAGTTTTGCTCTTTGGAGAAAAAAATCAGTTTGGCCCCTTGAAAAATTGCAAAGATGAAGTTTTTATAGTGGTTTTATAACTCCGTGCTGATGTTCTACCTTGCCCTGGCCCTGTGGTGACTGGAGGAGCTCCCAACAGCTAGCCTGGCCACCAGTAGGGCTTAAAGTCAGGGCCCAGAAGTAGCCAAGATAAGACCAGTTAAACCCAGCGTGGCACGGGCTGGACTTGGCTTTCCTTTTGTATATTCATCCACTCCTAATCCCCCAGTTACACAGAAAAACAGTGCAGCTGTGATGGCAATATTTTGGAGACAGTGGTGACAAAGTAACACCGAGTGTTTTGTGTGACATTGCAGGCACTTTCCTTGCTAAATGGAAACTTCACACAGATTCCGTATTTAGTCTAACCTGTTTTACCAACTTGTTTACCCCCCTATGTAGCACAAAATTGCATTTCCCATGGCCATTACAGTCTTGTTTGCCATGACTGCTGAACTGGAACATTTTTCACAAAATCCTGATTTCAAGACCTCAGAGAAAAAGAAGCTGCTATTTTTTGCCAGTCTGTCCCTGTGGGTAATCCAAACCAGCAGGTTTGAGGGGCAGGCTGTGGCTGCTCAGGTGCAGCTGGTCTGTAATTACTTAGGTTGGTGCAGGTGCTGAGCATTAGGCATCGTTAAGTGTTCAAAGATAGTTTTGCGTGAAAAGAAGGACTGACGTGGGGAGGAAAGTGAGGCAGCAGCAGCTTTTGTGAGAGTTGAAGTGCTCTCTTTCCACAAGGAAAGTATTTGTAGCATTGGTAACTGGAGAATGCTCCAGAAAGGATTTGCTTCCATTGGGCAGAGGCTGGTTGTCAGTGGCAGCCTGAGCACTTGTTGACTGCCCAGGAATAACTGGAAAGTTTCCGTGTCAAAACGAGAGAATCCCAGAATGGTTTGAGTGGGAAAGGACCCTAAGTATCATCTCATTCCACCCTCATGGGCAGCGATGCCTTCTACTCTCCCAGGTCGCTCCAAGCTCTGTACAGCCTGGCCTGGGACACTGCCAGGGATGGGGCAGCCACAGCTTCTCTGGGCACCCTGTGCCAGGACCTCACCACCCTCACAGCTGAGAATTTCTTCCCATCTAATATCCCATCTAACCCTGCCTTCTGGAAGTGGGACGCCATTCCCTGTGTCCGGTGAACCCAGGCCCTTATCCTGAGTTCCTCCCCATCCCTCCTGTGAGCCCCTTAGGTGCTGCAAGGGAACCTGCACACAGAAACAGTAGGGGGTTTAAATATGGATCCTGAGCTCAAAATAAAATGAGCATTGGTAATTCCTGACCTAACACTGGGAATTGCAACATTATGTATCAAAAGAATGGAAAGGAGAATTCTGCTGAACAGGCTGTAGAGATAGGCGTGGGAGTCGAACAGGTGTTCAGGCATGCTGGAAGTTAATGAGTCCTGATTATGATCAGGTGTGAGGGTTCGTCAGGGACTTGTAACGGTTTTTTAGTCTAAAGTGAGTCTCAGTGTGGTGAGGGCTTCAGAAGGGGTTCTATCAAGTTGGAGAAGCTTGTATATTAATTTTACTGGATAACAACATTGCATTGAATATTAATTTTACTGGATAACGGCAGCTCTGGAGTTCCTGAGACTGTTCTTCTAGACTGACTCACCTGGAGAAACGTAAAACTGACAAGTAAGTGGACTTCTAGTTTGTGGTTGGAATGGCATGACTCTGAGGTTCCTGTGCTCGGCAATTAAAATAGGTGGTGCTGTGCCTTGGCATGTATTAGATTTGGTGAACTTTATAGAATGATTATCTGTGGGAAAGTGATGGATCAGAAAGAATTCACCAGAAAACTTTTCGCCTGCCTGCCAGCATCTTCATGCTCTCTGAGGATAACTTAGAAATAGAAAATAGAAATAAAAAAGGGTGTGGTTAGTGAATCAGAGGTGGCCTCGTGTTTCAGCCTCTGGATGATCAAGGGTGATGGTGTCTGGATCCTGGACACTTCTGCCTGTTTTGTGTTCCAGACCTTTTTCAAGATCAGCTCTTGGAAATCAGCATGTTTGTCCTGTCCTCACTAAGCACCATGGCACAGAGTTCCCAAGTGTATTTAGCTGAAGTGTAATCCCAACTACTGTGCAATGGACTAGCTCAAGGATTTCACGTGCCCGCACTTTAGAACCCCCATGTGATGTTTGTACCAGCATCTGCAGCTTCAGTGTATGAGAAACAGGGCCAGTGTGAGCACTGAGTCCCGGTAACCGGGACAAGAGGTCGCCTCCTCCCTGTTTCGGGAGTCCTTGGCCGGAGCTCTGTCGCTGCATGGTCGAAGGGTGGCTGCAGTGCCAGCTCTCAGCGGCACCCACTCAGGGCGTGCTGTGAGGCTGAGGCGGGGCTGGGAGCCCTTGCGGGCCATGCTGTGTTTCCAGGCAGCTCCGGGGTGCTCAGGGGGCTGAGGCAGAGCAGGGCCCGCGAGGAGCCTTGCGCTGCCCCGGGGATTGTGGCACTTTCCTGCTTAACGGGGCCGGGGTGAGCCGGCAGGCTGCTGGCTCTGTCCCCTGGGCAGTGAGTGCTCCTGCGGGGAAAGGGCTGTCCGCAAGGCTTCGGGGCATGCGTTCGCTGGCTTTAGGGAATAAAGAACAGCCTCTCCCTCGCTGTGAAAACAGGCACAGTCACTAACCTGGTGTTCCGTGTCTCCGCCTTTGTCCCGCGCACCGTGGAGATGTCACTGGGCAAACGGGGCTGGCCAGGGCTGAGCTGGGCTTAAAAGGACACAGGTTCTTGTTGGGTGGGGAGGGGAGGAGTGCGCAGCTCTGCAAGGAAACATCTGGCTGTCTTTAATTGCTAGGAACTGCATGCACGACCTGCCTGTGTAATCACATACCAGTTCAGCTCACCAGAGCTTGAAATCTATTGCCATAACCTCACAAGGTTTCCCAGTTACACAATGTTGTCCTCAGAACACAGTTAAAGAAAAATTATTTTAAGAATTCCTTTTTTGTGTTTCATTTCTTACTGTTTCACAGTGTTAGTAGTATTAGTGTTTGAGAGAGGAACTAGTTTGCTGGTTAAATGATTTTATTATTTTTTTTTTTAATGGAGAAATGAGATCCAACAGTGAAAAATAACCTTTTTTTTTAAAGAAGCACAAACTAAGGGAGAAGGGAGGAAAATTCTGTCTGATTTCCAGCAAATGCCCACTTTAAATATCTATGTATTGATGTTCTTACTTGGAGATACTGCTAAGGTGTTTCAGTCATTTTTTTTGGACCAAAGGTTCGTGCTCTATTTAGCTGTATCAGTCTCACCAGGGGTTATGTGTCACAGCCACTGCACAGCCCGTTAATGCTGTATGGGACCCCCCTTTTTGCTGAATCATTGGTATCAGCTTGCTGCCTTTGGGAGTGGTTTTATTTTAAAAGCTAAAATTTTCTACTGGCTCTAAAACAAAATGCTTTCCGACCTCTTGGAATTTTTCTGTTGTATTGGAGAGCAAATCAACGCATGCAATTCTTGTTTTAGTGATCTTGGTGAATTAATTTTTAGTTTTATTAAGTAGGAGATAGAATGTGCCCATTTAGAGATCAAGAAATAATTACTTAATTTCATGTCCCAGTGAAGACTCTTAAACTGTGCAGTTCGCAGTCATTTTGACATTATTTGTTTCCAAGGCTTATTCAGGGATTCAGAGATAATTCTCTCTGCTTATCAAGAAAAAACCCCCAACTTTTAATTAATGCTTGCAGGATTAATTTTGTATGTGTATGAACTGAAGTTTAGAACTCACCTGTTGTTCCTAGAATACTCCTGAAAACTTGGTTTTCTTCTTCAGAAGTTTATTATGACTGGAAAAAACAAAACACCACATATACAAACCTGAATCTTTATCCCCAGTGGAAAATGAGTTATTTCCTCCAGATATCAGCTGGTGCTTTTCCAACTTACACGAGCGCTTTGTGCCACTGCCCAGGCTGTGGAGCTGTCTTTGGCACAGGATGGGGTGGCCCTGGTCCCTGCCAGAGCTCCAGCTGCACGTGTGGCCGCGGGGCTGGATGGGCCGCTCCTGGAGCTGGGCTCTGCCAATGATCCCGGGAGATCAAGACTCCCCAGCTCCATGGGTGGGTTCCCAGGGCCGGCACCTGGCCTGCCCTGTGCCCTGGGATGGACCGCATGGTGCAGGACCTGGCACGGGAGGGTCCCAGAGCCGTTGGGTCACGGCTGCCGGGGACACGTGGCCGGAGATCTTCGGGGCCTGGCTGAGAGGGGCTGTGACACAGGCCAAGCTGGGCCGTGCTCGCTCCAGGGTGGCAGGGATGCGGACGTGTGGGTGTGGTGACACGTGCCTGCTGGTGGCACAGCTCGTGTGTACCCAGTGTGAATTAAGGGACCACCATCTGCCCATGGCTGGCATGTTGGAGCTATTTCACATACGTGAGCTGCAGCACATTAAACATTAATCATTCCCCTCAAGCCTCTGTGGGCGTGGGCCAGAGCTCTTTTACCCAGGTCAATGAACAACGCTCCGGGGCCATGTTTGAAGCTAAGTGGTCGTGTGGCAAGATTCCATGTGTTTCACAATTCTTAAATGCTAGTAGAACATTCCTGAGTGCTAGTGGAATGTAAAGTCCAGTTTTAATTTAGGATCAGTGAGTAACTTAACTAGACATGAGTAGCATACTTCTGTGACAAGCAGTCTGAGAAATTCCTAAAGTTTGTTGAGTATAATTTCTCATCACAAGTGCTCAGCTAGGAAAGGTGCTCTGCCATGGGGGTTTGTGAATAGAGGACTCATGGCAGGAGTGATGGTCCTGGTCACAGTGACCGTGAAATGGTTTGATTTAGATTTTTGGTGTAGTTACGAAAAGCAGAGTTGTCACCCTGGATTTCAAGAGAGCAAGGTTTAAGCTGCCAGGGAGTAGTTGGCCCCGAGTGCTGGTCAGGTTTGAATTAAAGGTGTGCAGGAGAGGCAATGCCATTCAGGCAGAAGCCAGGCAGGTGGGGTCGGTTGCCAGCGTGGCTGGACAGGACACACTGCTCTTGGCTCTCTGGAAGCCAGGCCAGGTGTCACAGGAAGAGGAGAGCTGTGGTTTGCCGGTGGCGTGCTCAGGTCGCAATCCGAAGGCTCGGACTGTTCAACGCTGTTGTGCAGGATCTGGGTGCAGCAGTGGAACACACCAGGAGTGAGTTTGCTGAGGATGCTGAAGTGGGGGCTGCTGTGGGCTCAAGGGACGAGAGGCCTTGCAGAGGGAGCTAGCTAGGTGGAACATTGAGCAATCATCAGTGGCAGGAAATCTAACAAACAGCAGCACTGCTGGCAGGAGAATTGCTGGTGGTTTCCACAGGGCCTGGATTTCACCCGGTATGTACTAGTGCAGCATTTATTGTGCGAATTAAAGGATTTTGCTAAAAAGCATAAAATTATTGACTGTACCTGCTGGGAGCATGGGATGGAGTTCTCCCAAAGTCTGGCAGTGGCAGCCACAGGTTCGTGAGGACTGGCTGACTCACCTTTACCCAAACTGGGAATTTTTCATCAAATTAAGTTTTCCTGAGATGCATCATTTCACAAAATATTTCCACTTGGCTGGAAATTTCAAACTTAAAAAAAGCTTCTATTTCATTTGTAACCACATTTTTATTTAACTCTGAAAGCTGTCATGAGTATGGCAGTTCATTGCTTTTAAAGTGTTATTTAAAGTTATACTTTTATTTACATGAAGTCTTGGAGGTTTTGTGGTTGGGTTTTTTTAAAAGTCAGCTTTAGATAGATAGCATAGTTTGAGGACAAGAACAGGAGGAAGCTGGGTGAGGGTTACTGTGTACAGCTTATGTGTGTTTGCTGGTCCAGCACCTAGTGAAGTAATGGGTGCTGGATTAAGTTGTTGGGTTTTTTTGCTAGCACTTTCTAAAGGCACCTGGTTATTTTCAGTACCAGATTAATCATGATTTTGGTGCTGTTCTACGTGTCTGAAACTATACTTTATTAACAGGAAAGTTTCCACAGCTACGCTAGTAAACTGAGAACATGTCCTGGGCTTCTCCGGGGTGCCCCTCTGTGTGCGCAGGAGGTTTGGAAGGCCTTGGGTTGCCTTGTGCCTCTCGCAGGCTGTTTCCCAGCAGTCCCTTTCCTGCTGAGCTGAAAGGACTTCAGGAATGGATGTGGCACTTTCTTGGTGCCAGGTGAAAGCTCTGAAAAGGTGATGTTAAGCAAACTTGGAAGGAATGTTCCATCAGTGTTGTCAGAACCAGGCCCAGCTGTGCACTGCTCCAAGTGGCTGCCTGGGGAGGAAATAGGGTTTTATCATCAGAAAGAAACATCCCAAGCTGGGTACGTGTGCTGATGCTGATAGAAGACTGTTTGTCACATGGCAAATGATGACTTGGGAGTAAAAATAATGTGAATTGAGATGATTTGCGTACTCCACAAGCCTATGTTTGTTTACAATAAATGTATCACTGTATAGTGGGTATGTGTGTTACCAAACCATGCTTGAGGTGAATGCACCAGAGGCCAGAGATTCAGAACTGGCTCTGAGCTGAGTTTCCTGGCCCCTGCATTCAAGCCCTAAGAGACAATAGACAGAAAAGCACAAATTCCTCAGGAAATGTGGTCTCCCAGGAAAGCAGGGACAGTTTTGTTGTTGTTGTTGTTTTTGTTTGTTTGTTTTTTCATCTAAGTGAGAGATGAAGTAAAAATTTGCTTCTAGGAATCCATGTTAGTGGAGATTCAAATTCTGGCCCAAACTTGTGCTTAGAAGCAGTGATTCTGCCTCTCCCTAGTGTTTGTCTCTGCACTGAAGTCCTGACTAACTCCTCCAGGTTCTAAAAGCTGCCGAAGGAATGACAATGCTGCTGACAGCTCACCATGAGGGGTGTCCTTGCCAAACAGGGCAATTTGGAGTTCAAAGCAATCTCAAGGCAACTGCATTTTCTTACTGGGCTGCAGTAGTTGCCAGTGCCAGGAGGCTGCCAGGCTGGAGTTGTTACTGGGACCCTCGCACCGCACACTCACTGCTGCGCTGTGGGTCCTCCTGGCACTAAGCTGCAGTCCACGTGTAGGGCAGGGACACCTCTAACCATCTGGCTTGTTCCTGAGGATCACTGACTTCTCTTGGGCTGCTTCCCTGGCACGTAACTGCCTTTGTCGTGGGGATTCATACTCCTGGAATATTGGCTAATAGGCAAACTCTTGCGATGGGCTTGGTACTGTTGTTACAAACCAGAGGCAGAAAGGAGCAACAGAAAGGATGCTTCCTGCCTCACTATCAACCAGCAAAGTCCTTTATAAAACAGGAAAAAAACTTGAATTGAATGCTCCTATTTTTTCTCTCTCTCTCTCTCTCTTTTCTTTTTTAACCTATGAGCAGTCAGGGAATGCTGAGTCCAAAATGTGTTTGCTGTACCCAGCCATTGATAAAACATAGAAGCACAATTTGTACTTACATTATTATTACATAATTGGAGACAGTGAACCAGCTGCTTGCTTGCTGAGGACGAGGAACTGTTTCAAACTTGACAATTTTCTTAAATGCTGCTTGCTGTTCACTAAAGTAAAGGAAAGGGGCAAAGGAAATTACTGTTATGGAAGGGAAATGTTGTCACTTGTGCAAACAGGTGTCCCTCAGTTCCCTGAGCTCTAGGTGGACTGCAGAGGAAGGGAATTACTAGACTTTTTCACTATGTTACCCCCCTTTGAAGCAGCTAGAAGTTATTTAATGGTTGTATTCTGTAAAGAGCCCCTTAAAACTAAAGATCCGTGCTGCACCAGCACACTAAAACATGTAGAGGTACAGCAGAGAGGTATCTGCCCATGGCATGCGACTAATATTTGCCAAGTATTGATCTGGTGTGCATCTCATCTTTTGGCTGTAATCCAAGGTTCAAAGTTTACCTTTTGTTTAAAAACTGATTTCATGGGGAGGTCATGTCCTTTACCTAATCCAGCAGCAATAGAGGTCTGTAAAATGGAAATTAAGTTCACCACTACTTGGAGGAAAGCCTCGAAGCCCACACGGAAAGCCCCTGTGGCACAGAGGTGTATCCACTGACATGGCAGTGTGCAGAGAGCCTGGACAAGTGACAAAGTGGAGGAAATAATTAGTCTGCTTTGGAATGTTGTGGTGTTGCCAGACCCAGCCTCAAGCCCTGACCATTTGCTCCTGACCCAGGCACACCCACAGCCCTTCCCAGGGTACTGGTCACCCCTCCCCACCTTCGTATTTTCACTGCAGAGAGTTTGCTGAAATTATTCCCAAATAGGCAAAACCCCAAAGCACGCTTGGAAAGGCAGGTTTACCACAAAAGAAATGGCCACAAGAGAATAAGAATGAAATGTAGCAGAGGGTGTTGGTTTTTAGTTCCTGTTTTTCTTCATGAAGTTATGTGCATTTGTATATAACAATTGGTAAATAGGGGTGAGGAAAATCTCCCTCTTTGGAGGCAGAATTAAGAGATTACACATCAAGAATTTACTCACAATTTTAAAACTGAAGCAAGCACAGAGTAGTTCCTGTCCACAGCATTTGTCATGTTTCATTTCTATTTGTGACACTGGCCACTTTAGCCAGGGCTCTCTCTCAGTGTCTCAGGCACTGGGAGAGCCCTGTGACCAGGGCTTGGGCTGGGGGCAGGCACTGGCACAGATGCAGGTGAGGTTTGGGAGGAAAACGAGGGATGGTGCTGGGTGGAGCAGTCAGCCTGTGCTTGGATTTGTGCTGCTGTGCAGGGCGCTGGGATCTGGCTAAAACTCTCCTGGTGCTCAGGGACGCAAGGTCTGAGGGGCTGGATTTACCTATGGCTTTCCAGGACAGCAGGAACAGGAGGAAATGTGGTGCCAGAGCTGTGTCCCATCAGGTTGTGTTTCCCTCTGAGGACAGAGGGTCCATTCTTCTCTGGAAAAGAGAATGAAAAATAGGAAAAGTGAGGCCATGAGTAGTGGACAAGAGGGAAAAATGTGGGAGTAAATCTTGAGAAAAGCTCCATGGTATTAAATAAACATTTTTGAAGTAAAAATTAGGGAATTGGTGGAAAAGTATGGGAATTTGGGGAGATAAAACTTGAAAAAAATCCAAGAATGAGGGGTTTTGGGTCAAAAATAAGGTAAAAAAAATTTGGGTTCTCCAACTAGAGATAATCCCTAGAGTAGACAATATTTTCTTGTAAAAATGAGGAAATCAGAAGTGGACAGACAGGGAAAATTTTGTGGGAGAAGTGAAATTATCCCCAGAGATTCAGGATTTAACATCCTGAGGTAAACTGAGGTCATCAGTTGTGGACACGGAGTGAAAATTTTTGGTGTAGAAATGTTTTCTCCAGGATGGAGAATGAATATTTTGAGGGGAAAATAGTATCACTGGTAGTGGACAGGTAGGGAAATTTTGGGGGGTAAGGATTTAATCTACGTGGAATAATTAGGGGATTTTTGGGGGGACATTGGGGCCAGAGGTGGAGGTCAATCCAAAGACAACCCTGCTTTACTTCTAAATCCCAGGATAAATTCTACAAGCTGCCAGTTGAGGGACTAAAAATTCATAAAAATGGAGCTAAGAGCATTGAGAAGGTTTCCGGGAATCTCATCCCAGCGTCGCTATTGCATTTTGAAGAGCCCCGCGGATCGCCCCGGGGGTGCGGTGGTCTCGGGGGCGCCGTGGAGGGCTCGGTATCCCCGGGGGGCCGCGCGCGGGGCCGGGAGCGCGTGCCGGCGGCTGAGGGGCGGCTCCGTGTCCGCCAGGGGGCGCCCCCGCCTACACTCTGAGGGAGCGGCGGAGTCCGGCGGGTCCCGGGGTCGGCGCGGACGGTCGCCGCGCCCTGCCCGCTTCCAGTCGCGATCCAGCGTCTGCTCCGGGAAAGCGCAGCCCTCCCGGGGGCACCGGCACACCCCTGGGCCCCCGCGGCCGCAGCCGGGGAAGGAACGGCAGCGCCCGTCCCGGAGCGGGTCTTCCTGCCCGCGGCGATGCCGGTCCCTGTCCCATCCCCAATCCCGTCTCGATCCTCCGGCCCCGGGACCCACATCCTTTCCCGCCGACGGAAAAGCGGCTTTGCCCGGGACCCCGAAGCAGACACCGTAGGCTCCGCACAACGCTGCGAGCGACGGTCTTGCCGCATCCCGAGATAAGCATCCTCTGCGCAAAGTAAAAAGGGCGCGAATTTTCGGGCGCGCGCGGGCGGGGCCTTCACAGCTGTGAGGGGAGGGCCAGCTCAGGTGCGCGGAGCCCCAGAGCGGCAGGGTCCAGTCGGTACCGGAGGCAAGTCCTGGCCGATACCGAGGGCGCGGCTTCAGGGGTGGGTCCCAGGCCCGGCTCAGGTGACGGGGTTGAGGTGATTTAATCCATGGAAATCGCCTGGCGGCCAGTTGCTCACTCTGAGCACGGTGAGGGTGGGAGTTCCTTCTCCGGGCTCCCCTGGTGAGGCGTGAGGGCTTCGGCTTCCCCACCTCTGCCCCTTCCTTCTCCCGGTATTCCCCTTCTTTCTCCGCCTTCCCTCTGCCACCAGAACCTCCCTCCCCTCCCACACACCTAGCCCTCCTTCCTTCTCTCCGTGTTCCTCTTCTTTCTCCCCCGTTCCTCTCCCTCCCAACCCCGACCCCCACCCCCTCCTTCCTCTCCTGTCCCGCTACCTCCTTCTATTCCCCCTCCTCTGTCCACCGTCCCTCTCTCTCCAATGCCTTTCCCTTCCCCTTACCGCTTCCCTCCACACCCCGACCCCCTCTTTCTGCCCCTCCTCGTCCTCCCCTTTGCCTCTTTCTCCCGCAGCCGCGGGGTCGGGGCGCCGGATAATAAAGCCCAGAGGGCCGGAGCCCGGCGCCCCCCGCCCTCGCTGGAGCCCCCACACGGGGACAGGCCCGCTCGGGCGCTGTCCCCATGCACACACAACACCGCCCCACACCGCCGGGGCTCCGGCTTTCCCCACATCACACTGGGGGCTCCCCCGGGGGGGCCGGGGCTGTGCTGCCCGCAAGGAAAAGTGAGAGGGAGGGGAAAGAGAAAAAAAAAAATACTCCAGCCGCTTGCATCTTGCAGCCGCCGCGTGGGAAAGGAAAAAACAAACGCCGCCGTATTGCACTGACATCTCTAGGGGTTAGATTCTTAACTCTGCAATGGGGGGGCAGCGGTGGCGGTAGAAGCCGTGCGGAGAGTAAATTCAGGACCAGCCCCTGAAGCCACGCCCGCTGTACCGCCCCCGGTACTGCCCGGGCCCGGCCTCCTGGGACTCTCCGGGACGCGCCCCGGAGCCCACCTCGACCCCTTCTCCGAACCCGCACGCCCGAGGAGGGACCCAGACCGGCATCAGCCGAGTCCGGCGCTGCCCTTCCTGTTTCGGCTGCGGCCCCGCCGAGGCCCCGGACCTCCAAATCCCACCGGTCCCAGCAGAGCTCGGGGAGCTTTTAGTTCAGCGCCGGCAGAGAATTCTCATGGAGAACCCCCACAAATAATGGAAATGGGGTGTGAGGGGAGGGGATGGTTTGTGCTGTAAATTAAAAACTCCTTGGGAAAAATAAAGCTGTGGAACTATTTCACAGCTTTATTTTTAAAATTTCATTTACATTTTTATCTCACAGCAGCAGTAATTGTAGTTCATGGAGTGATCCTTGCCTCCAGGTGCTGCAATCACCAGTCACAATTTTGGGGGGGACAGGGGGCTTGGCTTATGGGGCTGAAGAGCAGCTCTCAGAAGCTGGTAAGCCAACCAGTCTAGATCTAGTTTTAGGAAGAAAGAAAAAGAACCCAACCACCAAAAACTTCCCTTCCAGTCAGCTGGCACTGTGTAATTCTAGGGGGCTGGAAGGCTTTGAGGCAGGTATCAGTGAACCTGTTTTAAGAAAGGGGGAAGACACCAGGAGGAACAGTGGGTTGTTAAAACACAACATACCTCTGCCAGCCTTCCTCTGTGCCTGACATGGCACTGCAGCTTCACACCCAGAACAGGCCCAGCAGCCCCCACATTCTGATGGATGCATGACTTCACCAAAAATCCTCCAGGAGAAGACAAAAGAAAAATTTTGGAGTATGACACTTCTCTCAAAGCATTCCACATTAGAATTAGCTGTGCTCAATGTACAGGTCAGTGGGATAATCTGGATTTATCTATTCTATCCCCAGAACCAGGCAGTCAGTCCAGCATTCCCGTCTACTCTGATGGCAGCCACTGTCTTGCGTTCCAGCTCGCTCCTCAGATGGAAAAGGTCAGGCAGGAAGGTCAGGAAGCACATTTAATAGAGAAGGAATCTTGAACTGCATTCAAGTACTACACCCTAATGCTCCTCAGGACTGGGACCATAACTGCTGCAGGTTACTGGCAGTAAGGCTTCTTCCCAGCTGGGTAATCCTGTATCCTAGGCTCCGCGTGGTGGCTGGACGCCGGCTGGACACAGGTAAGGCAAGGGCTCAAAAACTGTTGGCAGTGAGGTGGAAGTTTGTTTTGGCAAGTGGTGTCACCTTGCCTTGAATGCTGGGGAACAGCGGGGGCAAAGCTGCGGGTCCGTGTCACTGCACTGGGGCAAGCACAAATCCGTCACCTTTAATCCGCCACAAAACAGATGCAACTCAGACATTATAGATTAGGCATGCAACACGTCATAGGTAACAAAATGGATTAGATAGCAGTGTATATTAAATAAATCTTTGTAAGTAAAAAAGAAATCACAGAAACAATTGCTGAGGAACATGTCGGCAGGCCCAGGTCTAGAGCTGGTTGGGTTTTTCTCTTACACAGCAGCAGCCAAATTCACCATGGACAGATCTTGCACCAGAAAGACATGTGCAGTGGGAAGGAGTAAAATTCCATTAGTATTTATGCTCAAGCCAGGTCTGCCTTCCCGGTGGTACAGAAAGCACCTTCAGAGTCGGTGCTGTTAGAAATTAACAACCCCAGTGTTAATAAGGTTCATTAGCAAGTGCACACAAACAGGAGCCAGAACAGAGCTGTCTTCCAGAGTGCCAGATTTCATTCGGAACGCCTCCATTGCAAACAGGAATGGGGAAAGGATGGAAAACGAATTACTGTACGGAGAGAATGACAGGGTTCAAAGCATGTTCTCCTAAAAGGCTTAATGCCAACCCCAGCCCAGATGCTTTATAGCACATGTACAGCTTGGCAGTAACGAGGCAGTTTCGGTAGAACAGAGACCTAGACATGCTGTGTCAGGGCTCTGCTGTGCCTTGACACTCTTCTAGTACTTTATACAAAAATGCAACATCAGCCCATACTTCTGGATACAGAACAATAGTGATGTGCTTAATGAATAGAGTTGCTTTCGAGAGACAGCCCATGGAGAGAAAGCTTCCAACAGAGCTTTCTCCTAGTCTCCTAATCATTTAGGAACACAAGGCTTAGAAAAAATAGTCTGGTATGAAATTAAGAAAAATGCTCATTTTTCCAAGTATATGATATTTAATTGTAATGAAATAAAATCTGAAAATGTCTAAATCAATTAGGAAGTAAACATGAGTTGTAATACTATACCTGTAAAATGATTAATTCCATTCATTGTCATTAGAAATTGTGTAAAATATTTATTAAGGGCTTTGCCTACAGAGGCACAACATAAATAGAGTAAGTCCTGCTGAAAGGCGATCAGTTCACAACTGCTGTGGGAACATCAGCAAGGCCACCCCCGGTGACAGTCCCAGCCTCGGGGCTCGGCCCCCGCACTGCCGGGGTTTGCTCCAGAGCACAGCGCCGGGCAGCTGCTACGCCACAGTCCCTCCGAGTGCCTCGGGCAGGTGCCAAAGCCAGCAGAATGTGCTTGGAGAGGGAACGGGTGCTGCAAAGTTAATCCACCCCTTCAAACCCTTGGGCGTTCTCCACAGCCATGAGGAGCTTCTCCCGCAGGTCCTCGAAAGATTCATACAGAGGTAAGTCTAGGCGGTTAAAGCTGGAAGGGACAAGGAAAGAGTCACTTAATAATCCATGGTGAAACAGAGTTTGAAAGAACTAGAAAAGATTAAATATAATTAGAGGTCTTGGATTAAGAATGCAGCTTGAGTTCCCTGTACACTTCACACATGCCCAAGGCGAGCTCTCCAGTAACTGTGTGCTGCCTTCCCCTGCAAAGCTGGAAGCAGAAATTGGTAAGAATCACTCAGAAGAGGAAAAAAAAAAAAGCCAGCAGAAAGCCCCTCACTGTATTTAGATGATAGAAAACAATCAATCTTTGTCAAAAGACTGATTTCTTGAGGCTCAGCAAAGATATTCTGGATTTAGAAGACAGATCATTTGCTCTCTGGCGGGGGGAAAGAGAAAACCTTCCACAGGTAAAAGCTAGCAAGCAGAGTATTGGAACCCAAAGAGGATGGGTTGATTTTAGAGTGTGTTCAGGGCAGTGTTGTTGTCTGTGTTTGGTGGGGTTTGTGCTTTTGTTTTCAGGTTTGTTTTTTTAATTAAAGTTCATTATTCTATAGAGTGATTAGTTTTATGGGAAGATCCTGGTCTGTACCAATAGTCCATAAAACAGTTTTCCAATTCAGCACAATTTTTCTTTAAAAAGCTACATTCCTGAAATGCAACAGAACAAGACAAATTTGTACTGAATGCTTTCAATGTTTGCAAAATCTGTAAACCAGGGTTAAATTGTCTTATAACCTTACACTTGTTTTGAATTCTCCAATTACTCACTGGCTTTCTATGGCTGTTCGGTGATGTCTGACTTGCTGTAGTTCATTACATCCACTCACTAGGATGTGGCAAGTAAAATAATACCCTTCAGTTTCTCAGTTTGGGAAGGCACTGGGGCCCCACAGGATCAAATGCTGTTTGATGCAGTGCTGAGCATGGTCAGCAGTGTGGCCCTTATGGCAGGAGCAGCTCTGGAATTTATGCTTCGGTGACTTACCAGGTGTGAGCTCGGGGCAGCTTATCAGGACTTCCCCACTGCTCTATTGTAAACAGCTGAGGACCATTTGAACCTGAAAATGAAAACCGTATGAGATAGAAATTGCTGGACACTACAGAGACTGCCTAAATATAATTTTTAACATGAAATGCTGGCATCAGTTGTGGGCTGGATTTTTCACCTGTAACAGGTAGATTAAAGCGACACGAACACGGTTCTTTCTTTCCAAGCCCAGTGAGCTCAGACATCAGCATTTAAAACTCAGTGCTACATGAGGGTCAGAAGTTGGCTGGATTGCCATTGTGCCACCAGCAGCTCACCATAAAGTTCAGCAAATCCGTTCATAGGCACACGTGACGTCCCGGTCACAAACTGCAGGAGCCGGATCCGTTTCTCTGCATCCATCAGCAGAACAGCCTGTGGGAAAATGGACACCATCGGCCTCAGCCTCCTGGCCCAGCCTGGATGGGCAGGGCTAAAGAGCAGCCCAAAGCCAGCATCAGTCACCTTCTGGACCAGCCAACCCTCAGGACACAATGGATTGTCTCTGCTCCAGGTCCCATCTGTGGGCTGCTCTGGCAGGAGCTATACCTGCCCTCACCTGAGTGAGGGGGAAGCATGTCCTGCCCCCAGCACAACCCCACCCCGTTCTTAGCAGTTTTCATGAAGAAAAATGATTGCAAAAAAGGGCAGTAACTTTCACTTACAGGACCAGTCAGAGGCAGTGCCCAGTCTTACCTTCCAGAACCACTGGATAACGGGATGATTTGGGCAGTAACCATTTTTGTAGATGGTGTGTTGTCTCCAGTCATTGACATCTACATCACCCAGGCCACACATCAGTAACTGCAGGGAAGCAGCAGGGCGGGATGTTAACGAGTGTGTGTCTCCCTGCACTCAGGGTAATGAGGTGTCACTGCCTCTCAGGGCTCTGACCTTCAGTCATTTATGCACACACAGGGGGGAGTCAGAGCTTCCTCCTGGGATATTCCAGTTACTGGAGAACAGCTGCACACTGCCAGAAGGTGAGACAGCAACTTCCATGTGTTTGGCTCAAATGTGACTGGCAGAGGCATGATGGCACTGATCCACTTAGCTACTTCCAGGCTCTCAGATGCACAGCCCCCAACCACCTCCCTGAGTAAGTGCAGTTCTTTGCACATCATGAATAGATTATTAATTAAGAAGAAACATCTAATTTCCAACTCTGAGCAAGGCAGCTGTGTCTGCACATTCCCTAAGGGAGAGGGATGGATGACTGAAGAGCCCAGAACATGGCACATCTGTCAGAGAACCGTCAGCCTGGGGCACCAAATTGACTCACCTCCAGTTCATTTTCATCAAAAATTTTGATCAGATCAATAGGAAGCAGTTCTGTGAACCCCTAAAAAGAAGAGCAAAGTTAAAACTCTCATCCCCACATAAATCCTAATTAAAAACACCAATGACAAATTACTTCTAGCTCAAATAATTAAACTTGAAAGAGAATGATCTTATTCTCATAAGGGAAAGATGATATATTCTTACACAAGATAAAACTGTAAAACCATAAAACATAAGTATTCTGTTTGCATTCCGTGCCAAGCTCCCCACTCCCTTTACACAGACACCAGTGGGTAAGAAATCTGTGTTAGAAAAAAATCCCTGTTTTTGTAAAAGAAAGGAGCTGAAGAGCCTCACCTCCAGAAAGGCATTCATTTGTTTCTGCACTCTGTTGACAAACCGCCATTGGATGACCAGGCTGCAGACAGAAACAAAACCCCATCAGAAAAACAAACCCATCAGAGCTGGTCTCAGCCAAGTGTTCAGAGGTTTCAGCAACTCAAGTGCTTTCAGTTTGTCATTTACAACTTCAGCAAGTTCAGGTAACTAAGCAGCTTTCACCAGTCGTTCCAATTTATTGGCTGGTGACTGATGGAATTTTGAAGGAACAAATCAAAAACCCCAGTGACTATGACCAAATCACAGTGGGAATATTTTTCACTCCTGTAGGTACCTACGTGAGCAGACATTTTATTCTTCCAGAGCACTGAGTAATTAAAAATTCCCAGCAAAGTCTGCAAGCTCTGAGGAGAGCTGTCAGGACACAGCACCTCGCCTATAAATAAAGAAATAAACTGCAGCATCAAAGGGACACCTTGCTTTCAGTACCAGCCACCCACAGCACAAACACCTCACAGGTGCAGGCATAAAAAAATCAATTCCAGGCATGGAATTGGGCCAGGTCCAGGCATTGGAAATTAATTCCCAATTTGCATGAATGTAGCAATTTGAATGCCTTTCACCTTGGAAAAGGCCCTGATTTAAAATGCCAGCAGGTATAAGTGAATTTAGCATTTTACATCCTGGTAGGCAGAAAAACTGAGAAAGCTGAAAATGAAACCTAATTTCAGATTTGGCCAATTTTTGGTAGGAACGCTGGCACTGGAATCCTGGCTCTGGTCTGTGACTGGCAGAGGAGGACAATGGGATGAGGGCCAGGCTGGAGAGCACCTTCTGGCTTATCTGAACTTGAGCCAGATGTTGGAGAAGCACGTTTCCATGGGGAGGAATTTCAAAACATAGCATGTAATCTAATTTATTCTTTGTTCTTATATTTGACTGGATACAACCAATGTTAACAGTAAGGTGTTTTCTTTTTTTTCCAATGATCCCTGATGCTCTTGTACAGTACAAACTACAGGAATTGCAGCAGGGTCAGTTGTAAGCACAACTGCTCTTTCTTATCCCCAGGCATATTCCATAATGACACTTACTCAATGTATTCCCGCTTGTTTTCATTTGTTACCATGATTTCAGACCCATTGGGCTTCAGGTCCACTTGATATGTCTGCATTTCAGAAGACCAAAAAAACTGTTATTTGAGGACATCTTTCTCCCACTCTCCCTGAGCAGCATTTTACAAGCAGTATCAGGAAATCATTAGTAAATCGATTTACACTTTTGAACAAACTTGCACTGACAAAAGGGAAAACTGGCAGAGAGAGGCTGGCTATTTACTACTAATATTATTTTAATTATTATTTATAATAATTAAGCTATATATTTATATAAAATATAACCACAAAATATATACTTTACAAAATTGTAATATTTTTTATAGTAAAAGAACTAAATCACATATTGAAACTGCTGAAAGCCAACCAGTGTATTACAGAACCTCTCTATTCTGTGGCTCCAAAACTCTCCCTAGTTCTCCATGTAACCTTATGTTGCTTCAGGAAAAAGGCAGTAAGCACTGGAAAGCAGATCAGAATGTTTTTGATAGGACACTGAGTGCACGGTTTGAAATGCTGAAGTCAGTTTTTATAAAAGGCCCTATAGTCCCCAGGTCCAATTGTACCTGGAGCCAGGATCTAGGTCTCAGAAGTAAACAAAGGGAAGACGCTAAAAAAAGGTCATAAAAGCCTCTAAGCAAATAAATTTAATTTAATGTCTACAGCATTTTCACTTGCAATGGAGAAAGTTACCCACAGACTGTGACCCTTTTAAACCTGGCAGCTTCCCCCCATAGTACCAGCTGCCTCTGCGACAGGCACTACAGAGAGGACCTCCCTGGCATCATTCTGCCGCTCTCCTCTGAGAATACCTTCAGAAACACCAACAGTCCCTGGGCTCAGACCATGTCCCATCTGGACTATGGGACACCTTCATTCCTCCTCGTTGCAAGAATTTTTATTCAGCTGCATAACCGGCTTGTCCCAGAGACGTTGCAGCTCCCTGACAGGAATATGGCACCCCCACTCCCAGCTGGGGACACAGCGAGGTGCATTCACCACCACGAGGCTCTGCTCAGTTCTGAGGTACTTGTTGGCAAGAACAAGTACTAAGATGTAAATAACCTTTATGTACCTGTCCAAAGTTTTCCTCATCTATGCAAAACATGAGATCCAGCTCTGTAGGGTCATTTTCCAGGATCCACTTCAGAGAGTTGTAGTATTCGCTATCCTAGGGCAGATCACAATTAGGCAGTTTGAAAATGTGCAATTAGTGTGGGGTTGTAGAAACCCACAGGCCTGTGAGCGCCGGCACGGGGTAAATGGGGTCTTACCACTGACTCCATATCTTTCAGCGTTATGGGCTTCCCCAGCATCATCTTGTAGAAAGGTCTGATGAAGAAGCCTGAGAGAGAGAGGAGAGCGTTACCTGCCCTGCCCCTGCACATTCCACAAAGGCACGACTGCTTGAGGGCACCACCCCTGGCATCTCTCCTGTTACCTCCTGACTGTAACAGTCCTGCTACTGCAGTGGCATCATAGCAGCTCACATTTATTTAGGCACAGAAAGTCCAATTTTTCAGTTTCAACAATTATCCACTAATTACCATACTCCATGGACCACCCTAACATTAATGGCAGAGAGAGCCAAGAGCTGGGGAATTGAGCTCAGGGCACTCGATCCCATTTAAAATCACTACTCCTCTCTCCAAGGGGTTGCCTGAAAATCAGGCTGGTGAGCTTCCTCTGCTGCACCAGGGCTCAGGAAAATCTGGTCAGTAACATCTGCCCGGTGTGAGATTTCAAAATGCAGCAGAAATTGTTATTAAATCATTCAGTAATAATTTTATATATCAAAATATGCTGCGGTTGACCCCCGCCCCCCCTCTCCGAGTTAGGCTGCAGGTTTGCATGGAAACTATTTCCACGCTTTTCCTCTAGGGACAGCGCTCATACTGGTTCTGGAGTTTTAACCTGAGTGGGGAAAGGAGCAAACCTTTATATGAAACCCACTTGTTGAATAAGACACTGTCATTTTATGAATCACCATTCAAGTCTCAAGAGTGCCAGTCCCAGACTGTCCCCAGAACCTGGGGCTCTCGAGCGGGTGCATTTCCTTCCCGAAAGCCCAGTGGCAGCAGCAGAGCAGGAGCAGCACTCACCGTCCAGCAGCTTCCCGTGATACACGGCCAGGCCGGCCACCCGGCCAATGAACGTGAAGTACGACAGATGGTCTTCGTTACAGAGACCTGAATTAGGATTAATCTGAAGTGTGTAGTTGTCCCTTTTTTGGGGAAAGAAAAAAAATAGCTGAAGAACCAAGTCTTTAAATAAGCAGACACTCAGATATGTTAATAAATAACTTGTGCTTAGGGGCATCTCCCTTCAACAGCGTTGTGGGGCTGTGTCCAAGTCCTTTCCAGGCTGTCCCACCACAGAGCCACTGAGGGCTGACACAGCAGCAAATCAAACCCACTGTAAGCAAGAGATGCCCTCTCTCCCTTGCGCTAAGGGATCGCTCCAAGATTTTAAAGGGCAGTCCCCAATTTAAAGTTCTGGGAGGCCACTGCTGGGGAACTGCTGCAGTGTGAACAAACAGCTGTGTTCCAAGCTCACTCTACAGCAGCGCTGCAGCTCTGGGCAGCAGAGGAAAGAGGCTTTTCTGTGACACTGGTCCCTTCACCATTGCTGGCCTCAGAAACAGTACTTTTGCTGCCCTGGATGTTGTCTGAGCAATGGAAATGTTTTCTGGGTTCTCAAGGACAATTCCAGAGGCTCTCTGAAGGGCAGCAGGAACAGGGTAGTGGGGCTGCCCAGGGCACCCTGGGAAGGAGGAGCTAATTCTGCCCAGAGCAAGTATGCATCTTATGCAAAATGTAACATATATCCCTTGAGAATACAAATATTTAATGGACACTTACGTTGCTGAGTATTCAAAGAGACCATAGTAAGGGTTAAACATCTCCTTGGACAAGAGAAAAAACCATTCTCTGGCCACACCTCCATAGTCAAGTCCTTTTTCTGACTCAAATTCAATCCAGAGCCTGGCTTTTAGTACATCAGGTCTCTTCACAGACATGATTCTTCTGTAGGACTCCTCAAAAATGTTATTTCTGTGTAATTTCATCTCAAATCTGTTGGGTATGTCAGCCTGTGTCAAAGAAGATTAGATTATCCTTGTTAGTTTCAAGAAATAAGTTTTTAGGCAAATTACTGACTAGTAACAGCTCAGTGACAGATCAGACACCTGGTGTTCCAGTTCCCCATGATTTTATTTCCCAGTGCTCTCTCAGTCCACAGACTGAGAGCATGGGGGGAACTGGGCCAGTTCCAGAACAGTGCTGCAGACTTCTATGGTAAATATTTGATGAAACCGACAAGGAAAGTATCAAACAAACAAACCACAAAAAGAAGAAAGATTGACTATGCACTATTTTAAGGGCATTTGCATTTATCTAGAAAAATGTGAGTCTTAAAGACTTAGAAAAGCTTTTTGTAGAGAAACCAATCAAATTCAAACTTTGCTTCATGTTTCTGGTTCCTACTCGAGCCCTTCAGGAGCAGCACAATGGAGTAATAACCTGGCAGGTGTGTCCTGCAGCCCCCCCCGGCCCCGTGCTGGTTCTACTCACAGGTTTCTTTAGCTTCTTGCGGAAATAGTCGTATTTCTGCTTGAACTCCCTGGAGTACGGCACTGCCTGTTGGGAGCAGCAGGAGCATGCATCATTCCAGCTACTCAGCAGTCTGGTACCCGCAGTATTGAAAAGGAATGTACAGCCCTGCTACCCACACACTGTGCTATGGGCTCCCCTAAACCCACCCAGGAGAGATTTAAAAATCCCACAAAATGACATCATTTTGCTCTGAAGATAATACAACTACTACAGCCATTGAATATTCTCTCTATGTGTTTCCTTTATTTAAACACAAAGTGAAAGGCAATTTAAGTAATTCTATTTGTCATGGCACCAGAAATATTATTATTGAAAGCATTCAGATGCATCCTTAGTGCTTCTGTGAAATGGATTAGCTCCTGCTTTCCCTTAAAAACCAACAAATGAACCACTGTCAGTCACTCAAGAGGGACCGTGATAACTTCATTTCCTTCAAACAAACTTTCTCAATAATTTCTCTCATTTACACTCAGCATTTCTGGGGAGAGGCCTATTAGCAATTTGCACAGTGCTGTGTGCGAGGATCTCCAGTTTTAAATGCCTGATAAATTGGTAAATCCCTCCAAAAGCAACTATGGTCAAACAAGCAACTATTACTGGTATTATTACTAAGCAGCTGGAATTACACTGTGCAGCAGCCTCATCTGCTGTGTCCTGAAAGTCTAAAAAGTCCCAAGGATTTAGCCAGAATAAAAAGAAAATATCCAGAAAACATCATGGGATTGGAAATCTGTTCACTCAGAATACCACAATATGGCCTAAACTGGCATAACTCAGCATAAAACCAGCATAAAAAGTCAAAGAATTGCTCTTTGATGTTTTTAAAATTTGATACTGAAGTAAAATGCTGCAGGGTTTTGGTTTTTTTTTTTCCCTAAGGCTGATATTCTGAAACCTCTGTTTACCTGCAGGAAGTTTTATGTCTCTTAAACTGACTGACCCAGTTTTTGTCTTTCTTGTCACACTTTGAATCCACATAGGCCCACCTCTCTCCTCCCAAGTGTAAACAGCTTTTTATTGTCCAGAGATCCCAAAATAAATAGAAGGATGTGTCAGCTCAGTAAAATCCTGCTGTCAGTAACAACCCAGTTAATAGGTCAATAGCAGCACTTCTCCACAGGCACCCCAAACCCTGAACAATCTGGGAGGCTGCCCAGAACTTGGTATGACATTCCCTTGGTCGACCAGCAGAGCTCCTGCTTCCCAGGCTGCCCATCCCTGATCTGTTCCAGCTTGCACCCGAGTCAGGGCATT
Source organism: Hirundo rustica (assembly GCF_015227805.2). Taxonomy (NCBI): domain Eukaryota; kingdom Metazoa; phylum Chordata; class Aves; order Passeriformes; family Hirundinidae; genus Hirundo; species Hirundo rustica. Next base: position 396,423 of record NC_053488.1, on the reverse strand, counting down.
TAATGGAAGATCCCACAGCAGTACTTACTGGGCCCGTGATGGCTGGGTTCTGCAGCCTGGGGTCTTCCCACTGGGTAATTTTATTATCTGCAAATAACAAAAGAAACGATCCGTTGGCTTCTCTGGTACCACACTGTGAATTTAAGTTTTTTCTGCCTAGCACTGCTCAGTTCTGTCAGGGTTAGCAAAGGCTTGTGTCCCCCACCCTCCCCAGCCCCAACACACTGTTTAGTTGAAAACATTCACTCAAAAACACAACTACCCCAGAGCCCAGGGAATTTGCACCGCTTTGATGGCAACGTCTGCAGGAGTGAGTGAACATGTTCATTTAAATGTGGGCTGGGATTGGAGGTGCACGGCTCGACAGGTAAAGGAACCCAAAACTTTTGGCAGTGACACCCTAGGTTACTGTTTGGAAATCTCACGCAGACAGCTGAAGTCTCATACATCTCAATTTGGAGGGAGTAACATTTTTCCTAGACTCTGATTTGATGAGAAGGTAAAGGGAGGCAGAACTGTCCTGTTTTGGTGCAAGAGAATCACCCAGTTATGACCAATGGAGATGCTGGCAGTAGCACAACACAGCCCAGTCTTTCCATCGACAGCTTTGAAGAGCACCAGGAGGTGACAGGAAAGGTTCTACAGGACCATGCTGGGACTCCCCTTCCCTGCCTCCAGACAGCTGCTCCTCCCAAGATTCTGAACACGACAGAATCACAACAAAACAATGGTGTTGCAACAATAAGACAATGCTCCAAAGCCCATCCCAGGTGCCACCTGCAATGGTGAGGTGTTGGCCACCCGTGGCCTGCCATCCCTCTCTTTGCTACAGACACTGCTCCGGGTTAGGAACTGGGTATCAGGAATCAAGATTGCATTTCCATGTTTCTAGAACTGGACAAGCCCTCTAAGTTTTGAGCATCCCAAGCTGGTTTAAGAGGGACTGGATCTGAAAGGCATCATTCAGCAAATGTTAACTGAGAAAATTCTGAAGGATTGCAAGCATGTTTCAAGGCATTTGATCTATTAGTTAATTTAACAGTAAAATACTATTTTATTTCCCTTCACGCATTAAAGCTATTTATCACTTATGGGAATACTGGAGGGCTGCCAGCCTGAGCTCCAGGGACCGCAGAGATGCATCGAGCAGAGATGCATCGAGCAGAGCTGTTGCCAAGGTGGGACACCCAGCCCAGCCCTTTCCATTTTCAACCCCTACACTGGAATTCCCTTCTACAAAGTTCTCTGGTCACCTTCTTGACATCAGCAGCCATAAATCACAGTGCCAGCTTTCTGTGAAATCAGAAGTAACACAACTGGAAATGACTGACAGTGTGCCGGCTCTTTGCTCTCTGGACTTCAGAGTGTGTGATGACACCAACAAATCTCAGTCTGAGTTTCTTTTCAGAGTCTTACAGGGACTTCATATTAAAAATAGTGTTCCAGGGCTACAAGGGTCTGGCACTCCACCTGGAACTGCAGCTCAAGATTCTTTGTCTTATCCCAAGTGGACACAGATAACAAACTTATTCTTTTTGAAGAACATTTTCAAAAATTTAAAAAATCTGAGTCTTCCCACCAATACAATTCTCTGTCACAAGCCAGGCTCTCAGGCCTTTGAGGATTCCCTCTTCTCCCTGCCTTTCCAAGGGGCCCACTATTTCCCTGAAGTTTGGGACCCCTTGCCAGATACAGAACTCTCACAGCCAGACATTCCCAGTGCTGATGGCATCAGAAGGGTTACTCCAGGTTGGATTTAGGCACCCCTGTCAATTGTGCTGGTATTTTTCATGCCTTTTTCCACCAAAGTTTTACTCATTATTCCCATTCTGAGTAACACTTTGCAATTCTCCTTACACAGCCTCTTCCTGCACACTGCAATGGCTGTTGACCAGAGTCAATCTGATTTCCCATCCCATTTTTCTCCCCTCTCCTGCCCCGTTGCTTCCCCCTGATTCCTTGTGTAATGACTGATGCATATTGTGAATATCACCATGTGCTGGTGGATGTGGACAGACTTTGTGGGGAACTCATCCAATGTATCCCTCCCCCTTGTCCGTGAATCACTGGTAACTGTTCAGAAAATGGTTGCAGAATGGTTGTTTTCCCTTCTGCTCCCTTCCAACAGGTGGGCAGTACGTGTCTGGTAGGCTCCCAGGAATGGCAGCAGTGTGTGTGCTGCAGGGAACACTGGAGTGTCCATGGAAGGGGAAGTGCCTGAGGCAGCTGAGGGCCCAGAGAGCCAGGGAAAGGGGTTCAGGCTACCACTGACATCTGTGTGCTGCATCAGTAACTCAGTGTTTCTGGTCCCTGTGTAACAGCAGAGGGGCTGTGCTGGCTGCTGGGGACTTCTGCGGTTTCTCCCAAGGATAAGAAAACATTTCAAAAACAAGACAAACAGCGTTGGAGCACTCTGCAGCAGTTACAAAATGTGGCAGGGAAGCAGGACTCGGCCAGCAGCTGACTCTGTCAGACTTGTCCTGCTGGTTTTGTGTCCTGGCGGTGGCACAGCCCCTGGCCCTCCAGGCCCAGCCACCACAGCAGTGCTCGGGCACCGGGCTGGGACCAAAGGAACATTTGCTGGAAACAGGCAAAGCATTACCAAAAGCCTCCCTCAACTTTTGTGTGAAATGATATATGAGGCTAAACCCACTCAGATGAAAAGAGACTGGAGGGAGAATTCAGATGCACGCAAATTTTGTTTCCTAACAGTTACAAATTCTTTGAGGAAGTCTAATTAGCGTATGACTTTAACATTCCATTTTAGGGACTAACACACGCTCAAATAGCTTTAGGAAACTGAAAAATTAAAGAGTTGTAAGAGAGATTGGGAGGCTCAGCAGTTACACAGATGTTTTAATGGGACAGTTTTATCCTGTGACTCCTTAGTGGCAGCAGTTGAGAATCATTGGCCATAGTTACATTTCCAGATCTCTTGGGAAAAACAGTTACAGAAGGGATGAAGGATAATAACTCTGTACTGAAGTTTGGAAGAGGTTCATTGGGTGCTTGACAAGTGTATTATTTCTAATGTTTAGTTAAAAGCATTCATACAATTTCAAAGTTGGTCTTACTTTAAAGGCAGTCTCTCATTAATGACTTAATACTGTCAGCTCTATGGATGAGCGTGGGAGTCAGTGATACTGAGGGACGAACCTAATTCTGTCAAACTTGGGTAAGTTTAGGTTTTAACTCTCTGTGCACCCTCCTCTGATGGTTATGGGAGTTAGCTATGGCTGTGAAGAAATGTCTCATTATTAAGTCTTAAAATCTTGGAAAACAACAACAACAACAAAAAAAAAGTAAGAAGACCCAGCCCAGCCTTTCTGGGCTGCTTTGCTTCCAAACACCAACAAAACTCACACAGCAGTTCTGAGATGCTCTAGGAAGACAAATCTACAATGAAACATCACTTACACTAAAACTCCACTAACAGAACTGGAGAATATTAATGGGCTGGTGCAGTTTCACATGCTCTAAATAGGAAATAAGATCAGAATCAGCACTGCCACAGACCTGAAAGCAGAGGAAAGTACTTCTCAGTGCTACTTGCTCCACTGCCTATATGTGGAGCTGTGGCTACAGGATCTTTTCTCATCTTATTTTCTATTCCTAGTGTATATTTTAATTTATTAAGTGCAAATAAGCCACGGGATCATCAACAACAACAACAACAAATCCAAAATATCAACAAGAACAAAAGAAACCACAGAGAGGAAATGTTAATGCTTCACAAGTCAGAGAGGGACAAAGCTTGATGAGCCAATTAAAGCAAGCTTCCAGTGAATGTACAGTACCGTAGGAGGGCACTAAGTCTCTGGTATCAATGTCTCCACATATCAACACCTGGCTTCCTAAATGAAGAGTAAAATCATAAAGCTTTCACTTCAATACTTAGTACCTCCCTTTGTCTAGTCGCTCTAGTACCTGAGTGCTTACTTACTATGGTCTATATAAAACGTTCTTCCATCCAGGTGTATTCTTTCCTCCCAGCCAGGCTGGAAATGGGAAATAAAGAAAAGAGAGAGTAAGTGAAATAGTATCAGTCTCACACAGCCTGAAGCAGTGCACTGCCCACACCTACTGGACTTTTCTCAAAGTTGCTTGTGAGGCAGGAAACCCCAAGTCACCAGATGCATAATGGCAAGGCCAGAAATCCAGGCAGACTCAGACCTAGATCTTATATAGGTGACTGCATCCTGTGCAGGGAATATTTTTTAAAGCTTGGAAGAGGAAACCTCTTGCCTCAAGATTCCCACCCATTTCCTGCTGTGAGCAAACAATCACAGAGGACAGATGGTCCATCGTGGCTTGGTTTGAAAGTTTCTGCTCCTACTTCTGAAAGCCATGTGGGTTACTTACTGTAAACGTGTAACCCAGGCTCCCTGTACAGTGGGACAAGAATGTCCTAACCTAGTGCTCAGTGCTTCCCTTTTCATCCGTTCCCTTTTCTCATGTCCCAAGCGCCTGCAGTGCAGAAAGGAGAGCAGATGGCAGGCTCAAGGGATAGGCAATGCTGGCCAGCCTGGGCTGCCAGAAAATACAGAGGAGAAATTATTTCACTTCAATCTTGCTGGAGAAACTCGTGTTAAGTGCTGTAGTCATCCCAACCTCACTCCAAACCAGGAGGTTTAACTGAGGTGAAATCTGTTACTAACGATCTGTTGCTAGTGACAAGTCAGGCTACCCTGGTTTCACTGCATGTTTCACCCCCTAGCAGTTAACAGAACAAATTTTAACTGGCCCTTCAGTGCCTCCAAGGTTAACACACGTCCCCATCTACCTGGACAACTGCAGAAGCACAGCTGTTTCCTAAAGCCAAAGAGCATTCCTGCTACTGTGACCAGGAATGTGTCAGCTTTCACACATTACGCTCTGCCTTTAAGGTCTGGGAGTATTTTAAAAACGAAGCAAAGCTCTGCATTTGACGTGTCTGTAAACCCCCATTATACTTTGATTACAAGTATGGCAAAACTTCTGACATTAAATTGATTATTTGCTCTGCAAAATATATAGGTTTCATTGAAAAATCAAAATTTATTCTGATTTTTAAATGCTAGAAATGTGCTGATGCACTGATAGAGCTTGCTTGGCACAATCTGCTCTGTTTTTCCTAAGCAGTAAATGATTACCTAAAAGCACAGAGACACAGCCCAGGTACGTGCATGCAGAGCTCAACCCTTCAGTAGCTCAGAAAAAGGCCATCAGTTAGAGCCTCCTGGGCTGGCTCTGGAGGGCCTGAGCAAGCCCCAGCACAGAGCAGGGCTCCACAGCCTCTAATGAGGGCGGCAGCAGCCTGTGCCCAGAACAGAGCACTGCCCTGGCACAGCAGGTGGAGGTTAGAACACAGGCACAGCATCACTTACAGGAAGAGGGCCCAAGTCATTGGGGTTCAGAGATGCTTTGGATCTCAAATGCACCGGAAACTTCAGCCGTGGATCCTCCTGGAACACAGATATGCAACTGTAAATCCAACAGATCAAGGCAGGTCTACAGAGTCAAGCACCGACTTATTTAGAAATCCTCCTACATTACAGTTATTCTTTTATTTCCAGAGAATAAGACAAAACGTGCCTTATTAGGATTCCTGCAGTGCAGTGAATTTTCCGATGCGGAGTGAGTTAGGGTGATGTAAGACCCGACTCCATTACAGGTGGGCTATGCCCAGGGATACGCTTCGAAAACCACAGAGTCCTTAGGATGCCTGCGCTCCACGAGGGCTTTTACATCCCCACGCGTATTTTTGGCTCTTAAAAACACTGAGACGAGTGCCATGCTGAAATGGGGGCGTGCAGGCAGGAGACAGGTATGCCCACGGCCCCGGTGCCCCAGCCGGGGGCCCTTACCCAAGTGGTGGTCTTGGTGTTGTGGTCGATGAAGAAGGGGCGGCCATTCGGGGCGATGCGCATCTCCCAGCCCGGGGGCAGGAAGCTCTGGGCCCCCTTGTGCTGGGGCTTGGGGGAGTTGTAGGGGGACGGCTGCGGGGACTGAGGGTTGGAGAGGGTGTCCTTCACCGCCCTGCGCACCGGAGAGTCCTTCATGCCCTGCGGAGAGGAAACAGCACCATCGCTCAGACAGATCTGGGGCTGCACAACCAATCCAACTTAGCTTCACAGCCAACAGCTTTTCGTTCCAGATGCAATTAATACTACAATTAAATGCCAGGACTGATTTACTAGACCTTAATTAGCTCTGCCTGTGCCTTCTAACGTGCACAGCCTTTTGCTGTGAAGGACACGGTGTTCTGTGCCTTCCTCTGCAATTTACAGCTGACTGTACCTTCCCCAGCACCTACCCTGGATGTGTCCATATTTCATTTTACCAAGGAAAATACACAAGCCGTGTGTTGTGCTTCGGGGGCAACGTATCTCATTTACAAGAAAGCCTGTCAGTGCAAGGCTGTGTGGGCCACAGCTCTTCAAACTCTTAAGTGTGAAGAGGAAATCTGAAGAACTGGCTCCCTGCAGCACAGCCATGAGTAGCTGAGGCAAGAGTTTGAATCACACTGTCAGGAATTAAACACGCACAGGCTTTGATTGTGTGAGGAGCCACTTCAGCTATTCTTTAGCCACATCACAATGCGCACCAGTCCATTGGAATTCCTTTGATAGAGACTTAAAAGAAATGCAGGCCCTGTTTGAAGGACAAGGACTGAGGGTGGCAGTGTGGGAGCAGGCGGAAGGGGCTCACCTCAAGCGGCGCTGACAGGGTGACCGTGGGCGAGCTGAGGCTGCGGGGCCGCCGGATCTGCGGCTCGCTCAGGTGGTTGCTGCTGCTTGTGCCCGGCCCCATCATCCCATCCTCGGCGAGCTGTGCCAGAGCAAAGCCAGGTCACAAATGTCACAAACACTGCCCATGCATAGGACACATTCAAACTGATGTCACTGTTATCATCACTACCGTTCTCCTTAACCGTACATCCTTACAGACCCGGTATTTAGCATAACTCCACTGGAAGGGCCAAGAACGTATGGCTCTATTAATGGCTTGAGCCAACATTCAAATTCAATCCAAAGAACACATCTGCCTCCTTTTAAGAGCTCTTCTGCACCTCTGGAAATTCCTTCCCTTGCCGCAATCACCTTAACCCGTGCCTCAACACAACCAGAAGTAACTAAAACCATCCCAAATTGTTGCAGCTTTTTATGATTCATCTGTATTGTCATGACAATGCTTAGGATTTTCCCTTTAAATGTCAGACTTCTGGAAGCTGCTTCAACTGCAATGCCCCTCAGCCAAGCTGAGTGTTTGCCCCCTGGGTGCAGCCCGGTACCTGCATGATGGGCCGTGTCCACGTTGTGGTCCGGTTGTTGTGGTTCACGTAGTAGGTCCGGCCCTTGGCGTCCTTGCGCTCCTCCCAGCCCGAAGGTAAACCAGGCGTGGTATGCACATAAGCCACAGAAGGCTGCTCGGGCAAGAAATCACTGAATTTTTATTTTATAATAGCTAAAAACCATTTCAAAGTCGGTTGTTTGTAAGAAAAGGCAATCTGGTAACTTAAACTCCTCTTAATTGCAACAACCATATGGAAAAATTCAGTTTCTCATTTAATTCAAGCTCTTTGTCGTGTGCCTTTGAATCAAATATTTTTTTTCTCCCAAGAGATCTTTTGGGTCACTTTGACACAGATTCAGCAAATGGACAAGTTTGTATGCCCTCAAACATTCCATTTTGTTATACATAATGACAAAAAGGAACTCTATGTTTTAATGAGTTTTCCTTAAAAGGCTGGGTTTTCTTCCTTCTACAGGATGGATAAGTAAGAGTTAATTAACCATGCAGTCAAGATCTCCCAAGTCCTGTTCTCTTCTTTACCCCCAGGGTGTCTTGAATCGGTCTCCAGAAACCACTGTGGGTTTGGAAAGTTCTTTTTAACCATTTTGCTCTGTCACAAATGCTGCACTCAGGGCTCCGTGTCCCAATGACACGAGATAACTCCAAACTGGAGCTTCAACTTCAGCATGACAAAACCTTTCAGTAACAGCTCCACAAGTCAGACCGTGTTCTCAGAGAAGCTTACACATAACAGAGGAGTCACATCCTGTTGCCCAGAGGAACTGTGTCCCTGTGTGTGGCTGATGTTCTCTTGTGTCCTTCCTGTCCCCAAAGTACCCGAGCACGAGTTCATACACACGAGCTAGGAACTGGAACCAAGTGGGAAGAAGGAGCTGCATCATTCAGAGGCTGATGCTCTACAAGCTCTGGGGTTCTACCATGAAACAGCAAATTCCTCTGAAGGCTCCTGCTGAAATCCAGGATACATACTCTTCCTACCCTCTATATTCCTTGCTCCAGCAAGAGAATGAACTTAATTCCTGTTTTTGCTTTATCTCCGTCAGACCTTTCCCAGAGCAAGTGCCAAAGGCAATGCAGGTGCTGTTTTAAGAGCAGAGCACAGCTGACACAAGGAACTGGAGAACTGCAGGGATAATCAAGAAAGGAACGGAGAAAAGACACTGGATGGGTCAGGAAGCTGACATATATCTAGCACAATTAACTAACTACTAATGAGTCAGGCATTTTATTTAGGCTTTGCTATTTGCAAGTGTGCTCCTCTGGTTCTAAAATTAAAAACCAGTGAATATAGGCAGTATTACAGAACGACGCATCAACACCCAAAGTAAGATTTATTTATTTCTCAGATGTAAATAGCAATTTATACCAAGTATAAATTAAATTTCTTTCTCTGAAACAAATTCTCTAGGAGGGCATAAATTCATAAAAGCCATTTATGATAGTTACTGTAAATTATCTCCTTGAAATAACTCACTTCAGACTGGCAGTTAATTAGGTTAACTAAATTATATATATTGAACCTTTAAAGTTCAATATAGATTAAACCCACTTTCCTTGTATTACACTTTCAGCAAGGCACATCAAGAATTTTATGGGATGATCAAACTGCAGTCTTGGGCTGCTGGGGAACTGCTGGAAAATGAAACTGGCATTCAGTAAGACCATTAAGAGCTCTGTGCTATATCACTGTAGCCCAAGGCTCTCAAATTAAGACCAACTCTAAGAATTAGAATTAATTAGTCTAATGGAGAGGAAGGGAGGACAGATACAAGATGCAAACACAGCTACATGTACGATGATTTGAAGTCTCTAATCACTGCTGCTTCCAGTATCCCTTTTAAAAGAATTAGCTGTTGCAGCTCATGGCAGTTCCTTAGTGCACAGCTTTGTCATAACCCAATGGCATATCCATGTCCCTAAACCATGCCAGTATTTGAGTGCAATTGCAGTGTTTTGAGAAATTTTGAGACAATGTGAGACAAAAATATGTAAGCTTTCATTCAATAGCTGTATTTCATTCAACACATGGCTGCTTTATGGAAAAATCCAAGTTCCTCATTGTACAAGACCTAAAAGTCCCCCCATTTTATTTAGAGATAGTGCTTGATAAAGAGTTTTATTACCGTTGGCTCCTCTCCCCCTGTGACAGTTGAAGAACGAGCTCTCCTAGAGGGACCATTCTGCTGTTAAATGATAATTAACGTTACACATATTTACTGAAGAAGGTCACAGGTTACCGTCACATCTTTAGGAGTAAGGCAGCAGAGACATTTACCAAGAGAGAGCAGTTAGATAATTGCAAATCTGAAAAGAGTCAGTCGCTGGTAAGCGAGCCAGGATCCCAGAGGAGCGCTGGAGTTAGGAAGAACACGTACTTAGTTGCCAGAAGAGAAATGATCATTAGCTCAGGAAGGATGAAACGTGGTTAAGATCAGGTAAGATGATGTTTTGGAGCAATGCTCTCGTGCTGCTGATTTGAACATGTGCTCAGGAAATGCGTGTCCCTCAGGAAGCAGGAGAAAGGCCTCCCCAGCCCCAGGACAGCCCCTGGCTCCAGCAGTGCTCAACAGCAATAAAGCAGCACAGCAGCCCTTGTTCCCCCTGCAGTCAGGCACAGGGAGCAGCAGCTGAGGCACGACTGCACTGGGAGCCACCCCACTGCTCACCCCCAGAGCCAGGGACATGCTCCAGCTACAGTAATAACTGCTACAGCACGGGGAAAAGCTCTGTGGTTTCTGGAAACAGCCACCCAAGAGCAGCAGAGAGAACAAGCAACACAGAGGCACCAGCTTCGGTAACAAATTTCTTGGTATGCACAAGGTTTTCTATTTGCAGATTCACACGGGGCATATTTATAACTTTTAAAAAATGAAGAAAAAACTCTTAGAAGAAAAGCATAATCCTTGGAAAGATTCTTTTGCAATCTGGCTGGTTTTATTCAAAAGCACACCTTGCACATTCCTGTTTTAAGTGGCCTCTCTGTACCTACTGCTGAGAGGTGGCAGAGAACAAACCTGCCACCTCTGCAACCCTTGCACGTGGGCTGTAGGAGGCACCACTTTCTGTCAGCTGGAGCAGAGTGTGCATGGTTCTGATGGGAGAGAGAAGCTTTGTTTACAAAGCATCTTTGTATCTTCTCCTGTTTGAACAATCTCTGTAAATAAACCTGCAGAAGTTGCTTCCTTTTCACTACAACCAGGCAAACCACCAATCCTTTGGGATGTTAGACATATTTACATATTGCACGTAAAATCCACTTATGGGCCACAGAAATAGGTCTGCTGTGAGAGTCCTGTGGCTGCTCCGGTTCCAGGTCGAGCTGGTTCTCCTGCCCTCTCCTCCCCCAGCTAAGAGCACCCCTTGGAGGAGTTTCTGCACTGACTGCACAGAGGAGTGCAATAACCTAAATTTCCATGGTAAACAACTGAGGAGAGGGTGACCTGCTCATTTTCCTGCCTCAGGAATGTCCTCCTTTTTCAGCTCACATGAATTTGGCCTCCATTAGCATTTGTGACCATCAGATGCCCACCCTGGCCACTGATCTGCGCCTGACTAGAGCTGAGCCAAGGCAAGGTGTCATTCAGAATCAGAGATGTCCACACAAAAAGGAAGGACTAGAAGGGAGCTCTGGCTTACCAGGGATAACTGGGACTGTTCAGCGACTGTGTCTGTCACACTGCAGGACCTCAGCCGTGAAGAAGGTTCTCTTTGCTGCAAGGAAAAAAACAGAAAGAAGTCTCCAAGTTAGGGTGTCTTAAAACATGATGTTTATTCTGAGAATTCAGTAATTACAGGTACTAACCTCTTTGTAGCAAATCTCCTGTAAACAATTACCTACTTCTGTTTTACCACAGAGTGGTATATCCCATTTCTCTACTTCCTACATATTACACAAAAAAGGGCCCATCCGTTTTCCTAGAGGAGAAATGTCAACATGAACAAACCCATGAATTATTGAAAAAATGAAGGCATTAAGAAATATATCCAAAATCAAATACTATGGATGAGAGCTCAAAGTCTTAAAAATTCATTTACTTTAAAAAAAGATGGTATTTCTTAAAAAAAAAAAAATCCGTTTTAATTTTCCTCTTTGCTACTAACTTCTGAATTAGTTGTGTCTTCTTCCAAGATGCATCCTTCATGACTGAACTAAAAAAGCAGACATGCATCGTGTCTGATTGACACCACAATGTAATTCCCCCCCCCCAGTCCAGCTGGGCACTCCAGGGCTGAGCAGTGTTCAGGAAAACACAGCACTGACACAGCTGCAGTAAAACCAGTGGAGAGCTGCTAAAACTGCACTTCTCAACACAAGCCCAAGTGTCTCTGCATGCAGATCCAGCAGAGCTGTCACTTGTGACCAGCCCCCACAGGCGACATTACCATCAGTCAGAGACCACCTGCATTGGCTCTTTGGGAAAAATGCACCTAATCAAGATTCTGTTTGATGAGAACAAGAGTATTTCTTATCTCTTGAACTGCAGAGGTACCTTGATAGCATCATACTAAAGAATAAAAAATAAATAAGAGCATGATATTCTGTTTAATATTTACAATTATTTTTGTAATCAAAAAGACACAAAACATTACCCCACTTGTATATGTGTTATCCTGATTTTTTTATGATATCTGACTAATGGATAACACACATAGAGAGACCTATTTTTTTTTGTTTTGTGAACTGAGGAATTCTGTTGTCTGAGGCAGTTTACTTGATGGTGAAGCTGTGATGCATTTTTTGGAAGGGAATTTTAACTGCATGCTCAGGTTTTCCTGAGCCCAGCAATGGCTCCCCATGCATGAAGCGATTCAGGTCATGCCAAAGAATTGCACATTTGTGCACTAGAGGTTTACAGATTACACATTACGTACAATCAAAGAGCCGAGTTGTTCCCCATTGGAATCAGGAGTGACCTGGAGTCTTCTGCTCAGCTCCTCAGACAGCTCCTGAGGACTGGTCCGGGACACTGGAGATGCAGGAGGAGGTGGCAGTGACAAGCTTAAGGAATCCCCACTGGCACTTGCCTCCTCTGAAATGGTTTCCCAAGGCTAATGAAAGAGAAGAAACTAAGTTCAGCTTTTATACAGACCGAGTCTTCTTCCCCTTTGCCTTCTGTGTGATCATCTCGCTGTGCCGACACACTAACAACAGCTTCTCTTCACCCTAAATCAAGGCACTACAGAAAACTGAAGCACAGGGCAGCTCCAGCCAGTCCCACTGTTGTTCAGAGCAGAATATGAAAGTGTTTCTATCAATGTACATAGGACAAGCAATTTAGAATGCTGAATTGACACAGGACTCAGTGCTGTCCATGGGCCAGCTGCAGGGGACTCTGGCAGTGAGGCTCTGGCTGCATTGTCATGGTGCTGCTGGCATTTGCCCAAGGCAGTCTCCACAAGTGCCCTGTAAAACCACGACTCTCTGTGCTGTGTGTAATTCGCTCACACGTGAGAAACACAGCAGCTCAAAGTTTAGTCAGCTCCTTCAGCCCAAGGCTGGGGCATACCTCAGGAATGTCTCCACTCTCCATGGGCTCTGGCTCCAGATCCTCACTGATGTGGCGCCGCGAGCGGAACCGCCTGTGAGCTGCCTCTTGGTTTATCTGTCTGATATTGTTATCTGACTCGGATCCCACATCACTGCAGAGGGAACCCAGCATGGGAAAGAGAAAAGAACAAGAAAATAACGCAGGTTAAACAAAGCCCCCCATTTTGTCCATCACCTTCAAAACCTCAGTAATGATTTCGATTATAAAAGTCTTTATTCATGCTCGTATCAAGCTTCATAACTAGGAGACTGTTTCATCCCTCAGTTCAAAGAAAATAAAACTGGAAGCAATTCACAAATATCACAGAACACCAGGTTGGGAAGGACCTCAGGGGTCATCTGGTTCAGTCTCTCCTGGCAAGGAAACCATGGCGTAGACAAGACGGCCCAGCATTCTGTGGAGCCCAACCTTGGACATGTCCAGAGCTGGGAGATCCAGCACTTCCTTGGACATGGTTTAGTGGTGGCCTCAGCAGTGCTGGGTTAAATACATCATCTCAGTATAACTCCTAACACTGTCAGTTATTCACACAGCTTGCTAAGTCTAATCTTGAGAAGATACCGCCACAGCTTGCAGACCTCTCTGATAGCACATCCAGGGAATGAAGCCTATTCACAGAAGAATAACCAGGATCTCCTCAAAGCTAATCTGTTCAACTTCATTAAAACTCTATTGAGTTGACTTTTTTCCTTACCTCTTCAACAGTCTCTATAAACAAAGTACTTTATTCCTGTTCAATTACTGACTGAAAAATTCCTTATCTGTCTCCAAATAGTCTAAGGCGCATTGTTAATGCACCGCCTTCCCTGCCATCCCAGAACGCTCTGTGTCTCTGTGATCGGCTGGGGCCGGGAAGTCTTTCAGGCATAAACAAAGCTCCCTTTCCTTTCTGACTGGAGCCTCAGCTGGGCTCTCCACCCTCGCCAGCCCCCGCTGCTTACATGAGGCTGGGTCGGTGCCACTGGGTGGTCCTGTTGTTGTGATTCACGTAGTAAGTCCGCCCCAGGTTGTCCACCTTCTCTTCCCAGCCAGGAGGCAGCGGAGGAGGCGGCAACTCCTCCTGACGTTGAGATGCGGCATCGCTGGAATCCACCACATCCCAGCCATGCTTAGGAACGAAGGAAAAAGACCTCTGTGTTACAGTGTCCTCCTCATTTCAATGGGAAAAGAGCTAAATCCCCATCAGTCTGTGAAAGAGGGATTTCCAAAGGTGGCTGGGTGTTCTCCTGGTGGCTTGGTGCCAAAGAGAACCAACTGCCAACTCTGTTTCCAGGGCTTTATCCTTCAAGTGCAGCTGAATCCACAATTTTTCTTGAATCCTTCCATGAGGATTCAGCCTTACCTCAGAGTCATCCCTCTGATCACTGTTTTCTTCCTCTTGGCCACCGTTTTTGGGCATATACGCCATCTTCAGTCTCAAGAAACCCTTCACACGAGATTTGTGGCTACAAGACATGGAGGTACATCACATTTAACAACTCTTAAATAATTGCAAATAAAAAAAGCCATGAAGTAAGAAATAATTTAAAGATCCTTCCTCTCACCTTCTTGGTCTGAGGAGGAAATCCTTAAACGTGTACGGCCTCTCCATGGTTGGGTCTTCAGTCTGTAAGCAGTAAAGAAAATGGCAAATTAAAGGGCTTGCCCACAAGTCCAGCCACATAAAGAACATTCACACAACAGGCTGACAGATTTCATCTCTGATTTCCACTGAATCCTAAGTTACCTAAAGCCTGGAATCTTGGAAACTTTCTGTTCCTTGAGAATTTCAGCTTTCTTACTAAGTCACATCCTCCACACGTGCAAACACACAGCTGCTATAGGTACAGAAGTAGGAATTTCAGATGCCAAGGGGAAAGGATGATGGATCCATACACACGCTTTCCTTGCTGATTATCTGGGGAACTTTATTCTAAAGTTGAAGCATGAACTGTGTTACACTTGGCAGCCAAATCCACGCAGCCTCTCCTTTCATTGCCTGACCTCTGCCCCTGCCAGCGCCTACTTTCTCTGCGAGAGACACGCTGCCTGTTTCGTTTTGCTCAGAGATGCAGATTTTAACAAGCTCACCAGGACACCAAGGCATGACGATTCAGCACTGCTGCTCAGTGCTCAGCTGGAAGGGACGTGCTTCCAGTGAGGAGCTGTGTGTTTTACCCAAATTCTGTCAATAGTAATTAGCCAGTATTGGAGAAACAAGGACTTGCACATCAGCAGGATGAGAAAGCTGATTATTAATAACTCCATCCCAACGCATCTATCAATCAAGGCAGTGCAAGGATGACTGCAGATGCAGTGTGCTCACACACCTTCCCCACCAGGTAACTCTCTCCTTGGATGGGGCAGTGCCCGGGGAGGTCACAGCCTCTGAGGGAAGGACTGCTCTGAGACACAGCAGCTTTGCCATAGAAAATGTCTGAGGGGAAAAGGACTCTTCCCACTGCTCCACCAGGGCTATTTAGATCTTGTCTGTGGATACGTAAATTAAGACATCCTCACGAGCCCAGAAACAAGCAATCCTGCACAGCACAGCTGGGATGACAAGAGCTCCAGTGAGAAGGGAACGTATCACACAAGGGGCTCCTGATCCTTCCCTTGTAGCTTTCCACTGTTACAGCTGATAACCCAACACTCCACGTGCAGACTCCAGATCAACCGTAACAGATACATCTAAACAAGCATCACCCTGCAAGTCAGTACAAAGCCATTTTTCTCCTACAATAACATCCATCAATAGCAAGAAGTCAAAATCAGACACAAAAAGCCAGCTATGCTCAACTGACACCTTATTTTGATGCAAACACTGTGATAATTTCACCTATTCACACATAAAAAGCCCTGCAAGATCACAGATGTTAGGATTAACATGCACGACATTTAAAAAGTATTAACTGCATTCAGCCAATGTTAATCATCCAAAAGACTATATAATATCAGAAATGTTTTGTACCAAGGCTAAAGCCTATAGACATACATGTATATATTTATTCCTATTTATAAATCTATAAATAGAAATGGCACTTAATTTAGCATCTGATTTTGCAGCCCATGCAGAATCCTGGCTGCTGGGGGGGAACCAGACAGCTGGACCTTTACAGAATTCCAGAACCAGCTACACAGAATTCCTGCATTAATTAAGAAATAGAAACAAGCATTCCCACCCTCAAACCAAACACCTCAGATGCCTGTTGACAATAAAATGATTCAAACCCCATGTCAATTACTTTCAATTGATTGCTATTGAACTCTTACTGCTGGCAAAGAGTTCAATTTCAGCTAAAATAATGAACAGATGACATAGTTCTGGCAGCCTTTTGATTTTTCATGCATTTGCTGAAGCAAATCTGCTTTCGTGAAGCTTTTTTTGCACAGAAAGTGCATCCCTTCCATGCACAGCTGGTGCATCTCCCTGTCCCTGTGCAAGTGAGGGCTGGTTGTCTGTAAGAGTTTCCTTTAAGCTCTGCTGGCTTTAGGAGAATGTGAGTGGTGTGTGCAATCAGCTGGAATAGCCCCAGGGGTTTCAGAGCTCTGGTGCTTACCGGGAGGTGACTGAGCGGCACATCCACCTGGCCCAGGAAGTCGTCTCTGGTCTGTCATACAGAAAGCAAACTTACATCAGAATGACAGAAAATCATAAATACCAATCTAGTCACAA
This sequence comes from Hirundo rustica, assembly GCF_015227805.2. Lineage (NCBI taxonomy): Eukaryota > Metazoa > Chordata > Aves > Passeriformes > Hirundinidae > Hirundo > Hirundo rustica. The sequence continues at coordinate 379,923 of NC_053488.1, read as the reverse complement.
TGGGGCAAAACTAAAGATGGGTGAGTACCATTATTTTAGAAATCACCGGTTTCTACTCTACTTTTGTTGTTCCAATTCATTTATCTCAGCACAGTATTTCTCGTGACACTCCAAGCAGGGTCCTGAGCCCACAGCTCATGTGGTGGTGCTGACACAATTCTGCCTGGGGGGAAAGCACCAAAGCCAACCCAGAGTCCCCCAAGTGGTTTCCTGTTGACGGAGGACAGATCCAAGTCTTCCTTCCCGGACTGACAGTCCCACACTTGCCCATGGTGGGAGCAGCTCACCCAAATGGGGTGAGTTCCAGCGTTTGGGTCCAGCCTGGGGCTGTCGCCCACAAAGGCAAAGCATGGAAACGCTGGCAGCAGGATGCCAAGGGACACCGGTGGCAGACGGGTGTTTGCTGTGGGACCTGGGCCCTGTGTCAAGGGACACCGGGGATTCACTCAGACAGGAATTCTCAAGACCAAACCCAACCATTGACCAGGGAACGCAGTTTCTCCCAGATACTGTTTGTGACACCAGATATCAGGCCCAGTGATTCCCAAATAACCTGCTGCCTATTTATAACCACGCTATGCATGGAATTCCAGGAAGTGCATGCTGCTGCTGCACAGCCAAGTTTACATATTTCTCATAGCAGAGCATTAAGTTTAATATTAAGATTCATATTTTATATGATAACATCATAACAATTCTGTTTCTACTACAAATATAGGCCTACGTTTCGTGATCCCCACAGAATGGACACATGCTGCCATGCTGGATGCTATGGAACGGCACAACAAGCACCAAGGAGATCGTGGTTTTTCCACTTTTAAATACAACAACAGTGAGTAGATTCTTCATTACAGAATTTTGACTATTAATTTTCCTAGCAAATACTAGAAAAACCTGGTAGCATGCCCCATTTCTAGGGAACTAAAATGTTTTCCCCTTAATGCTGGCAAATCCCAAGTACTCCCCACCTCCTGCTTCAGTACAGTCACCCCAATGACAACTGCTGTGAAGAAAATATACACTACTGCTACAGCTCCTCTTGCAGCTTTTAGCTCAAGAAAAACACAACTCAGGGATACAGACAGTGTTCAGGTAGGTTAGAAGCAGCCTTAAAGAAGCTGAACCAACAAAATGTGTTTGTAGCTTCCAGTGGAACTGGAAACCCGTCAGTCCCAGCCAGCTCGGTAAGTGGAATTACTTCCTCATCTAATTCTGCATGGATATGGTCACCTTTGCCAGAATTAGGGCTCTTGGAACACTCAGTCTTTATGTAACACTTGACTCTGCACATACATCTGTAAGAAAAGGGGGGGATGCTAGTATATTAATATTAATATTTAGTATTTTTGTTCTGTGAAAAGAATTTTCATTTGCAAGCCTCCACAGCCCTAAAAATTTAGGCTTTCTCACTTTGGGGCTTCCTGCTTCCAGCAAAGGCACCTCATGCGCCACAGAACCTTCTCCACTGCCTTCTTTTTCCCATTTCTCATTATAATGATGTCATTTGGGGTTTGCCTTTTATTTTCTTTTCTATGTTCTCTGTATTCTTCACACATATATTTTTAACTCTGTCGCCTATTGTATCAGTAGCTAGTTTTCCCAGTACTTTTCCACGGCCTTTCCCTAGGCAGAAAGACAAAACAAATTCCAGAGCTCCAAGCCCCAGGAGGTACAAGGCCACATGCTATCTTGGTTCTTCCTGGGAACCAAGGCCGAGAACAACTCTTGGAGATCCATTCTCATGGACAAAGAACAGCCCTGCTGAGGTGGGGCTCCAGAGAAGGGGCTTGGCCTGGGGAGAATTGCATCACCACTTGTCCTCCTCATTGGTGCTTTTTATCAATTATGCTAATTTGCTAGAACCTATAAAAATGTACTCACCCCCCCAGGGGGGTTGGGCTTTTGTGGGCATCTTTCCAGAACTGCTCCTGAAGGCCTTCAAAAAGAGATCCCCTTTTATATTACCTCCTAAGTAAAATTACCTCAGGGTTCATTTCCAGGCTGGGAAAAAGGCAACAATAACAATGTCTGCTTGGAGAAACTCTCTGTCACTGAAACCCACAGGGCCACCCAAGGCAGCAGCCTGTTCAGCTGCGTATCACAGGATTCCACTGCTAATTCCTGCTCCAGTCTGAGCCCCCAGACCACAACAAAGGCATAAGATGCAGATGCTCACACTCAGCTATGGCTCCAATGGGACTTTCCCAAGCAGAATGAGTGACCCCTGAAATGCCACTGCTCCCGCAGCACTGCTCCTGTCCCACCTGGAACTGAGTGGGCAGCAGGAGGAGCACACGCAGGCAGGGGTGGGGCAGGGCTCAGATGCTTTGTTACACTCTTACTGCAAAGCCCAAGCGTGACAAGACCTAGCCTAAAATTTCCTCATTAGCCTGTAACACTCCAGAGCAATTTCACAAAGTTTCAGCATTCCCTGTTCCACCTGGGGATTGGTTTAGCACATGTATCGTGAAAAAGGAGAAAGTCAGACACTGTCCTGTTTTCCAAGGAGCTCTTAAATATATTTATTCTAAATATATTACAGCCATGTTATTTCCAAGCTTTTCAAGTCACCGCAGCCCTGCTGGGTTAACACGGAATGTGATGAGAGTGGTTGTGAAGGATGCTCATGGGAACAGCATGTGGTACATGTGCCAGCAGTGGTTTGGTGGGAGGGAGGGACAGGGACCCCAGCCCTCGGGGACACGGCAGCTGGCTTTAACCTGCTGATCCTGAGAGCCAAAGGCACCGTGCAGATGGGATAAACCCACCTGGCAAAGCCAAATCCCAGGCTCTCAGGAGGACATTCTCACCTCCACTGAGATTAAGCACAAATTAAGCCAATTTTCCTGATGCAGTACTTAAACCCTGCACCTGAGACGTGATTGTGCCATTGCTACCGAGTCCTGGAAAACTGCTCCAGGAGTGGTCCAGACTGGCTCAGACAGCACCACATTTCCCTGCACAAATACAACAGAGATGCACACATCAATCAACAGGAAAAATACAAGCGCAGAAAACACTGCTGCCTTCCCAGAGAGCTACAGGAAATCACGTCTCTCCTGGAGAGAAAACTCCTCTGAACTGTATGTTTACCAAAGGCTTTAAAAATGAAAAGGACCCCCAAAAAACAAAGAAGATTTGTGTTCATGAAAGGATTGTTAATTATTAAAAACAAACAAACCAAGAAACTAGCAGCAAAATACAATTTTATTAATTGAAACAAAGCACATTTAACTGCTCTTAACTAAAACCTAGAAGTATGAATTAGCCATCACAGATGTGTCTCTATACCTCAGGCTTATCAACTCCCTGATCTCATTCTCATAAATGTGACAAACAAACTGTGACTTTTCCTCCAGGCAGTTCAATACAGCAGTGTCAGATGAGTTTCCCTGGTGCCTTCCCTCTCAACTTTCATTTTATGACCCAATTAGTGCCCGCTCGGGTGTCAGTGCCACGCACCGGGCATAGGGGAACACAAGGCACTGCACGAGGCTCCCAGTGTCACACACACCCCTCGCTCTGCAGCCTGGCATGCCACAGAACCAGGGACATGCAGGCAGCCCCTGGGCCTGGGAGCCAAACCAGAGCTGAGATTCAGCAATTACGGCCCGAGCTGCAATTTCCCAGATGAGGCAGTGGCATTCCAGAATCATCACAGCTGAGGGAGAAATGTCTCCTTCCTGGCACACATGGACAATCACAACTGGATCAGTTCTTAAATGGATTAAGCAAATCGCAAGACATAAGCATCAATTATTTAAATTCTGAATTAGTTCTCTTGCACTGCCACTGCTTATTTAAACATAACAAAAAACACGGGGCACCTCTGCCAAGATCTGACGTGCTCCTGAAACACTCCAGACAATGTCAGGGAAAAAACAGCAAATTAAGCCTTACTCTGTCCATAGCTGAGCTCATTGTAATGAAAGGTGTGACACACAGGAGGCTGCTCCTCTCTACCTGTGATGGACAGAGTGAATACCTGCTGTTATTACCATTGCTGCATTATCAGCAGCCTCTGGAAAGGTGGGAATCCATTACTCCTTAGACACTGAACAAACCAAATATGGACAAAGGAAAGGAGCAGCAATGGCAGGAAGGAGGAGCTGGTGCCTGAGATACCCAAAACAGGCCTGAGCCATGAGAGGTTGTGGAAAGTAAGAACAGAATCAATGCACAGAATTGAAAGAACAGGTAGAAAGTGTAGAACAAAGTAAAGGTACTGGGACAGCTTCTGTCCCATGTTCTGTAAGAAATGAAGGAGTTTTTGGAAAAAAACCTCTCAGAACAAAAGTTAAGCAATCTTCTAATGAAGTTTCACTGTAACTCCCCAGGAAAGAACAGCGAGGCACAATGGAAGGGCTCAAGTTCCCAATGCAACAGTCAGTAAGCACCACTAAGTTGTAAACACTCTGCACAATAATCTGTTCTGCGGAGTAACAGAAAACCCTGCCCTCTGCAATCCCTGTAACTGCAGCCTGAGATACCCAAAGCAGTCCCACAGCAGTCCCAGAGCTGCAGCATGGGCAGGAACACAGAGCTCAGGACCCTGCTGACGTGGCCATGTCCTGGGGCCCACCTGTGAGCAGGTGGCACCTCGGCAGTTCGTGCCCAGAGCTCTGCCCAGCAGGAGCCAACCCTCTCTGCCCGCTCCACGAACATCGTGTCACGGCAGGAGAAGGGCACCACGCCAAGAACACCCTTCCACAGAACTCTGGCTGAAACTCTTTGCTCAGAACCCTCAAGCCACCTTCCTTACCTGAGTTACAGAGACAGAAAATAACGGTAGGAAGTAAGTCTCATACCAAGTTTGGGAAATGTCGCTCTTCAAAAGAGCAAAGAAATGTGTTTTATGAAGGAGCAGCAAAGTACATCAGGTACGTGCAGAGCTGCGGCACACGGTGTGTAACACAAACACCTGCATGCCTTTGATAGCTGAGGAGCCAAAAGGCACAACATTTCAAAAACAAAGGCATTCCAAGTTGAGGAACTGTAGATGCGAGGCCAGCTTGTTAAAGCCAGCAAGTGAAATGAAGGCAGATTTACAGCAGGAGGATTGTTCCAAGGAAGGGGGACTGGTGGCTCTCCAAAGCACAAACAGCTGCATTTTACTACTTGGAACTTGCACAGAGGCCCCTCCAAATTCTTTATTTGTTCAGCCTCATCCTTGGCACTGCTCCCACCTGGGGAGGTGCCCAGAGCACAGTGCAGCACTCCCTGCTCCTGCAGAGCCCCAGAGCAGCCCCAAAACGCAGGGATTCCAGCATGAGCATTCCCAGAGGGAGGGGCACCTGGAGCCTTCTCCTGTCGATCCTGGCAAGCAGGCGAGGGAAGCTGGGGCAGCTCTGCTGTGCAGCACTGAGCACAACAAAAAGTGTAATTAACTAGCAAATTGTTCATTAATGTCTTGCTGCAGACACCAGGAACTGTTCAAACAACAGACCTCTTATTGTCCCCACCACCATTTCTTCTCTCCTCTGCACTAATCCACTTATCCTACCTTTTCCTTCTGCTCAAAGAAGTGTCCTACTTTCTCTGTTTCTTTTTGTCATCAACAGCAGTTCAGGTTTTTGGATATATTTAGACTTTTGGATTCCACTATATATCATGTCATGACCAATATTTCTGTGTAAGTGCTTTCTCGGCAGAAAGCAGTTCAAGAAATACAACCCTCAGAAAAGCCAGGTTCTGCAAAAGCAGAAATGCCCTCCAGTGCTAGGGGGATTTTCATTCCCCCTAAAGCTATTCCAGTGCTTCTAATATAGCCTGGAGAACTGCAGCAACTGAGATCTGAAGGACTTGAGATGCAGAATGCATACAGCGCTGGCAAGTGTGCTGGAAGATGAGCAGCAGGATAGCTGGTTTTAACAGGAAGGTTAAAATGGTCATCACCTTTTAAAACACTTTCACCTCCTCCTGCAACCTGAAGAAGGCAGCTGAGAAAAGAAAAATTAAAAGACTTGTGTGGGAATTGAACAAAGACAAAACAGAAGAAATCCACAGATTATCTCTCAAAATTGGTCAAAACCAGAACTGCTATTTTCATAAATAGCTTAGAAAATAGAGGGATTAGGGGTGCATCACTTCCAGAGGCATAATGTGTACAAAATATTCTGCACAGACATGCTGAGTGAGCAAAACTGGGCACTTTGGAATTTTTCTAACTAATGATTCTTCTCCCTGCAGCTCTTCCATGATTCTGGCCAATTTTACTGGCATTCTTCATGCAAAGTAGAATATTTCTCAACTCGAGAACTCTGCAGCAAAGAACTGCTCTTCAAACAATGAAATTTTAGTCATCCATCACACTGATGTAACATCCTTCATTACTGAGCACTATTCCTGAATTTACTCTCCTTGATATGCACACTGCTCATTGCAAAGCAGCACTGAAATAATAGAAAATGACTCACGGCACGGTGAAAGTCCCCAGTTTTCCATTCAGCAGAGATGCTCATTTCTGCCATTCCACCCGCTCCTTACCCACCCCATGCACGGGGACATCAGCCACTCCCAGCAGCTTCACACACAGTAATCCCTGCTGTAACCCGAGCTCACCAGACCAGGGACAGCGTGGAACCAAACGTTTATCAGGAAGGCCCCATAAAGCCTTGTGGGCACACACATTTATCCAAGCTGTGAATGCCGTGCCAGTGTGGTGGTTGTGTCCAGCTCACAGAGTTACAGCTCCCTGTGTGTGTGAGCTGAACTCCCTCTCTGGGGAAGCCGAGGGTGCACATCTCTATTAACAACAGTCCAGAAAACCGCAGTTGAAGTTCACCTCCATAATAATGCAGGATCAGGCCTTAGTTTAAAAATGACACCCTAAGAGTGAGCTGTGCTGGGAAAGCTCTGCTCTCCCCAGCAGTGTGTGAGTGCCCTATAAACTGCCAGGGATGACCGGGAGCAGCAGCCCCTGGCTGCACCTCTGCCAAGCGTCCAGCTCTGTTACATCAGGAGCATCAGCACACTTTTATGGATCATGATGCAGCGCTTTGGGTATGTGGGCTGAGGTTAAACAACAGAGAAGCGGTGGCAGGGAAATCAAAGACGTGAAAGGCTCTGCAGGCAGGGAAATGAGATTGCTGGAATGCAATCAGGGAAGGCACGCTGACATTTATTCAGCTTGAGTTTTCCAAAGGTACTAAGTACATTCTTTCAGCTGGCTGATCCCAGCAGCACTTACGCTCTAGAAGGCATTAGGCCTGGCAGTAAAAGATGTCGTATTTTTGCTTTAATGTTTTTCCTAGTGGTATGGAAAAAAGCAAGATCCACTGTAAGAGTTCTAAAGGCCACTTTTCTGTGACACAGGACTGCATTCTAATAGTCAGAATCCTGAGGGGAAAAAGGGCTGTGCACTGACCAGGGGGAACAATGAGGTACTTCATGCTGAGGACATCAACTAACTACTCCTAACTTCTGTAAATTAATCATCATTTACACCTACACATGTTCAGGCACTTTTTCCTTGCTGAGACCAAGAACCTTCACACCTGCTCAACTTTCAAGGTCAGAAACAACACATTTGTTTGTAACAGAAAGGAGAGCCAAGATTATATTGACTAGTTCATGGGGATCAGTCACTAAAATTTACTGCCATATTTTTTTTATGGTGGGTAATTTAAATTGCAGTCAGTTGAAAATCCTGTGGGTAACCGGTAATATGAACTCTCTGGGTGAAAAATCAAGAACACGGGAAAAAGCTTGAAAAGTTTGTTACGCACATTTTTTAAAATTTACTTTGTTTGTGTTCTGGAATTCTGCACAATGATTTGATTAGAGCGAAAACCAGAAAAGCCAGAACTCCAGCACTATCGGCTGCAAATGTCTGGTCAGAGCTGCCAATGCCCATTAAATTTAGGAGCAGAACAAAAGGCAAGGAAGAGTTCTGGGCAGCTCTGAGCTCCCAGGAAGCTTCTGCAGGAGCCTGCCTGTGCTGGGAAGGGGACACACGGTGCCAATTCCCACATCAGCCCCGTGGAGAATGGAGCCGAATTCTTTCCCCTCCCTCCCCTTCCCGCATCTGTTTGGGCTGCAACTGGCACCAGGAGCCCAAGTGATGTCACCTGCCCGATCAGACCCTCTGGAACTCACTGCTGGAGCCACAAACACTGCCCAGCACAGCCAGCTCGGCCCCTGGGGGCACGGGAACCGTCTCACCCCCTCCGGCTGCCGTCCCCTCCCAGCCTTCCTGAGCAGTGCAGGGAACGCAGTGGAGATGCTTCGGAGAGATCAGGTCCTACAGGGGGATGGAGATGCACCTATTCCACGGGAAAGGAAAGTATTTCACATTCCTACCTACAGCCTGGTGGAAGCTGGGAAGTTGGTTAATTGCACTGAATTCATAGGATTTACAAGCTCAGACAGCCAAGCAACCAAAGCCCCCACAGAAACCCTTCTCCCATCCTCTTTTAACTGAACCTTAGTTAAGGAACAACAAAATACCAAACCCCAGCAAAATGCAATGTTAGTTCCCTAAGGAAAAAACACTGCAAGGCTTACTGGGGGATGGCAAGAGCAAGAGTAGATTGATTTTAGTTCTCTCACTAAATAGAAAGCAGGTAAGGTTTGCTTTCCTTTAAGACATTTGCATTGGGGGCGCTGCGTCAAGGCCAAAAAGATATTAAAAAATGGTGACATCAGACCAAAAGAAATCTCTTAAGACCAGTTCCCACAGTGCAATGGTTCCTGGAAAGTTTTCCCTACTCAGCCAGCGTGCCATTCCCCACATTTGCAAGCAGCAAAAAAAACCTGCATTTCACTTGCTCAGTTAAGATCAGGTGTTTTTACACAGTAAATTCAAAACATTTAATAGACCTCAAATAGCATCACCACACATTAACTGATTACTGAAAACCTCTTTTTCATACTTTGTGTGTAACTGAACCCTCTCAGAAATTGCTGGTACCCAGCCTCACAGCAGAGACAAGGCAAACGTTCACAAATGGAAATATAATTTATTTCATTATGCAATTTTTATGCACTGAGCTGACTCACAAAAGTATATTTAGGCCCTGGATAACATCCAAGCTAATAATTAATTACGTTTTCAACTACTTGCAGTGTAATTCCTAATATTTCCCATTTTACCTGTTCTTTTTTAATGCTGTGGGTATGACTGCATATGAGTGACTGGTGAGCAAAAGGGGTAGAAACAAGGAGAGATACTGGCCATTCAACAGACACAGTAAGAGACAAGCAATCACAGAGTCGGCATCAAGATTAGTTTTCTAAAACCCATGATCAGAAGATTAATTGTAAAATAAGACTTCTTTGACCAATAACCCCACAGCACTGTTCATCCTGGAATGAGGAGAAATCCCCCAGCACGCTTCCCAATGCAATTCCATAGTGCCAGCAGATAGTCAGCAACGACCGTGTCAGTGCCACAGGAGCAGCAAAGCCTGCCCTTGCAAAGGGGCAGCAGCCCCAGGAACAGCAGAAAACGCAGATGGATCTGCAGCTTTTCCTTCCCGATGGCTGCCACGCAAATAGAAGCAACCTTTTGGGAGCACAGCCTGTCCTTCCAGATGCACATCCCCTTCCCTTGGCAGCGCTCCTGCACAGCTCTCCCACACAGGCATGGTCAGACAGAGCTCAGCTTACAGCTCACAGGGCTTTGGGTCTTCCTCTCCCGTTTCCACAGGCATGAATGACAGCACTGGAGACAAAGCTGACAATCGCGTCAGGCCACGGACATTCAGAGCTGAATCTCTCTCTCATTGAAGATAAAAGTCCTACCTTACAACAAAGTTGTAAATGTTATTTTCTAGAATCCATAAAACATAGCCTGGAAGTTGTTCCTTCCAACCCAGGCTGAAAGGGAAGCTGCAGCTTTCCACCAAAGCACTGACAGCTCTGGACTCACAGCGCAGAGGGCAATTTTTATTTTATTTCAACGACTCATCTCATTCCTTTGCCTGCAGCTCTGGAAGCTTTTCCCACACAACCTTTTAATTTTTTCATTCCTCTTGCAGACAAAATCCCAGCTGGTCATCATGCTGGTTTAATTAATTTATTTTTCTGTACATAGCTGCTGACTTTTGGAAGCTCTCAATGCCATCCTAATAGATGGAAAGATGGATAAAAGCATGGGACTTCAGATGAAGAGATGAAGTAATATATTTTACAATGAGATTTAATCTGGAAACTAACTAAACAGGGTAGATTTGGCTTTGGAATAGCTGCTGAACTAAAAACTTCAGTTCAGGTGCAGAACTTCTGTTTATGTGTACAAAACACGCACATTCTGAGACTCATCATTACTTGACAGCTTCTCTCAAATAGAAAAGCAGCAGAACAGCACAAAAAGCAATCAACACTCTCTGGTTTCTTATCTGTAATTTTCTGAGGCTAGATCTGCACCAAGGCAGCTCTGGCTGGCACCTGCAGCGTTAAACCCATGTCAGCATTTCCATGATAAATTCTCCACTTTAGAGACTGCTGTGTACCCAAACTCACATACAGATTTTCCAGGCAGGAGCAAAGAGTTTCTTACTGCTATTTTAAAAAGTGCTACTATTTCCATCTTTGCTGCTTGAAGTTTTATTCCTGTTTCTTTCACAAATACCGACAGATACAGATTTCAAGAGAAAAAGAAAAATGCCTGACACAAAATTCAGAATCCCAAGGAGCTCTGGGAATGTGGAGGCATGAGGTAAAAAGACAGCACTGCCAACTCTTGACTCTCAGAAAACTTGACTAAAAATTACAGATGGGTTTCTTAATTCTGCAGGTTAATTTACACTACTTGCCATGAATTATTTTGTCCTCCACCATGGGGAGGGGAGAAAAAAAGCAGAATTTATTCAGGTCCTGGGTACTTCTTGCCTTGCAAAGAAGCTCCTGCTGTGCCCAGGTTGGCATGTGCCCACCTGCCCCCTCCCCAACAGCCAGTGCTTCAGAACACACCTGCAAGCTGATGGGCACTACAATTAATAAGGGGGGCAGCTGATTTCTTGTTGAGGAGAGAAGAACTGGCTCTGTCCTTAACAGAAAAGCTAAAGAGACCCAAGGAATGGAATTCATCATGCTCTACCTGCAGCTGTCAACAAAGCCCTTATCTGCAGAGAGCAGAGGCTTTCCAGATGGCCATCTACACTCCTTTGCAGAGCAAGTGGAGAGCCAGGAAATTCACTGCACTATTCATTTGAACCATTTAAACCTCCAGCTCAGGTCACATGAATTTATTCTAGAAATGCCTGTTAGTTTGCAGGTAACAACCCCTGAAGCAGGACAGCAAACTCAGACATGTGCAATGCAGAAAGAAAAGCCCCTGAGCTGCATCAGACCTGTGCAGCTCTGAGGAGAAAGCAGCCTCTGGAACGTGCAGCCAGGCTGGGAGGGCTGGGGGTCTTCACCTGGAAAGGAGAAGGCTCCAGGGAGACCTCAGAGCCCCTTTCAGTGCCCAAAGAGGGCCTACAAAAAGCTGGAAAAGCAACTTTTTGCAGAGGCACACAGTGATAGGTCAAGGGGGGACAGTTTTAAACTAAAAGGGGAGAGATCTAGGTCAGATATTAGGAAGAAATTCTCTACTCAGAGGGCAGTGAGATGGACACAGGTTGGCCAGAGAAGCTGTAGCTTGCCTCACCCCTGGAAGTGTCTAAGGCCAGGTTGGGCAGGGGTTGGAGCTACCTGGATACTGGAGGGTGTCTCTGCCCCTGGGAGGATAAGCATTAAAGTCCCTTTCCACCCAAATCATCCTGATTCTGTGCAAGTCTCCAATGCCCAGCTTGCTGTCATTCCACATGTCAGATCCTAATGCAGTAACTGCTGCTTCCACTGTCATCCACATGGAAGCAGGCCAGGCACACAAGCACTTACATACAAGTTCCTTAGGAATGGGATTTGTCCCATTTTGGTCTATTTGTTCCTTGGACTTGGCAGACATTTCAATTTGGGGTTCAGGAACTATATGGGAACCCATACAAACTCATCTTCTAAAAATGTACCAGCATGGGCCAGTGTCTGTGGACATCAGGAGATAAATGATTTAAATGAAGAGCTGAATTGAACACTCTTGGTGACTGAGCACAGGAGTGGCAAAGGCAAGAAGGGCAACGCTAGAGGAGAAAACCAAGACCCCTCCCTGAACTGCATTAATCACCAAATAACAGTCATGTCTGGTCACAGTGATTTGAAGGGGCAGAAATCCCTTTTTGCTTTATTGGATCTATGAAGATTCTCATCAGTTTTCCTTGTGCTGATCAGCAACACACAAAGCATTTGGTGCCCTGTAACAACTCGGGAAAGAGTCAGGTCTTATTCTGAAACATCAACACTTAGTTATTTTTAATCACAACGTTCACTTCATGGACTAAAGTAGAAAACCAGAATATGAACCTGGAACTGACTTTCATACCAACCAAAACATATCTCCTATCTTGCAAATGACACTGGTGTAAAACTTGAACCATGTTGTTCCTGCCCTGCCCTTTCAATTGTCCCCAGAGGCAGCCCTCGAGCAATGATGGCTGAGCACAGGGCCAGCACAGCCATGTGCTGCCTCATCACTGCAGCTGGATGAGCCATGGGCTGGAACTGCTCGTTAAGGAATCTTTCTTTTCCAACCCACAGGACCCGAGACAGACAAGAAGTTGGAAACACATGGATAAGGACAGAGAATGCTACCCCAAGGCTTCCATATCACAGACTATGAATATCTTGGAGCAAAGCACATCGGAAGCCTTGGATCCAAATGAGGCTAACAGTAAACACCAATGCATAGGGTGAGTTATTGGGCATGTTTTCCCTTTTATTTGCTAATATTGTCACGAACGCATCCCTTTCCTGACAGTTCCTGACTACATACACAACTACAGAGCCTTTTCTGCAGGAAAAAAAATATGTACTCATTCCTGAACAGAACTTCCTGAAGAGCTGATGTCAATCACAGTCCAGCCAAGGCAGAAATCCTGCAGGAGGCTTTCCTTGTGCAAGAAAGGTCTACAGAAGCACCGAGTTCTATAGACAAACATTTCTAACCCTGGATAGAGCAGAAAACATGCACCTTTTATACAGATGACCTAACATGAGCTATACTGTGTGAGTAACATCATATACTGGACACCAGAAAACCGGCCCCAACAGATCCTGAAATCCATCAGCAAACCCACTGACCTACTTTCTCTCGGGTCACACTCACAAATAAACAAACCCCAACATGAACAAAATATTCCACTCACAGGTCTCACAACAAGATAGAAAAGAAGATGGTTCCAGGTTTTAAACTTGCCTTGTAGTAGTGATTTTCTGCATGGATTGCTATCAGTTCTTTCCAAAGTTTTGCCCTGGTAGAAATCTTTTCCAAACCACAGATGTCACAAAGGTAACAAAAGGGTTACCAGCAACCTTTTTGTGCTGAAGAGGTGTCACTGAAACCAAGAAAAATGGGGAGGGGAATGAAAGGATTAAGGAAGCATCCATCCCCTCTAGAAAAATAAACTCAAAATCCACTGTGCATTAGAATACATTATGACATGACTGAAAAAGAGTCAATGTTTTTCCTCTTCTCCATTGCAGTCATTGTCAGCGGCTAATTACCAGTTTTAGAGAAGGACTCCAACAAATACAGCCTTTCCCCTGCACAGTTCTGCTCACAGCAGTTGGCTCTGCTGTGGGTGACAGAAATGACCCCTGAGCACCACTCACACATCTCAAGTCAAGCAAGGCGTGTCTGGGGACGTCACAGCCCCTGGGAGTGGCAGAGCCTGGCAGCAGCACTTGCGGTACCTCAATTCCACTGAGTTCCACGTTCCTCAGGTGAATTTTTTAACCACTTCTGCGGAGTCTGTATGAAAGCCATCACGTGCACTGCACACGTTCACCCAACTCTGCTTCCCCTTGGATGGAAAGGAAGTGTTGCCAGAGCAGTGTTTTAGCCAGAGGTCGGGTACTCAGTCCCTGGTTTGCTTTGGTGCCCCCATGCCGGTTTGCCAGGCACCCTGTAAAGCAGCACTCTAGCCTTTGTGACTGCTGAGCTGCCTTCAGCAGAGGATCCCAGGATGGGCTGGGCTGCAAGGGATCATCTTGTTCCAAACCCTCTGCCATGGGCAGTGATATCTTCCACTAGAGGAAGATTCCCTTCCCCTTATCTGAGCTTAACTCTTTTTAGTCTATGCACCCCAATCCCAGCTGGTATCTTCGGGGCATAAACAGATTCTCTGTACTTTTGCAACAATATTTATTCTAAAATGATTTCTAAGAAAGGAGAGGAAGAGCTGAGTGGTGGGAAATGCAGGCTTGCAGAACCCAGAGGTGCCGCTTCTGTTTGTTTACTAAATATAATTCAGTCCTACTGCTGCAACACTTTGTTAGGGCACGTTGTATTTTGCTCACAAAGATGCCTTTGTCAGCTCTCTCCAACAGTTGTCCAGTACATTTTTGAAGTGTTTCCCGCAAATCCAACCCTGCACTCACAGGCCCCAATGATAAACAACAGCAGTATGTGGGATATGCACAGTGCCCAGACATTCTATTGCACGGCATATAAAATATCAGAGCAGGCAAAAGAATTTGCTCCAAGGCTTCCAAGTAAAATTTTTCACAGTTCGACATGAGCTCAGCCTTTACTTAATATTTTACTCTGTCTGGTAATGAAAGACATCCTGCCTGCCCCAAAGCACTTGTCTAAAAGAGCAGATATTTGAAAGGTCACAACCGCTCGGAGCAGCAGGACTGCAGACGCCCGCTCGGATGTTTGCTCGGAGATAAATCAGGCTGCAGCAGCTGCTGCTCCCAGCCCCGGCCCAGGCCCTATATCAATCACATACACATAAACTTCTTGCACTGGGACACACCACAATTATTTTCTTTTCACACTATCAACATTAAACCAAGGCAATCTCTCCCCTCAGCTTAAGAGATCGGCTATTTCAGGCATTCCCTTTCAAACAAACAAACAAACTTCAGTGGAACAGATTAAAAATGGCACCTTAACAAGGAATGTTATGTGGTCAAAAAATGCAACACAACTTGTACCAAAACGCTTCCAATTCCCCACACTCCCCATGGCATCCTGCCCAGTCTGCCATCTCTACCCACAGTATTTCCGGATTTACTCCAACGATGAGAAGCACCACAAAAAAGGTTGAAGTTTGAATTAGTTCTTTTCCTTTGAGAGTTTCTGCCCTGCAGGGTGCAGTGCCATGTGGGCTGAGCGCCTCTGTGCCTGCCACGCTGCACAGCTGCCTCAATCCATTCCTCACGGTCACTCAAACCAAGAGCACAGAGGAGCAGATTTCCTCATCCTCCTCTGGGAACACTGAAGCGTGTCTTTGGGATGGGAATTGTTACTACAGGGGGAATAAAAACAGGGACTTTGAAGGGTAGATCCTTTTGGAAAATGAGAACCGCTGCACAGACCCCAGGGCACATCTCTGCAAACCTCTGTGCTAGGTCAGACACCCCACAGCCACGTACAGAACTGGCTGTGGTGGGTCTCCATGAACAGCTGATCTGGGAAAGGAGCAAGGGATAATAAAGAGGAAAGAGATGTGTCCTGGAACCAAATCAGTACCAGCAAGGGATTTCTTTTTATTTTACTCTTTGAAGAGCTCCAAAGAAGGTTGGAAAAACACAGAGTCCATAAGCTTTTCCATGGGAAAGCTGCAGAGTCACCCCCGGCCTTGCTGCAGGGAGCAGCTGTCCCTGTGCTGCATTTCAGTGCCTGAGAGCGCAGGAGCCATGGAGCCTGAAATCTCCTCAGCGACCATGCCACAGCTGGAGCCAGAGCTCGCTATGCTAAATACAGCATCCCTGAGCTGGGAACTCGAGTGGGCCGTGTTGGATTGCACAGCAAAGCAATTTAAGCAAATGACTAATCTAAACCCCTCTGTTTCGTTCCTACTTTGGGCTTTGAAAAAGTGGCTGAAAAACATCAACCGTCAGTCCTCACCCTCTGTAACAAAGCAAACCCAGGAGATGACTTTTGCCATCCTAACGCCAAATCAAGGCAAATGCAAACAACAAGACTCTTTACTGAGCTATGCAGAGCCACTTGCACTTGGACTTGGATCAGGACCTGTGGCATACAAAAAGCACAACGTGCTTTTCACTCCCAGAAGGAGGAAAGAAAAATTACTATGATTCTTTTTTCCCCAGACTTCTTGGTACCTTAAAACTAAGTCAGGATTTTGATTGAAACTACCCTAAGATTCCCATAGTCTTAACAACTATTTCATTCCAATACACAGTTTTAAAGTGTGTAGAGGTAAACATGTGTCCATTACATTTAGAAAGTGCCAAAGTACTTGTTTTTAAAACCAGAGTGCATGAAGAGTTCTTCATGCAGCAAGGTCTCAGCCAACTAAACTAACAGGAACATTTAATTTGCTATTTGAATGCTCTGATTTAAAAAAAAAATCTTTCCAGTTGACGTAACAGTGAATTAAGAAACGTGACAGTACGATCTGAAAACATTACATGGGATGTAATCATAACTGAGAGCAAAGTTACATTAGATCAGAAATAAAGCTGATTCGCAGCGTGCTCCACAGACACACAGAACATTCCAGCACCACCAATGGCAGGGCTGCAGTTGGCACCAGCGTGGCAGCCTTTGTCAGGCAGTCTGCTTTACCAGCACACGTACGTTAGCAGCACAGCACACTTGTCGTTGTACTTACTGCGGTGCCGGCTGCCGTAGGGGCAGGGGTGCCACGACCCTCCTTACCAACAGCCTGACTTTGTTCTTCAGGCCCACGCGTGACAAGAATCCTGAAGTGCTGCTGCCTCATGTTTTGATCTGGTCTGATTTTAAACAAGCATCCCTGCCCTTGAGGCATCCGCTCTACTGAATTGCTTCTAGGTATTTCTGCCGTGTTCCTGCTGTCTCCAGGCAGTTCCGAATTCAGCCCATCGCCTGTGGGGCTAATTCCTTCTGCCGGTGGCTGGACAGGGTAAGAAGTACTCCTTTCCAGCCGTATCCGAGGGTACCTGACCAACCTGTCACCTTTTGTTCCAGTAAAGCCAAAGTTACCTCCACCTCCCCTGCCTGTACCGCTCGTCTGTGGCTGCTGTAACTGGAGAACAAAGAACTTTTTCACTGAATTTGCTGACAGATCTGGCACATGCTGCAAGGACCAGCGCCGGGGTTCAGGGGTGGGAGTGTTATTTGGAGCCTCAGGACCAAAGGGAAGTAGAGCAACTTGAGGCACATCTGCACTCGAGGCCCGATGCTGAATCCTCACACCACTTATGTTTAAACCCGAAGCCGCTTCACTCTCTTCTTCTCGTTGGACAGTCAGCAGAGCCTCCTCGCTCTGGTTATTGGCAGGAATACTACAAAATATTCTCCGGTTACGGCAAATAGTTCCATCTGCCTGCTGCCCTGACTCTTCCGTCAGCCTGGGTGAAGAAGGTTCCGGAGTCACCCGTGAGGCGTTCGCAGAAGAGCGGTTCTCATCAGGGGACGCGTACCGCTCCCTGGAGTCCAAGAATTGACAGGGGAGCTTCTCCTCTGCAGACTCCAGGGCCGCGCACTCGTCGGCAGCTTTGCGCTGGAGCGAGATCTGCACGGAGGAGCTCCTGGTGGGGCGCACATCGATGCCGTTCAGCAGCTGCGGGATAAACATGGATGTACTCCTTTTCAAGGAGCCCACTTCGTGCAAATCCCCATCGCCGCCGCAATCTGCTCCGTGCCGCGAGAAGGCGTGAGGGCTGCTCCTTCTCGGCAAGGTGTGGAATGCCATGAAAAAGTCATCTTCTCTCTCCCGGGCAAGGATCTCCGATTCGGGGGCCGTGTTGCTTCTCCCAGAGCCAAAATGAAACCGCAGCCGATGGGCCATGGTTTTACAGAGAGGAGAAAAGGATAGGGAGAACAGCGACAATTCAGGCACTGCCAGAAGTTAAAAACCAAAGACATAAACTCCGAGAAAAAGTGTCCCATCTGCCAAACAGTTAGCACTGCAGCCCTGGGAGCGACAGATAGCAGAAATAGCCCAAGTGGCAAGCAGCATTCCAGGCATGATTGGGCAGGAGCAGTCAGTGCTCCTACACACATGGTGACATAGGGTAGGATGGTGGGAGTCACGTGGCCTGGTTCCCTCTCTCCAATGTAAGCGTGTGAGGAGTTTGTTTTTTCCTTTTTTTTTTTTAATGCCAGCAAGGGCCTGAAACAGCACCTTCCCAGCTGCTCCTTTTCCATCAGGGAGGAGTGGCCCCAGCGGGAGAGCTCTCGCAGCTGACTGAGGCAGTGAATACACTCAACACTGCCATAAATCTAAACCACATCAGATTCACGAGGCATGCTTGGAGAAAGCACTTGCAGAAAAATGAAAGTACAACAAAAACACTTCCATTTTGTGTTAAAAGTTTAAGTCAACACCACATGCAAATGAGAAAAATTCTTTCAGGCATAATGCTTTGGTGCGTTACAGCTCTGGGCTGTCGTGGCAGAACACAAATAAAGATAACACGGTTATGCTTTCAGTTTTAACCGTGCTCCTAACACAATTAAACAATAAACCTTTGCCTTTAAAAAGGCAGCATATATATGTTGCAGCAATATAACAGCAATATAACCTGCGTTCCCCTCTGAGTAACAACAAATTACAAACAAAGCAATGGTACATATGGCAAAGATCTCTCACACAGTCAAACGAGCAGGACAACAAGACAACAGAGCTCCTTTTCCAGATTTACCAGGCAGTGCAGGTGAGGGAAGAGCGGAGCTGGGTGTTGCATGTCCGTTTGTACTGATTTGTCTCAGAACTGCCTGCTCCTGGCTGGCCTCCAGCAGGGGAGTCAGCAGTGCCAGCACAGAGTACGGTTACACCCTCTGAGAGCCAGAAGAGCTCAGGAGAAGGACAGGCAGACAGGATACACCAAAATGTGAACCAACCGCCCTAACTCAGCTCTGCTACAACAAAGATACTCAGTGCCCTGAGGAGACTCACTTCCCAGCACACACCAGAGAAGAAACTCTGGTTAACCAGAAGTGCAGCTCCATCTCAGCTGTTCCCTAGGAGAACTGAAAAGCCTGAATCTTGTCAACAGCTCTGAAAACCTGTATGCGGCGGGTCAGTCCTCTGCCTAGACATCTGAACTCTGCTTGCAAGCAGCTTGCTTTGAAAGACCAAAAAATCACCAAACCAAGAGCAGTGGCAGCTCAAATGGATCAAACTGCCAGCAGCCAGCACAATCCCACATTGTTTTATGTGGATTATAAGATACAACAAAAATGTGAATAGCTTCCACACAGCAATGGTCCTGCCTTGCAGAAGCACAGGTGTTGGTATTATTTTATATTATTTTTCAGCTAAAACTTATTACTGAGAACACTGTCTCTCTGCACACAAAACGAAGGTGAATCGCATTCACTCTGTTGAGATTGGGGAACAGAAATGCAAGGACACCTGCAGCAACAGAGTGCGCTTTGGTAATCTGGGAACAAGAAGAAGGAACAAAGTCCTCCCAAGAAAAGCCATAAGTACGTGAGAGCAAAGCCAAAATAATCAGTTCAGTGTCTCCTCATTCTATAAACACAACCTGATGGAAACCTGCTACTCCAAACCCCCCAAAGTAGTCACCTTGTCACAGACCTCCTGCAAGGAAAGCCATGGCTCCTAACCCCAGGTGCTGCCCTGGCCAGGAGGTTCCAAGCCCAAGGACAGCCTGACTTTGGAGGTAGCACCACAAGGAGAACACACACAAATCAGTTCAACAATAAAAAGTGCTGAAACTATCAGGGTAAGGCCAGTACTGCAAGCACAAACTTGAAAATCCAAAGCAATATGTCTGAAATGAGTATCCCAAACCTGTCATTTCCCAGCTGTCACTGTCACAAGTTTTTTCTCTAACCCACCTCCCTGCTCCTGTGGCAACCTTTACATTCCAAAGGCACATGGCAGTTTGAATAGTGCAAGTGGTCATTATGATCATTATATACAAATAAATATGCTCCTGGTCAGCCCACTGTAGAGGCACGGTGCTACTGGTTCACCAGTTTACTTCCTCCTGAGAAAAGATCCAGTCATTCAACTGCCAAGTCCTCTTTCTCCCCAGATTACAGCTTGTGTGGTTTCCTTTGCTCTTTATTTATTAGGAAGAAAGAAGGAAAGAACCTATTTGTTGAAGACAGATACTTTTACGCTGTCTTTTTTTAGTGGGAGTATCTTTGCAACTCTGATCCCAATTCTCAGAAAGTAAACAAGTTTAATAAAGGTTATATACTGCCCCCAGCCCAGAAAATGTTAATTCCTGATCTCATGACCAGAGATGGTGTTACAATGTTCCAAAGGCAAACCCCCAAGCAAGAACTGAAACCCAACAGAGCATTGCTCTGACATGACCTCAAACCTTCACATGGGCGTTGCGTGCACAAGGTGCAGCTCTGGTAAGAACCTCCAGTGCAAGATGCAGGAGCACCAAAGGACTGAAAAGGGACATTAGAATGATCAGGGACTAAAGCAGCTGCTTTATCAGAGACTAAAAAGCTCAGGACTTTATTGGTTTGAAGTGCAGAGCCTACAGAGGGGCAGAGTGAGGGTTTCACTGCTCTGTCACAGGGCTGGCTGAAGAGGAGCATTTTGGTCTGACCCAGAAGGGCACTACTTTAGCACCCCTTTAGTCCCAAACTCAAATGGTTTTTACACATTTGTGATTCTTGGCATGCTCACTGAAACAACAGACCAAAGACACCTTTAAACTGTGTTGTATTTCCCTCAGCTGTGGCACACAGAGCCTTGCGATCAGTGTAACAACCAGGACAAGCACTCACCAGTCTGTTTTCATCAAACACCTCGAACAGGAGCCGATGGTTGGTTGGGTTTACCTGTGTGAAAATGCAAACGACACTGGAAGCTCAGCAGCTGGAAAATAACAGTATCTGGGTACGAGCTCAGGCAGCAATCACACCAAGGTAAAGAAGACAGGACCAACAGGTTTGATACAAATCTTTACTTGAACTGGAGCAGCAGAACCTTACTGCAACTGGGAAGAGGCTGGCAGCTGACGTGAAAGCTTTTATTTGCTGTGCTCTGTCACTGCATTTCCCTGACAGAGGACCCCAGTCGCAGGCTGGACAGACCATCGGGGCTCCCTGAGTGATTGATTCACGAGGAGCAGGAGTCTTGCTGCATTTCCTTCAGAATTTCACATTCAGGTATGTTTCTGACTGTCTATCACTCACCATCTCTAGCCCATTTAGCACACACACCCTTGGAACACCCAACAGAAATGCCCCCAACATCTGAAAACAGCAAATATACCTCCAGAAAATGATTTACTTAAATTGAAGCAGAAAGACTGCTGACATTTAAAAGGACAAAAACAAACATAAAAAGAACTCTGTCAGGAAAATAAAACAGCTGCTATTAAACAACAAGTTCTACAGTGTTTGATCCAGTTGCTATTATTTTTTCAGAAAAGCTTTGCAAACCAGGTTACTATGACCAGAACGTTTAATTAAGAAAATTTAGAAATAATATACAAAAATGCACAGATAATTCTGTGGGCTGAAGAAGGACTTCCCAGTTTTGAGAAAAATCACAGAACTGGGACACACAAAATAGGGTCTAAATTACTTTATAGGTCCCATTATTGCTGAGGGCTTTTGAGATGTTTGAACGGAGCATCTATGAAGTATACCAGAGGTTTTGCAGCAATGTTGTGCATTCCTTTCCCTGAGATTTTGGATTTGTATTACTCAGCTGCAAAGCCCAGAAAAGCTGCTTGGTGCACTGACCATTCCACTGGTGGCAGTGTTCTCCCAGAGCAACAATCTGCCACATCTTGCCCACAACAGCAACAACATCAGGGCAAGCAGGTCCTTAGAGCAAACGTAACAACAACAAACAGAAAATAGGATCAGCTGTGCATTCTAATAATGACCACAAATAAAGAGAAACTTACTCTAAAGTAGAACTCTTCATTCCATTTAGGGTTCAGTGTCTGTAAAAGAAATAACAATATTTACATACTAACGTTGCTTTAAGTTTTCTGGTGTGCAATTGTAAAAACATACATGCAAGTGACAGTTTTCTAGGGAAATGAAAAGAAAAGCATGTAATAAAAGAAACTGAAAAATATATTTCCATCTAGAAATTCTCTATTGAGTAAACCAAATGTGGGAGGATATTTGAGTCAGATGACCCTAAAATAGACATTAATTATAAAAAGAATTTGATGATTAAAAGACAAATCATTGAGAACCTATATAAATAAAATCTGAAGGCATATCATTCTCAAGATTCATTTAAACCCAGATGAAAAAACAAAGTATTTTCTAAACACAAAGGTAACTTTAGGGCTACAAAAATATGCTCAGATTTATGCCTTGAAATAAACAGAAAAATAATTAAAAATAATAATTCCTTGGAATAGGTAAGATATTCTTCCAATCTCCTCCCAGCCCAAGGATTTTAATTTTAACAACCAGACTAAAATGTACAGAATAAGCGTGCGTATAGATTGCAAGCTGAAGTGAGCTCAAGCATGACACAACAAATTGATAAAAAAGAGATGAGAACTACAAACAGTAATCTGGGGAATTCAAGCTTGGGTAAGTATAAAAACAATTGGACAATATGTCCAATGTTTTTGTGCTCATGCCAAATCATTCCCTCATGCTCTCACACAGCAAAGATTTACGGGCAGAGCTGACAGGAAAAATTGGCTTTACACCCACGACAATTCTGTTCTAGCGGAGAAGGGGAATCTTGGCTGCTTATCTTACTCCTTGCTATAGATCCAGTAGATTCCTCATGTGCAGGACATGGGGGCTGACTATACTGCATCTCTACAAACTGGGAGTACCGGCATGGTGGCAGAGCCGGAAACTCTTCCTCAAAGAAAAGACTGCTGTAAAGGGCAGGTGAATCAATGAGGGGAAGGGTAGGGATGGGCTTGTGGGCACAGACTTTCAGCTTTTTTCCCCTGAAGGAGCACAATGTACTCAGTAAAAAAATAAAATTAAGCAATGAGGAAAACAATGTTACATTTTAAACACTTGTATTCATCAAACACTACTGCTGTTGGCAAGAGAGTTTACATTTTACCAAAGCACTGGCTTAATGCTGGTTTTGAGGGCATTACCGCCCATTGATAATCCATTCATTCCAAATGCTGCTTAACCACAGAGTTCAGGGAAATCTGATGGACAAGGCAGCAGAGTCTTGGTAAATGCCTGGTAACTCACAGAAATCTCTTCCACCTTTACAGGTCCCACTCTTGGTGGGCCGAGTCAGAGAAAGCAAACATCTGAGGGCCAGCAAAGGAGAAGGAATTACAGCAATAGCTCCATACATGAGCAGGGAAGCAATAACAAAAACTCGTCCTCAAAACCAGCTACATCCTAAAATGGACAAGTGCTGCGCACATAAAGGACTGCCAGGAGTCAAGCTGAGCTAGACCTTCTTCGGGTATTCAAAAAGGGTTTTCAACCCCACACAGAAAAGGAGGACATGGAGAGAAATGATGGTCCTGAACACTGGAGTTCAGTGGGGAGACTGGGCATTCATTCTCAGAGATGGAAAACTATTTTTAATATTCCTTATGGGAAAGGTGGAAGTCTGGAGCTCAGTGCGGTCAAGGTGAAGAAACTGGCTAATCTTCATGTGAACTTTGAAATTCCAGCAGAAATTTTAAAGAACACATTGACCACGTTACAGGAACGGATGCCAGCAAACAGCAAACCCAGCTTTCCCTACTTCAGAGAGCCTTTTCAGCAGGGCACTTCAAACACAGCTCCAAAATGAACTACAAAGCATTAGTCACACCTTACAGCTGGATTAACTATGAAGGGAGAGAAATTGAAACAAAAAGCCTCAGAAAACCAACCCAGGTAGGTCACACCACACAAAGCTGACATTCTTCTGGTAACTTTATTTTTTCAGAGTAAGAAAACAATATGCATTTAACCCCTTTGGCTGCAATGAAGCACTTCAGAGGCACAGTCCTGCTGTGCAGTAAGATACAGATCAGACAACAGCACAGGTTGTGGAAAAGGAGAACAAAAAGGGGACACTGCAGTTCCTTCTGCTTTCCCAAAAGCATTCCTGCAATGCTGCACAGAATTACCCATTCAACAGAGGAACACAAAACTGAAGAGAAAAATGAGAAACTTGTGAAGGGTTAGACACAGTTACAAAGCTGAAGGAGGAAACTGCCAGTCAGTCATTCCTCAGATCAACTGTACTCGGTATTTTTTTAATGAATGATTTTAACTCAAAACTGAGATATGTTAGTGGTATTTTCTATTTACAAAATAGAGAAAGGACTGCATCTTGCACGGGGAAAACTCTGCCTTGAGATGAAATTTAACAATTCAAAGCAGAAATTACCATCTAGAACTTTCCAACATATGAGTTAATACCACTATTACAGAAATGACTGACAATGCCTGGGCTTTAATTGACAGTGAGAAGGAACAGTGAAAAAAGGCAGATGCAGTCCTGGGAATGAAACAAGCACCAACAGCTAACCAGGAAGGCTTTGAAAAATTCCTTTTCCACATCAAACATGCCCTAGTTCTGGGACAAGTTCTGCTTGGATCTCCCACATCTCCAGCATTCCACATTGGCTCTCTCATGACACCCAATGTCCTGATTTTAGAACCACATCATTCCAGCTTGTGTTTTCAATAACACAGTTCTCATCACTATTCTGTTTTGCAGCCATGATTTTAACTGAACCCCTGGTGATTCTAAATACCTCCATTAAAAATGACAACTCATTATTTTCCTTTACTTTTCATACAGCTTATGACTACTTTCCTCTGCACCACCAATTCAAGCAAAAAAAAAAAAAAAAAAAAAATCCTTGCGAAATCTTAGGGTCCTGATAATGACAAATATCCCCCAGTGCAATTTTGTTTGTGTGAGCTAAAATTGAGAAATGAAATAAACCCCAATTTTGGTTCTAATTAAAAATGTAACAAATCCCAGGCTTTTCTTACAGCATATCTTCTGTCATCCAGTCGTTTTAAATTCTCACATTAGGAAAATATTCCGAAAACGGACATTTTGAACAGAAAGATCACTTTTGGTAGAGTTCAGATAAATGATAACTCAAACAGAATTTCTCAGACCTTTATTTCAGCCATGTCTTTCAATGAAATATGAATTTGAAAAAAGAACCTGTGAATGGTGTAGTGACATTTGATAAGCCAAGCTTTAGGGAACAGTGTGCATCATGTCAGGTGTTGTCTCCAGGCCTCACACACTGAGGTGCAAGCACTTGTTCTCTGATTTTGGTTTGGAGAAAACCACATTATCCAGCTGCCATACAGGTATGTAATGATTTTAATTAGTGCTGCATTACAATTATGTTCCAGTGTTCTTAATCCTTCCAATGCCATGGAATTAAAAAGAGTATATATAAAGCCATGGAATTAAAAAGAGTACATACATACCTTCTTGATAGTCTTTGTCTGCACGAGAGCAAGTTCTCTGTTCTCATCTGCTACATACAAGGAAAGTTTCACATACGGGTCACTGCAAAAGAAGACATCAGATTTAATGGCCTACAACTGTACAGCCAGAGAGCACTGCAGAAGGAATTTATCATTTAACTGGGTAACAACGGCACCTCCAAACACTTCCAGTGGAATTGTCTTCAGCGGAAGCCCAGAACATTGAAAAGGAGTGTTTGAACGTGCTCAGTTAAACCCTGCCCACAACTGCAGAGATCATTCCCTGCAGCTCTGTCCCTGCTGGGGGCAAGAACCACCTGTTCCACACAGCTCCTGCCCTCCAGTGTGCCTGGGGCACTCCATTAAAACCAGTCAGGGAAAAATGGGAGCCGTGGGGTTTGGAAGAGACTGGCTGCAACTATCCCCTGGAGGCTGACAGGAATTGCGACAGGAAGCGTTTGGAAGCAGGGGCTGTGACTGTTTTGAACCGTAACACCAAACTGCGCAGTACCAGCAGTGATTCAGACAGACAGGGCAGAGAGCAACCTGCTCTAGTGGAAGCTGCTCCTGCCCACAGCACAGGGTGGAACTGGATGGCCTTTAGGCCCCTTCCAGCGCAAACCATTCCATGATTCTGTGCTCTAAAGTGGGAGAACGGATGAACTTCACACAGGTACGACGTCAGGAAGTGGAACTGGAGCGGAGGCTCTGCTTGAAGGGAGGAAATGGGTGCCTGAGTAAAACCAGGACCCTGGGCTGCTCAGGTGCTTTCCTCCCAAGGCTGCAGCACATTTAGCTGGATGATGATCCAAGGACTTTTGAAAGCATCAACAAGGGACACTCACAATACCCCCAGACAATCAGATTTTCCAACCTAGTCATGCAAATCTTGATACTTTCTGAATGTAAGGAACTATTTTGTGACAGTATCACGACAGAACAATCAGTGCTTGCGTGTTCATTATGCTGGGTGCTCCATGTATCGAATATAAAATGCCACAAAGGTGGAAACAAGAATAAACAAGACATCTTGTTGAATTGATTATTCCTATCACTAGATGCACATAAACACATCTACTTAAACTGCAATTAAGTTCAGCATTAAGCACCAAGGTTTAGAAGAAAACAAAGCATCATTGTGATTATAAAGAAATGCTGATACTGCTTTGAATTGCTTGATGTACCGTGCTAATATTTACAGTATCCTCCCAGATTTAGGTTATCAATCCATACTTAGGCAATGTTATTTTCAGGAACCCTTAGAAATACTACAATTTTTCAGTGCTAAAATACCCTGGATGAATCTCCTGCCTACAGAAAATGAAAACTGTGAAAGTGGCACAGATTATTTTTTAAGTCTATTTCTATTTTTAAAAAAAGTAGAGAATAATTAAGTTTATTACAAATTCCAGAAAGGAAATTCTGCCTTTACTGAACAGACTACTGACACCTCTGCCTGCTCTAAAAGCAGGGACAGAGTGAGTCAGACTGAGCTGTGCAGCCAGGCTCTTGGTCCTGAAGGTGAAGCTGGAGTTTACCCAAATGACTGGGTATTTGAGACTGTTTACTTAAAACAAACAGAGACTGGAGACCAAGGAAAGCTGACACTGACCCAGTGGAGCTGTCTCATCTCACACAGCCCTGCATTGCAGCCACCGTTCCCCCAGGGGCAGAACAGCTCAAGGGCTTCCAGCTGAAGGCAATGGGACACAAGGAATACAGAGGGCCCTTCCCAGCCCCAACAGGCCATGGGGAACACAGAGATCACCCAGAGAGTCAGACAATTCTTCACACTGCAGTTACAGGAGCTCTTAGTGACTAGAATGCACCTGGATTAACATTAAAATTCGTATGTTTGGAAGTCAATAAATAAAAAGCATTGTAAAACTTTTAAGAAACTTAATCTTAAGAATCAGGCTCAGATTCCAAGCAGTCTAATTTGCAAGTGCCACGAACTGAGCAGCTCCAGGTGAGATGCAGGAGTCTGTACAGCTCCAGCTGTTCGGACCCTGCTCTGCTGTCTGCTCTGCAGGTAACACCACAGGCACTCCCGGGATCCATACAGACACCAGGAAAATAACACACACCAGCTGAGACTGCCTGGTGAGCAGACACTGTAACAGAACAAACTGGGGAAGAACGCAGAGAATGGGCAAAGAATGGAAGAAGGCAGAACCCCAATTAAGAACATAACTACAGCAGCAAAACAAAACAACTGGGATCCAGAGAACAGACACTAAGTGTCAAAACAGCAGTAGAAACATTGAGGGAACTTTACAGTGGCTAATTGTACCCTGAAAACCCAGATAATAGCAAGTATTCCACATAAACTTGGCATCTTTGCAGGGGAAAATCTGTACC
This sequence comes from Hirundo rustica, assembly GCF_015227805.2. Taxonomy (NCBI): domain Eukaryota; kingdom Metazoa; phylum Chordata; class Aves; order Passeriformes; family Hirundinidae; genus Hirundo; species Hirundo rustica. The sequence goes on along the minus strand of NC_053488.1, from coordinate 352,208 downwards.
AACATGGACGATCCATTAAAGAAAAACATGAAAATCAGTAAAATCGAGGAAAACTTGCAAAAGAATGAAATACCACATCTAGTCTGTTAAAAGACACTGGAAACCTACAAACTGGAACGAAATAGATGTGAAGACAAGCAGTAAAATACTGGACTCCTGTCTCACAGCAGTGTCTGCAGATTTGGTAAAGGAAGGAAATCCTCATGATTCAGGTGACAGAAGACAATAATAAATGAGAGCACAAAACCCCCCAACAGACCAATCAGGTGAGTTTGGACAATGCTCTCAGGCACATGCTGAGATTCTTGGGGTGTTCTTTGCAGGGCCAGGAGCCGGGACTTGATCCTGATGGGTGCATTCCAACTCAACACATTCTATGGTTCTATGATTCTAATTTTTGAGCACAGAAAGCAGACTCAAATCAGTCTGGAGTTGTACCTGCCAGATATTGTCAGCCTGAAACTGAATGATGAAAAGGAGGGGAGATGGGGATTAAAATGAGATAGTGCTTTCTCAACTTTTCCTCAGGAAAGCACTATAAACCCCCTCACCAGCGCTCCTGGAAAGCACATTCCAAGTGGTGCATGAAGTCTTTCACTGTGCTCTAAAAACAAGTGGAAAATCAGGCAGCTCATCCAGAGCTCCTTGTGAACACCAGTGCTGATTGTGAACACCCTGAACTGCGGATTTACATCAGGATTTTAAAGGGCGGGCTGGAAAAGCTTAGGAGTGGGACGCTGGATGAGCAGAATGAAACCCCTCCACTGACATGGCTAACATGTATGTGACATACAGAACTAACAGTTCTGCACAGGTCACTTTGAGGAATAAAAGGTAATCCTAAGAAAACAATGTTAATAATGAAAGTTACGTTAATCATAATCACAAGTTAGTACAAAGAGAGTTTGGCAGAACAACAGCCCTCAAAACAATCTGAGGCCTTAAGAAATCCTTTTCCTGACCTCTGGAATTCCTCAGACGTCCAGAATTAGCTATTTAACTATGGTTTTGCCAACTTGCAGTATTTGGCATTTTCTTAAAGCTCAAGACCCAGTAGTTATATAATTATCATCTACCATTTGAATCTCAGCATGAGAAGGCAAGCTTCCAAGTCTTCTTCTGGAAGACAACAAAAGCACTGGTGACTTAAAAACTCCAGCAAAAAATCTCAAGGAAGATCAGCCTCCTTCAAAAATCACATTACTTTGGAGCGCTGTGAAACTGGGGCCCACGAACAGTATCCCAGTTGTTCACTTGAGTCTGGAATCCTATTTGCTCTACACTTTTCAAACAGTTTTGAAAGCAAGTCCCAAACTAGCTTCTGCCAGTGACATGATGTATTATTTACTTATTTTAAGCTCCAAAAGAAGGGGGTGGAGGGCACAGGCACATGTGAAAGAACAATGGAACTACTAAGGCCTACATGGCTCTATTTTTATTTTAAAAGCTGAAACCGCCTCCCCACATATAAAATTTAGTAACGCTTGTTATGCAAGTGCATGAATGCCAGGCTCACCACGTGCAGGCAAACTTCGCATTTCAAAATAGCCCGACTGGTTTCCTTCAGAACAGCCTTGCACAAGACAATTTTGCTTCTGTAAGAAATACAGAACCATTCCCTTTGTGCTGCCCTTTTTGTGCCTCACATATGTGAGAGAACTGATCACCAGGTCCTGTAATTCTGGCTACAGAAATCCTGGCACACTCCAACATGAAGGCAGAGCTTGCTCAAAGCCACATCCCAATCTGATTCTTTCCCTGGTCTTGAGGGAACCACTATCTGGCTGGAGTTAATTTCCATCCATCCTATTTTGCCACCCCTCACTCCATCCAACCCACCTGCATCTCCTCGGAGCATGTATACATAGAACCACCTCCTGACTGAGCCCTCAAGGCATGTGCCTCCCTCTGCTCCTGAGTCAGAGAAGGTGAATGTTCCAACAACCCCCAAATGACCACCTTCAGATTTCTGTCAAGAGCAGCAGAAGACCTCAAGCCACCTCCTCCTCCCGGGACTGGGATGGCTGAGGGCTCTGGGGATCCCTCCACCCGTGGGCAGGTACAGGGGCAGACACGCCCAGGCGCTCACGCTGCAGGAAGGTGAGCAGCTCCGCACGGACGCTCTGGTAAATCTGCAGACTCTGCTAGTGGAAACGTGCCTTTACAGACAACGTGCCTTCAAGACTGCCACTTACAAATTCGGATCAATAACATACACCATCTTCAAAAACATTCATCTCCAAGAGTCTCCACAAAATTACAGGAGCCCCTTGGACAGCAGGTAACATCAGGGCTGAAAAGCAGGTTATGCCTGGCAAGAGGAAATTCCCTGAACATCAAAATGTTTTTCAGAATCATTTAAACACACTTAGAGAAACTCTGTCTGTGCATGCACTTAGTGGAGCTTAAAAAGTTACAAGAATTTTTAAAAATTTCAATGTTTTGCTTAGTCACTTTTAGATTCAAAAGATAAGGGAAACAAACCCCCAAAATACGCATCATTAAAGAAGATTAGAATGAGATACTTCTAGCCAAGTTTTATGGAGAGCAGTAAAAACAATGTTCTAAGGCAGAACCTCTTAGAGTCACTATCATTTTATCCCAATAACCATTCCCCATTCCTGCACAGTAAGAAGGGAGAAGTACAATAAGAATACACAGCAATTAACCACAAGGAATGCTCCAGAGCACACTGGCTGTCTTTGCTCCCTGGTTTTATTTTAGCACGAGCCTCCCAGGTTTCATCTTTCTGCCTGTTCTGAGTAACATCCATTAAGAGTTTTTCTCAAAGAGAAGGAAGATTTTGACCTCACTGTCATACGGACTCTCATGTCCTGTGACTAAAGCAAAGCACAAAGTGTCCAATCACACAAAGATAAAGGAACATCAGCTTCTGAAAAGAAAACAAAACCTTACCTTACCCTCCACCACAAAGCCAAACTTGCAATCCATTGTGCCTAAGCATCCCAAAATTTCACTCCTCCATACCAAATCCCAGGGTCATTTTAGAGACCACCCATTTCCCTTCTAGTGCTTTATTTCACAAAAAAAGGCTCACACTTCTTCTGACTACAAGAAATGTAGCAAGGCTTTACCAAAGAGCTGCTAGAGATAATGACTCACAGCTGAGAAGAAGTGCCTGTGGGTGAAAAAAGGAGTTAAAATTATACCTCAAACCCCACCTCCAGTGTCTCCACCTTCCTTTACCATGTTATGTTCTAATAAAGGGTAACGAGATGGATTCCTTTTGTATCCTTGCTCTCTTGGAAGTCTCCCAGAGCATAAAGAATATTTTAATCTTCCAAAACAGATGGAAGTGTAAATATGGGCTTTTTTCTTCCCTGAGGGCATTTCTTTCGCAAAGGTTAAATGAACACTCTAACAGAATATGCATACATCAGCCCCTGGAGCTGAGGGGCTGATGTATGCGGAGATCTTCCTATGCCATTTCACACTCCCAAAATATCTTAACAAGTTCCAAAATCCAGCGGGGGCAGGGGAAGGAGAGAGAGAACTCCATGACACCTGGCTTTTGGAAGAGAAAAGCTCAGCACAGTAGTTCTACCTTAAATATTTAACACCAAGAGGTTTTCCTTACATTACAGATGATTTTATTGATGTGCCCCCTTTTATCTTTTAAAGATACCAGATTCAGGTAAACTCACAGATCACAGTAGATAGCAGGCAGGTAGGAAAGCTGAAGAACTGAACACAGAAGCTTTCTTTCTTCGAGTAACAGAAACATTTTACTTTTCTGTATTTGTACAGAGATATTTTCCCACTAGGAAAATTATCTGATGAGAAGTATTTTTTACTATGACATAACCATCAGCAATTATTACCAAGTCCTCTTGTTGAGCAGCAAGGCCACGTCCTCGAATAAGCAGCATTTCTCCATTTACAGCTCCTAAAATACATACCCAGCATGCCGAAGAACATAACGTGTAGAAATGGGTAAACCCCCGCTAATTTTGGTGAAAAAACTCGAAAGCCTAACGTGCTCGGAAGCCATCAGGTTCCGGTTCACGGTGGAAGCTGCGGAAACTCTCTGGTGCCCTCTGCTGCCAGCACAGCCCCGGGCAGTGCGAGCTCCAACAGCGGCACCGACGCGATGGATACACCGATACCCTGTGCCCGCGCCTGGCAGCCCCGTGTTCATTTCACACGCCGCTACGAGCATCAACATTAAGGTTTCACAAATAAAACTACACACTATCCAGCATATTTCTGCTGAGCAGCCTTCCATCTCTTCCTATCGCAGCACCCTCTCCTACGCTGGCCACACGCTCCAGACAAGTCCTTGTCTGTCCCGTCGAGAGCTTCTTTCAGGGAAGCCCAGAGCATTTTCCCCGGGGGAAGCAGACAGCTCTGCCTCGTGCCATTCCCGGGCTGCCCTGCCACTGCCAACAGCTGCTTTTGGAAAAGCACCGGCTCTGCTTTCCCCAAATCCCCCTCCTTCCCAGGCAGGCACACACCCCTGGCTCTGCAGCCAGCAGTGACTGCGCTCATCTCAACACCTGCCCACGGCTGCTCCCTGCACCCCACAGCTTTCAGGGGAACACGCTTCATCCCGCAGGGACAGCGAGCCACGCGTGCCCGCTGAGCACTGCACACGCCGCTTTTGCGCTCCAGAGTCCAGCTAGAGCTGGATCACAGGAAGCTCTCAGCTGCTTTCTTTCCCTTCCCACTCAGTTAATAACATTTCATCTTCCATTGCAAATCAGCCAGAAAAAGGAAGAAGCAACAACAGAGGAGGAACTCTCTCCTACTGGCTCTGGGAATTCTGTCACAGCTCTGTTCCACCTCCAGGGCCTCCCTCAGCCAGGATGTACACAGCGCTCTCCCTCTGGCACACATGCAAGTGCTGAAGAGGCAGGTCATTTGAAAAGGCATTCAGGAACCAGATTCTTTTTTAAAATAGTTTGATTAATTTATAAAAGCAACTCCCTTCAATGGATTTGTATCTGCCCATCAGGGGAGCCAATCCAGTTCCAAGGCTGGAGGAGAGAGCTCCAGGGGTACAGCTGGCACCACAGTTTTTGCAGCAGTTAGAACCATATATATATATATACACCATAACTCAAAGTGGACTAGAAACAGTGATAGAGGACCTAAAAGAATAGGTACAAGGTAAACATCTGCCATCTTTGTCACCTGTGAAGCCACAGCCCCAAGTGCTCTCCTCCCATCACAAACCACAGTGACAGGACACATATCAAAGAATTCAGCCACAATTCAAGCAGCCTTGCTCACAACAGGAGTACAGCATGACTTAAAATTCTACCAGCAGCCTGGAGCCTGCCTTCCCCAGTTCCATCAGGGGACACACGAAATCTAACCAGAAAAAGGGCTTTTTGGAAAAAACAGGTAAAAGCAATAATCCCAGAGGCAACCCATAACAAACACTTATACCATTAGAAGCACAGCTCCCTGACAATGAAAAACACCTGCAACTTCTACTGAAAAGCACTTCACATTTTCAACTTCCAGACAGCCATAATTTTCACTTACTTCATCATTTAGAAGGCAAAATACAGTAGCCAAGGCACCCCATCAGCTGTACCTTTATGGGATACACACAATCTGAGTCCAGCCACTACTTGGATTCTTGTATGAAATTTATTAAGACACTTCAATTCAGAAGTTGGAAGGAAATGAAAAGAAAATAAACATTCACACACTCAAGCTGATACTAAATTCACAAAATCCCAATCTGCAGTATCTCTTCACCATCAGTTCATATCACAGACTTGTAATTTTACAGGGCAAAATACAAAGCAGGTTACAGACCCCCACTTCCACCTACACTAACCAGCCTCTTATGCCCGCCTCCACTGCACCCATGGGGATGAAATGCCCCAGTTACCTGGCACCTCGGGGTGCTCACAGTTACTAATCCATGCTACATTCTAGTTACTTTGTGTCATTGCAACATTAATTCCATACATTACTGAACTATCAGGAGAATAGTGGGAAGCTATGGGGTTGGAAAATCCCTCTAGGATCACTGAGTCCAGCACAAATCCACATCCCCAAGTGCTACATCTAAATGGCTTTTAAATCTCTCCAGGGATGGGGACTCCACCGCTGCCCTGGGCAGCCCTTTTGGGAAAGACATCTTGCCTAATACCCAACCTGAACTTCCCCTGAGGTCCTCTCCTCCTGTCCTGCCCCTTGCTCCCCGCAAGCAGAGCCCGAGCCCCAGGTGGCAGCACTTTGCTGTCAGGGTGTTCTGGAGAGTATGGTGTTTCCCCTGAGTGCCCTGAGCTATCCCTACTTGCTATTGAAATGATTTCTTAAGTCGAAAAGAACGCCAAAAAAGCAGACTCAAAAGCATTGACATTTCTTTATTGTTACAATCTTCAGAAGAAAAGTACAAGTTTCTTCAGTGCTGCTAAGAGACTTTCCTTAGATTTAATCAAGAAGGAAATGGCTTTCAGACTCTGCAAGCCCACAGGCAGTGTTTTATAATGGTAAAGTTGATTAAAAATGGTCAGGACAACCCACTGAGATGCAAAACACAATGTATGCCTTGTAGTTAATCTTTCACAGCTAGGCAGGAACACTGTAACTGTTTGAAGCCCTGCACAGCTCCACCACAGAGGCATAGGAGCAGCGGGGCTGCAGCTCTGCAAAACCAACGTGATTTCAAATGACTCTACATTAACTCATTTGAAAGATTAAAACCAATTTACAAACACATGGAGGGAATATGTTCTTAACTCTCCACTTTTACAGAAATCCTACTGACTTGAGACCAATTTCCTCAAAATATTTTAAGGGCCATATTGACATGATTTAGTACAAATTACACCTGGATTAAGCTTCATGCCTTTTGAAAGATAAAAGTTATGTTGCTTATGGTCAGCATCAAAAACTGTTCTTCAAAACAACACATTTGGAGAAAAAAAATAAAAAAGCTTTGGCATACCATATTCTGCACACAGCTACCAGAGGAACGCTTGTTGCAAATTTCACCCAAAATACTAAAGTTGATTAAACTTTTAATTGCTGCTTTCGTGTAGTTTTAAGCTAGATACACAAGTTAATGAACAATTTGTAAGGTTCACTAAAGAAATACAGGAAAACCCACAGAGAGGCTCATTTACCCTTTAAGAAATTAGTCATTTCAACAAAAGCTAAAATTGGATACCACTAATTTCAAACTGATAAAACCCTTCTAAGTAGATCGGAGCATTTGCAGTAGAGCATTTTGTCATGCTTAGGCTTAAGAGAGTAGGAATGTCAAGCCTGAATTAACCTTCAGAAAAAGAAAATTACTGGCTTTGGGTTCATTTTAATTTCAGAACCGGCTTCTGGCCCAGTTATTACCTGGTTGGGTTCTGCGAGCCTGGGCTTTGAGCTGCTTCCTGTGCTGGCAGAGCAGAGGGGAGGAGAGCACAGGAGCAGCCAGAGCTGCATGAACAGCTGTGCCAAGGCACACCCAGCACCCGCAGGGACTGCAGCCCTGCCACGCCAATCGAGTCCCCAGGATCACGGGCACTGCACAACACCCACCTGGCTCCAAAGATGTCCTTCTTGGCCAGATCAATGCCAGAAACCACCTTCACCCTGAGGATGCGAGACTCCTCCTGCAGCAAAAAAGAAAGTGGGTTTAAATGTTTATTCTGTGGGTCATTTGGAAGATCGACAAGAGGTTAGAAGATAGCAGGACTCTCTCCTAGGGAGGAATTGGACAAGAACCGCCTCTTGGAAGGCTCACCTGAACCCAGCCAGGAGGAGTATTCAACTCCAGTCAGAGCAGCTAAGAGTTCAATAAAGGCGGAGCAACAGTAGATAACAGTAACAACATGACAGCAATAACATTGTAACAATAATAGCAATAGAAGTACAAGAGCATTTGCCGAACAGGGCCATTTCACATCCTAAGTGATCCATATGCCACAAATTCATTCTGCATTGACGCTAAAGCTCCTCAAACACAAGGGAAATTATTCATAACATTTGAGTAATGAGATATGTCTGTGGTGTAAAAATAAATCCTTATAATGGAATTTTTTAAGCCTGTCTCACCACCTTGGTGAACACGGAAAGCTCACAATCAGCATTCACTGGCAGATGGCAAGTCCTGCAGATGCACATCGCTGGAGCATCAGCCTGATGCTCAGTTTGTCACTTCATTACATGAAGTGCCTGAGGAACATCAGTAAAAATGGCCTTTTTTTTACTTATTTTAACCCTGTTTGAGCAACACAAAGAGGCCACCAAAATGAAACCTGGAAAGTCTTCTACAGAAACAGGTTCTGCGCTCCCCACTTCTCTTCTCTGATAAGCCTCCCAGAGCTGCAAGATACCGGATTCAATTACAGTAACTTGAGACTCCATTCCTTGAAACCTGTTCGGAAAACAATTACACCTTCCCACAGGTTTCCCCTGGTCTGTTTGCTTTGGGCAGCTGAAAGCCAGACACAGCTTTGTCAGCTGTCTTGGCACAGAGTTTTCCAGCAATGAGGAAGGTCAGGACGAGCCCCAAAGTAAAGGCCGTACCTGGGCAGCCCAACTCGCCCGTCTGGAAGGAGGCACGGACAAGGATCAGAAAACAACAGTCCCATTGAACCTGTCTGCAGGGCAAGTTCCACCCTGGCACGTCCTGCCCCAGGAACTGGGCTGCACTAACACAACACCGAGACACAAATCCTTTCTGGAAACCTGGCGTTCGGTGCTCTCCCCAGCAGCACTTAACACTGCAAGGTAGTTTCTAATTAGACACAGGATTTTTTTCCCCAAAAGAGTCCAAAGCTTACCTGAGAGGTGAGCAAAACAGCATATGGAAAAAGAACAATTCAATGGACTCACATTAGTGGATATTGAAGTTTTTCCTACGTACTACGTGCCTGGATTGCTAGAGCGGTTTTAATATACAAAAGGCAATTAAATTTGTGATCAAGAGAATTCCATCAATAAGAGAAGACAGCACAGAAAAACCCAAGCAGAAACTCAGACTGCTCAGACCTCAGTGAAGTAGGACTAGAAGTTGCAAAGCTGTTTCTATATTAACAATGCTACTCAGATTCCCTCTAGCAAAGTCCAGCATCAACTTTGTTAGTGACATCATCCTGCACTGAGGGCACCTCTGCCTATTAACTGATTCAAAAGAAATCAAAGAAAAACACAAACAAAACACAAATCCCCTCACCATCCTTAAAAGAGAAAAAAAGGCAAAAGGAGGTCCCACTGCTGGAGAATCTGTAATTCCATTTTGCAAGATACAAAAGATGACACTCCAGAGGACCTAAATAGATTCACAAAAATGTACCTGAAGGGTCGCATCCACTTCAAGTATCCCAGAAGCTATGACGCCGTTCCCTCCTGCAAGGAGGCTCTCAGTCTCTCCTCAATATTCCAATTTAACAAGCAGAACAAATGCTTTTCCAAATGTTTGCTCCAATTTTCATATGCATGAAATATATATACACTTATATGTAATGTTTTAAAAAAATAATTAAACCACCTCCTCAATTAGTCATGAGGTCTACCATGTGCACCATATGTATTAACTTTTGCTGACTCCCTGCATCGCTATTTCTTCCTTTATCTCCAAGTGTGCTGTGTCTAGGTAAAAAAGGAATTAAATTATTACAGCAACAGCCAGGTGATCTCACCTCATTGTCCACCAAAAAAAAAACAGCTAAAGGACTGCTTGGCTGGGCACAGCCTGAGACTCACAGAGTACCAATTACCTGATGCAGATTTCCACCCAGCCCTCTCTGAAAAGGCTGTACAAGAAAATTAGGATTTGGGTTGATTTTTGTCTTAAACCCAGGGCATAGTGACAAAGATCACTAACCACAGAAAAATTCTGTGTGAGAAGACCCAGGATCCAAAGCCCAAATAATAAAGTGATCCCCAGCACAAGCAGAGAACGGGATAAGGAGACAGACTGGGAGGATTGAGGAGAAGTGAGGATCCGACATGACAGACAGTGAGGCTGAAGACAAACAAACATACAGCTGGAGTCCTAATTTGCAAGTAAATAAACAACATCGAGCAAGGCCGGGTAACAAGGCTGATCAGAGACACAGCAGAGCTCTGCAGGACTCAGTCAGGGAACCAGGTACACAGAGCTGGAGCAAAGCTCCCTGGGGAGCAGCCACACCGAGGGAAACCAGGGCTCCTCCAGCTCCGTGGCTGAACCAGCACAGACACCCTACCCCAAGTATCAGATGCAAAGTGGAAGTGGATGAGGGACAGGTCCCTGACTGGAGCAAGATGGTTCTTCTGTTGGACTCTAAAAAAGCACTTGCTTAATTAGACCAGCTGTATCTCAAAATGCAAAGAAATGCCAGAAGCAATGGTGTAACTGTGAGTTCTCTCAGCTGAACAGCTTCAGGTCCCACATGAACTGACACTGCTGAGCACACACTCAGACTCAAACTGTCCAGACCACAACCTGATCCACACAAAAGCTGCAGAGCACAATTTACTGGCAGTTAAGTATCCTGACTAAAGGCTTCCATCAGTGATCAATCATCTAACATATTCTTAAAGAGCAATTTCCCAATGCAAACTCCCATTTTCTGGCAAGAGTATCCAATATCGCTTTGAGTCAGCAAGCAGTGGAGGCACCTGCACACTGCAGGACACTCTTGGGATACTCCTTCCCTCCTCCTGCACCCAAGAGGCCAGCACCCACTCTGATCTGTTTATCATCCCACACCATCCTTCCACAAGCAGTCAAATTCTCCTCCTTGCAACATCACAGAGATCAGGAGGCAAGGAAATGGGAACAGTTAAAGGGAGACAAGGCCTCAGGAAGTCACTTGCCATTTGCCAAGGAAGAATCTTTGGTTCTGCTCAGAGTTAAAATTACACATGCTTGTCTGGTGATGATATTAAACTGTATGCACCTTCCGTGCAGGGAGTGAACACATCTGACTGCAATTTTTGCATTCCACTGAATTTCCTGTGCTTTGTAAAGCACATATCCTAAGCAGCTTTTTAAAACAGTTTGAAAGAGAAGTTCAGCTCATTCCACAGACATTTTTCTATCCCATTTCAACCCTGCCTGGAGCATAGTGAGCCTGGAAAGGGGCTCCAGGTGCTGCCACTCCCTACCCTGGGTGGCTCCTGCTTCCAGAGGCCAGGCTGTGCTGTGTGCATCCCCAGAGCTGATGCTGCAGTTCCGCTCCTGCCCTGCTCAGGTTTGGCACCTACAGGGCAGAACACAAGCAGGAATTCCAAGCAGCGCTGTCCTGAGCACTGTGACTCAATCCACTGGTGAGGCTGCTGGGAATGGGAGGCTGTGTGTGCAGGGGGGGATGGCTGTGGGGCTGTGGATGTTCTGGCAGCTGTCCCTGCTCACGCTCCTGTCCTATCCCCAAACACAGCTTCTCCAGCTGCTGCAGCAGCCTGCCCTGAAGGGCCTCATTACCTATTAGTGCTGAGCTCCACTGCACCTCATATTCACACTGACTTCTGCTCTGTCCAATCATTAACATGAAGTTTACGTATTCCTGCCTTCCCGAAACATGTCAAAGGTTACAGAGTTCTCCCCTTTGCTGAAGGATAACTTTTACACAACTTGTGTTCTCTTAGCTGCAGTTCACAGTGCCATTTCAGAGGACTCGGCTTATTTAGGAGGAACCAAGCTGTGGAACTGGAAGCTTATTATAGATCAAAACCCAGACTTCATCAACAGTGAACAAACCTCAATTCACCTCAGAAAAGAAGAAGGAAAACAGATGTATTTCCAGATTTAGGAAGCTTTTGTATGCCTATTTATCTGTATGATTCACATTTTGTTAATTCTTCATTAAACACACACCGCATTCACTTTCTACAGATGCTCTGGAAAGCCAAGTAATTCCTAAGATCCATTAAAGCACTCACATACAGAAAACTTATTAAGTTCTGCCCTTGGATTAGTAAAATACCCTGGAGCTGGGGAGTTTAGAGAAGAGTTGTGACAGCAGAAGAGAAGAAATGCAGATCGTTCTCCACAGTGTCCTGAGCTGTCTTCTCCCCACAAGCAGGGCAAACTGCTGCCCGTTCAAAGGGTGATCCAGGAGATGCAGCTCAGCCAGCACCAGCTACACCCACACAGAAGTGCTGTAAAATCAACCTGAACAAGTTTTGGAACACACATCTGTATGTTCTGAACACACACTGAAAGAAATCCACAGCAATCCAGCCTGGTGTAAGAAGGAAAGCTGCAGATGTCAGCTTCCAACAGGACAGACAATCCCATGACACATGTAACGCACGCATTAAGAGAGCAGCCTGAAATAACGATCGATGGCAGTATAAAATTAGAAGGCTGACTCGTTTAAATGAACAGACAAGTGTGAAAGGCACAACGGCTGGATCAATGCAAACCAATATTTGAACAGCTGCCACGCAGCCCAGGAAGATTAAACATTTAGCGTGTTTTTCCAAAGATATATCAAACCATCTCCGAGTCAAACACCCCACGACGGGCAGGTTCACCCTCCCATTTCCCAGCGGCACGCAGCCGCAGCCAGCCCATGTGGGGTCACACCGCGGCCTTCGCGCCGGCACCCAGAGCTGCACTTACCGCGGGACCCCCGGCCACGAGCTGCGCCAGGCACCGCTGCTCGCCGCCGCGCACGCACACGGAAGTTCGGCCCACGGAGGCAATAAATGACCGTCACCGAGGCAACCGGGGGAAAGGCCAGTGAGCTTGGGTTTCACCTGGATAGAACTTCACCTGAGCCACGCTGGGGGAGCCTTGGTTGGGTTCAGTTTGGCTTTTTTTCCCCCTTCTCTCTGTGTATAGACATTTTTGATTCCAACCTATGATAGGCACCAGCGAGGTAAATTTCCACTAACTGCCAGGAGAGAAACCAGATCCCACTGGAATGTTACCTGCATGAAGAGACTCTGTGAATCCGGTTTCATCCATTGAGCACCTCGTCTCTAGATTTATTAAATCTGAAAGTTTGCAAAACATAACACACTAAAAAAGATAACAGATCTTTAACTCAGTGTTTTGGTGGCAAAACAAATCCAAATGGAAAAGACAACAAACCTTTAATTCACTGTTTTAACTGTGGCACTTCTGGTTTCCTGAATGAAAACTCACACAGAGAGCCCGGTGTGCCATACACACAGACTCACCCAAACACACGCTGCTCTTAATTCTCCCCATTTGCGGGGGGAAATCCACCAGGATCTGCAGCTCCAAAGCAAAGTTAAGTTTGTGTCCTCTACTTAAGGGCCAGTGTTTGCCAAAGCAAAACTAATAACCATGGTAGGCTTCTCCTAAATCTCCCAGCAATTGACACCAAGTTCAATGGCAGAAGAGCTAAGCTGATTCTTAATTTCATTTGGTGGATTAAACCAATCCATAATATGGCTGAGTGAAAAAAAACGTGCCTTTGGAAGCTATTCCACATCACCCTCCTGCAGAGAGTATTACCCTTGGCTTGCCCTGTTCTGACTGGCACCTCCCTAACATCCAACAATGCTGAGCAGCCCAAGAGGGAGAATCCAAGTGGGGTGCCCTGTCTGGCAGGCTGTCACCATCACTCCCAGGGAAGGCAGCTGAGAGCACCCTGAGGAAACAGCTTCATCTCTGAGGACATCGCAGTGACTTTCAGAAGCACATAGCAACAGAATGTGGTCTCACTATAATTCTTTCAATATCTTACTAATCTTGAAATTGTCAGTGGAAATTTTGCCAACAGTGTTTGATAAAATCTCAGTTGTGCAATGCAAACAAAATCATGCACCAGGGCTATGACCCAAATCTCCACTCTCCTCTGCAAGTTCAGCACAGAAAACAAACTTAAAATGTCACTTGGCTAACAACTCATCTGGCTCAAACAGGGACATTAAAATCTCCTTTCAGCTTCACCACAAGCAGCCTAGGAACCCAGCTCAGAACTCTGTCCTTGCACGTGTTCATGACACTCCTCCTCACCAAATCCAAGAGTAAATCAAACTGCACCTTTTCTTACCCACAGAGTTCTCAACCCTCGCTGCAGGATGCAATGTATTTGTAAAAGCCCCATAATTTTCTCCACAGATTGCAAAATTAAAGCAACAAAACTTAAAAGCTTTTGCAGAAAAGGAGGCTATGCAGTTTGGGTCATAAAGACCCTCCTTGCCACAATGCACTGGCCACTTCATGGGGCATACCTGGTCCTCCAGAGCACTCCTGGCTGAGCAAGGATCCCCACGCAGCAGGAATCATAAGACGAAGCAAACACCAGTAAGCATTAAAAGAACTGCAGGGTCTGGAGAACTATGGTATTCATAAGCTCATACAACAGCAAAAATATTACATATTTTACAATAGTGATTTAGGTCCTGTTTCAAACCTCTGAGGAAGAGGGACTATAGTCATGTTTTCCTTGGCTGGAATGACGCAGCAGAACAAAACACCAGACAGAAATTCATCAAGGCTCAAGTTCGTCCTACAGAGACCCTATAATGATGCTGCTCTTCCATGGGGACAAAGCAGCAGAAAAAAGGACACAAAACTGGAATGAGCAAGTGAGAACACAGACATCAGGAGTGGTGCAGGGGATCAAAGGTACCCGCACATCAGTGGCAGTGCATGGGACCAGGAGTCCAGGTGCCAGTGCTGAAAGCACACCATTAACAAACAGGCTCAAAACACAGTGCTGCCCTCATTAAAATCTCCTTACAAGGTGCTTTTACTGCATGTTTCCAAAAACTAAGCGTTCCAAGTGAATTGCAATCTATTTTTCTAGAAACCCATTGAACTGCATGCAGTTAGATACACTTCAGCAATTTTAGTAAGCATGTTGAACCAGGCCACCTGTGAGCTTTGGAAATACCTAAGAGGATGCAAAAGAACTTCCATTTACTGGTCCTGCTGTACTGCACAACTTTTCTCCTTATTTAACTTTCAGACCTGTTTATATCGTATAAAAGAATTCTTATAAAAGAACTCATTCTGCACCACCTCATTGACTGAGCAATCACAATCATTACAGCTGGGTGAGACCTCCAAGATCACCAAGTCCAGCCTTCAACCCGATACCACAATGCCCACTAACACCCTGAGGGCAGGAGGGTATATTTGCTGAATCTCCTGCACAGGCCATGCATTTGCAGTCTAGGGAATTCTCTTCCCAAGGGAAACCTTCATCTGCTTTTCTCTGGACAAGACAAGACAAGTGTTTAATCTTTGGTGGGAGCAGAGAAAAAGAAAAGCATTTGGTACATGCTGCTATTGAAAACCTGAACAAAGCTTTGCCTGGGAGTAACCGGTGCATTTGCAGCAATCTGTGACCTGACAGTGACTCTCTTTTATAGGCTTAGCTTTAAAAATGAAAAAAAAACCAACAAAACCACCCCAAAACCCACACCCAATCTTGATACTGCATGACAGACCAGCACCAAGACCATCTGCATCCATCTGAACACTTACTGTGAATTTCAACAGAAAATTTCCTAAAGAGAAGTCTGACAGAACTTCCTTTCCTTCCCTCTGGGGACACAGAAACCAAATGGATTAATTAAAACATCAAGGTTGTATTGAAACAAGCACCCCGCTGTCTGACATGCACAAACTACCATAAAACAAAGGAATGATGATTCTCTCTGTAGGATTTTGCCCGTGTCAGGACACTGGCCCTGACATTGGCAAAAGAACAAGGCAGGTTGGTTTAATTTCAAATCCTCATTATCCTCAGGTCAGGGCCCACATGGATCCATTACTTTCCAGCAGTACTTCAAAACTTCCTAGGCAAAAGAGAGCCACTAAAAATCCATGTTCCCACAGCGGACGTCTGACAACGCCAGCCAGTAAGAAGAAAGGGTCTGAATTCCCAATTAGCAGCCTGCAGTAAGGACTCACAGAAGAACCTGACAGGAGAACCTGCTTTCAAAGCAGCTGCTCTAGCACAACACAAAAGGTTTTTACCTTTCACTAAATCAACCTCTGATACACTTATATTTTAATTATTAAAAAAAAAAACAAACCTTGAACTGGTGTTTTTTGAACTTGTGAAATGCACTAGGCCTTTAACATTTAAACCTTTTAAAAGTGAAAAGTTATGCCTTACACCTAATACAATCACCTTAATTTTTCCTATGTGAAACATGTGAACTGGCACACAAATCTAGTGTAACACTGTATTATAGACTATCAGTTCCCACAAAATGCCACCGATTTATCCAAAAGCCTCCATCAGTACGCAGCAGACATACCCACTCCCTGCCTGAACGCAGCAGTGATGTTACTCTGGTTAATGAAATTCCCAACTCAGGGCCAGGCCTTGGAGCAACCTGGTCTAGTGGAAGGTGTCACAGAGCAAGCAAAGATCCTTTATCAAACAGGGAGGTTGAGCTGTATTCACTCCAATAGCCCAGCTAGTTGTCAACGGATCACACAAACATGTTTATGTAACCACAATCTATATTCTTGTTAGATATTTAATGATTCCAGACCATAAACCATCAGTGGCTGCACTGTTTAATGACAAAACACACATTCAATAAAAGCGTAATCCAACAATAAACTGTGATTGGAAGCTCATTTCTAACCCAGATAACTCCAGGGATTGATTCCACGGCACACACCCACGGCCCAGAGCTGCACCGCTGGCTGTTTCACCTGGAGGAAGATGGGACAGGGAGCTGCTTTAAACAGGCTTTGCTGGAAAAACCTTGAGAGCAGGAAAATTACACCAACCGACAAGAACGGCCAGTGCAACTCTTTAAACCTGAAATACCTCTGAACTTCTTCAGTCTCAGAAAGTCACAAAGCTCAGGTACCCTGGGTGACCCACACCGACACACCAGGCTGGGAGAAGTGCTCGCCACATTGCAATTACTTTGGTATACCAGAAGCCACAAGTCACCTCTCCTAACAGCCCACAGAGTGTCTGATGTGAGGCAGTGCTCTTGTTACTGCTCTACAGAGGCTGGGAGAAATGGATTTATTTGTGGGCAAAGGGTGCTGGGGCAGAAGCAGAGGCTGAGGGAGGTGGGTTTGCTCAGACTGGAGAAGGCAGTAACTCCTGATTCCTACGGATCACAGCCTGACATCTGCAGGGAATTCAGCCTGTACTTTTCACTTTTTAGCTGCTGTAATAGCTTACCTGCAATAGCTTTAGCTCGGAGCAGAGGTTGTGAATGTCAGTTTTCACAGAGACACTTCATTTTCTGACACAGTTTGTTTTGTTGCATGAATCATCCTATTATCCAACCAGAAATTAAATTAGACCTTCCAGCTCTTGGCTGCAGTTAATAATTAATGTTACTGTACGAGTTTCCAACCTCCCCTGGTGAAAAAATTCTTCCAAACACGTTAACATTTCAGTGAGTGGTGTTGTCAGTCACCCCAATAGTTCACTCCTTTGGCTTCTCCCCTTCATCTTGATCAAGTTTCTTTTTCTAAAAGAATAACAAATCACAGCCTCTAGCAGTACCTCTTGTCCATTAAGGCTTTGCTCCCCAAGAATTTCTTATTTGAGGGAAGAATCACTCCATTACAGCCTCTGCCCAGATTAGAGGAGAAAAACCAGCCACTGAAACCAGAGAAAAGGCCAAGCCAATTGGGAAGGGATCTGCTCTCACCAGGAACACCTCGTGTCAGGCTTTTAGAGCCTGGTTATAGTCCTGCTGTTTCCAACCTTCCTGCACACCATGTTCTACCTCCTTCTCTCCCCCTTCCTTTCCTGCTCACTTTACAAACACAGCAGCCCTTGACAAAGATGTGACTCTTTTTGTTCATTATGAGTATTTATTTGTCATATAAATGGATGGCCTAGGGCTAGCAGGCTCTTGCACCCAAGAACTGTGGGGTCTCACAAAGAAAGAGAAAACTGTTCAGTTACTAATCCAGGCTAAAGGCTGACTAGATTTGGGCAATTGAGCAGGAGTGAACACAGCCCCTCCTGGCTGGAAGGACAAATCCCACAGTGGAAGTCTTCTTTACTTCTCCAGTGCATCCACTGACAGACAGGGTAAAGACACACAGACTAAAGAAAAACAAACACAGTCATAATGCTACTGCACACGTTTTTTGATTGTATCAGTAATATCTGCAAATATATTGATGGTGGACGGCTTGGAAGGGTTTTAGGGGGAGCGTTGCTTGCTAGATTTAGGGTGGCAGTTTGTTTTGGTTTGTAGTTGTATTAATTGTTTATGTGGAATCTCTTCAAAATTTGTGACATTCTGTCAATAAATGGATTGTTGCCGGACCAAGCTCAGAGGTTAGCTCAGTCACTTGCTCCCAAAATGGTACTTGACACTGACTAGACTAAGAAACACTCATTAAAATATTCACCACTCATTATCTAAAACAAAGGCGGCACTTTGTGTCCTGCCAGGCATTCTGGATGCAAACTGGGGCTCGATGTCCCAAACAAAAGGCACATTCAGAACCCATGTTCTGCAGAAGGGCTGCAATAGGGTCAGTCATTCAGCATCCCAGAGCAGGAGCTTGTCCTGAGGCAGCACAGATGCATGTTCCTCAAAGAGGCAGAAAAGGAAAGGAGCAGAGGGCACAGCAATGCTGAATTCCTCAGGCAAGTTACAGGTAGTGGATCGGCTTCCACAGCAACCAGTTGTGTAAAGAAATTATTGCTTCTACCTGCTAATTCTTGACCCTGTATCCCATTGCTGCCTGCAGAGATGATGAGGTACACACGGGGCTGGTTGTTCCTGACACCACAAGGACTTTCAAAGAGCTCAGTCAACAACCTCAGGAGTAAAGAACGGGATTTTTCTTCCAAGAACACAAATGCATATTACAATGACTGAAGTACAGCAGTGAAAAGCTCTTGGGATCACACAAATTACCACAAGTCTGAAGAGCAAACTCAGTTTCCTTCAGGCAGGTTTAAATGAAGTCACACCCCCCTCCAGAAATAACAAGATGATCTACACAAAGTCCAATTTTGCTGCTAACCCAGGGAATCAGCCTGGCACGCAGGACTAGCTAATATCTGCTGAATCCCAGCTTGCTTCCCAACACAGGCCACAGAGACAACAGGAGCGGCTCCAGCCCCGGGCAAGGAAAAGGCAGCAACTTGTGTGGCACAAATCACAGCCTGCTTTGTCAGAAGGAAGCCTGAAGGTCACTGGCCTTGAGAAACAGCCTCCCAAGGAACAACTCTATGGAACAGGTGTGTGCAGAGGGATTTATTCTCTCTTCCCAAGCATTTTTATAACAAGGAAAAAAAAAAGCACAAAGCTCCAATACCCAGACAAAGGAATTCAGGGGGATGCTAGAGCAAAAGTACCAGTTCCTCCCACATAACCAATAACCACTGAGAGATGGGAACACGTCTAAACCAGAAAGAGGTCCCAGCACAACACGTAAGCTGCCAAAGATGCAGGGAGCAATGGGAAAGAAATTAATATTATTTACTGTCCCTTCAACTCCTTGCAACAACTTCATCCTGTTTTGCTTTGACCATCTCAGAGGTAACATTTCAGCCTAGTCACTGCTCAATTTGCCCACAGTCCCTGCCCACAGCAGCCAGGCCAGAGCTACCACTAAACTGGAATAAGCTGGAATAATGAAAAATTCACCCAACTAGTATTTCCCAAGTCATTGCTTGAATGCAAAAGGGTAATTTTTATTTAATAATGAGAGTGCCTGACAGCCCAGCAGACACCTTCACTGGCACACAAAGCCTACTATGCAACTATGCATCTTCTGATGGCAATATCCAATATTTCTGCATCCAGAGAAGCAAAGTGCTCTCTTCCAACACTCACAGCTCTCAAACAGAGAGCTTTCCTTGTCCAGCCTTCCCTAAAAACTACAAGTGAAGTCAGAAAACTGTAAAAAACAGTAAATCCATGTACTCCCCTGTCCTGCCTCTAAGGCACCTTCCAAGCATTGAAAGCATTTATGGAATATTAGGAGGGAGAAGAGGAAGGGGAATTTCTCCGTTAAAAAGCTTTTCAGAGGTGATCACAGCTTGTCCTCTCTCAATTACCCACATTCCTGTCTTTCCATCTGACTGGAAGACTTGAGATTTCTCAGAAAGAAAAATCTCCTTAGTGTCATTGAAACAGCAAGGATGTTCCAGTCTGAGCAGCATCACTCCAAGGACTGACACCACATCAATGGCCACTTTGACAATGGCAAAGGGCTTGAACCCCTCCTGAAAACTGCAGGGAGTACCTCCTCTATCTGAGAAAACAGAAAGAGCACAGACTGCAATCACAGATGAAATCCAAAGGTCAAGAACTGCCCTTGCTGCTGGGCACAAGCCCCTCACAGCAAAGACCACCACGCTGGCCCTTCAGCCTCTGCTCACTCTTGAGCTTAACACTGAGCCCCAGGGACACGAGTGAGGAGACAATGGGCAGCAGAACCAAGACCACCAACCACATCCACAGGAAACACAAGGCACATTCACCATTCAGGTGAATGCCAGAGCAAGAGGAATCCAGGAAGCCCCGACAGGAACTGTGAATAGCTTTTATCACACAGAGGTCCTGGATTTTCAGACATAGCACAGACACACACAACATGTGCTCCTCCTCATACAACCTGTCCAGAACAAAGGCCAGCTGTGGGAGGCAGGGAGCTCCTGCCAGCTCTGGCCTCTAGGACAGGGACAGCACCACAGCCCCTGGGGTCAGCCTATCCCCATGGCAGCCCCAGCGCCCGACACCCCAGAGACAAGCCAGCAGGAGATGCCTTGGGGAGCCACGCCAGCCCCAGGACACAGGCAGAGCCTGTCTGACTCCTGATGGCAGCTACCCCAGGTCACACATCCAGCAACACCTGCGTGACAACCCTGGTGTCCACCAGCCCTTGCGTGCAATTCCAGGCTGGGGAATCAGCCACAGCACTGCCTCACCTTCCCAATAAACATCAGGAGATGCCGAGAGCCAAACCACCAAAACCAGCCAGTTTCCACAGCAACAGCCTGCAGTGACACACACAGCTTCTGCAGCACATTCCAGCCTTATCAAAGGCTATCTATTGGCGTGTGTGCTGCAGCCCGCAGTGACACCGGGCTGGGGACCCCTGTGTGCTCCAGCCCGCAGTGACACCAGGCTGGGGACCCCAACTTCACTTCCCAAATGCCATAGTTCTGGTATCCAACACACAAAGGTGACCAAAAGTGCTGAGTGCTTAGTGATTTCCCTCACCAGGTCCAGGCTGCAGCAGCCATTTCAGCACTGTCCTTTGACCACCCTCTCACACAGGATCCACTTCCTGCCCAAGTTTGGGGAATTTGAAACAACTTCACCCATTGTAAGACACAGACACTCGAGAGCTGCTGGGAGCTGTGCAACACGTACTGGCCCAGGGTACCTGCACTGAATTACAGCTGATCATCTCTCACTGGAGTGAAATGAAGAAACACAAATGCAGGTAGAAATAGCTCAGAACTGAACTGACCAGACCCAAAATGAAATGAAAGCAGCACATGGGTTTAAAAGTTAATTCGCATGAGGTCAGCAGGCCAAAGAAACCATTCAGGATTTTGCTAAATCAATTCAAACAGCATTAAGAGGCATTTCTTTAATAACAGTGTCAATCTAAACAGTGACTAAAGCAGTGACTGAAATGTTTTTAAACATGCACTAATTCCAAGTCAAATTTTGGACAACATTCTAAGGAAAAAAGTGACACAGGTAGGCACACGATAGGAGAAGGTCACCATAAGCCTTGAAAACACATAGCTACAAACTCCAGCATCTTAACTCTGCAGACTTTGAGGCCAGTCACCAACAGTTGGGAAGGGCCCGTGGTTTCAACAGCTTCCAAAGGGGCTCTGTCAGGATCCTGCATTAGGAGCATGCAGGAACATGGTGACAAATGACCTGGCAGGTAATCCACACCCAGCCTGCAACCACTTAGCACAGTCTGGTTTACAATGTTTGACTTTCAAACTACAACAGAAACTAGTTAAGGCAAAACCAAAACCTGACTGTGTGACTTGATTTGGCACAACCTCTAGTACAGCTGCAGGATATCCCTGGAAAAAACAACTCTGACCTTGCTCGCAGCCTGGCCAGACCTGCCCAGCACAGCACCTGCCGGACAGGGGGGCCTGCTGGCCTCTGCTGCACCCACCTCTCCCATTCTGGAGCTCCCCTTGGGAATCCCCACCACCCTTGGGATGCAGCTGGCCCCTAAACAGGGATAAGTGAAATCTCAGCTTCAACAGGGAGAGGAGAATGCAACATGTTCTTTATCATGCTAATGAGAACACAGATTGAGAAGGTAGCTTCTGGATAGGAGAGGCAATAGAAGCACCAGGATAATCCCCTTTGCACAAAAAAGAAAATTTGGGGAAAAAATAGTTACAGTGCTACCTTAAAGAGAACAATCTATTCAGGTTCACTGCCTGTTAGTCCCATATCCAGCTCTGGTTTCCAGACCTTCATCCCGCCTCCCTGGTGGCCACGGGAAGCCTGTCCCTTTTCCTCCCAGCTCTCAGGTCGCTGCACCTCCAGTGAGCACCAGCGGCACTGTTGGAGTCCCGATGCCATAGCCAGAGCTGCTTGTGAGGAAGGAAAACACCCCTCTGGTACTCTCAGGCTACCAGTATCCTGGGAATCACTCGTTTTTATTGAGAATGCTCTCACTGGTCTCCTACAAGCCTCTCAGCAAGCACTACTGGTAGGAGAGGATCAGCCCCACAACTGTGGGCGAGAAGCAGCACCACAGGCAGCTGAGGCGAGGATGGCACAGGAGAAGACAGCCCTCCTGCTGGGGTGTAGAGGCCAGGAGGCACTGCCCACAGGAAAGGCATGAAGCAGGATTCACCCACCCACTGTGCTCCCGGCACACCCCTACTCCGACAGCAGGGACAGTGAGTCACGGGCACGGACACTGGCAGGAGCCAGGTGTGTCATGCACAGTATTGCTGGCACCAGCCTACCCTGCCAGGGAAAACCACAGAGCAAGGCTCCCTCCCACAGGAACGCAAAGGAGAAGTGCCTCCTCGGGCCACGGTAGCAGGAGTGGTTATTCACACACAGGCCAGGCCAGGCCTGCACAGGAATTTACCTCACCCTGAGGACTGAATGTTTTTCTATGGACACAAGGAATAAAATAATAGGTGACCAGACTTGACCAGATGGCACTGAAACAAACCAAACAGCCAGCAAGGATACTGTCTTTCAGGCACCCACACAAACGTGCCTCCACCACCTATCCAAATCAAGCACAGGCTGCGCAAGGAACATGCCCCTCACTGTGGCACTCAGCACCTAAGCCGCCCAACTCGCCACTCCTTGGATCGGGCAGTTCTCCACCTCAAGTGTCCATCCATCCACTGGGATGGGGATAAACTTCAGCACTAAGACTGCATTTTAACAAAGGGAGGGGAGAAAAGGCACATAAGAAGTGAGGCAGGGAGATGATCCTGACCTTTAAACAGCGACACCATTCCCACAGCTATAAAATGGAGGTGCATGTACACCACTGCCATATGCTCTCAGTTCACTAAAGCAACACTTGTTCAAGACACCGTTTCCAAGTTCTTTCAGCTCAACTATTACAAACAATGGCCAAGCCAATGTTTTATAATACATTGGACATCAGTGTACCAAGGGCAGAGGTTAAAGAAGCAAGTCCATTGCTCATCACTGCCCAGCAAAGCTCTTGCTTTGTTAAGGAGGCTGAATCAGCACAAGCACAAGGCCCAGACTCAGTTTTATCCACACACCACTTCTCCCTCTTACCACTCCCTTCACCACAAACAGCAGGAACAGTCAACTCAAGAAATCTTTAAAGAAATGTTAAAAACTCCACTTGTTTGTTAGAGAATCCATCCATTTAACATTCCCATATGACTACAGATGAGCTGCTTTTAGACAAACTCACCACAGACTACATCAGGGTCAGGATTCCAGCCAAAGCTCTGGATTCATGAAACTCACACAGCCAACTTCACAGTTCACGGCCACCAAAGAGCAGGTGCCCTTCCCTCCCTTCACACACACCCTCCACCACCACCCCAGCAGCTCCTACCACACACCTCTGACTTCCATTGCCTTTCCAGAAGTCGCTGCAATTCAACAGTCCCAAAGACACGGGACGCTGTCTGCAGATTTGTACTGAGCCACGGAAGGTCCCAGGGCATACAAGGGTGTACAAGAGAAAGCAGCATCTCCTTCAGCAGTGCAAATCCACAAGACTCTTGTGAGCTGCTCCAGAAACCATCAGCTTCAACTCGCTGTGCTCGAGTAGAGGGTGGAGGTGCAAGTGAATTGTCCTGGGACCAATCACTGAAACCAGCACCAGCTGAAGGCCCTCAGCACAGATGAAACAAGCACCAGCACCAGCTGAAGGTCTCTGCACAGATGAAACAAGCACCAGCACCAGCTGAAGGTCTCTGCACAGATGAAACAAGCACCAGCACCAGCTGAAGGCCCTCAGCACAGATGAAACAAGCACCAGCACCAGCTGAAGGTCTCTGCACAGATGAAACAAGCACCAGCACCAGCTGAAGGCCCTCAGCACAGATGAAACAAGCACCAGCACCAGCTGAAGGCCCTCAGCACAGATGAGACAAGCATCAGCACCAGCTGAAGGTCTCTGCACAGATGAAACAAGCACCAGCTGAAGGTCTCAGCACATCACACACACCCAGCTCTGCCACAAGGGCCCAGTGCTAAGGATACAGTCACGACAGCCGTGCAGTACACCCAATCCAAAAATCCACATTTGGTTCATTTGAATAAATCAGGCTAAAGTACCTCTGATGGGAGCAGCTCCTCTGTCCCACCCCAACACTTCTGTGGAGAATTCATTTTTGTTCACATGGCTTCCAGAGCAGCACGTTCCAAACCTTCGATCCAGTGCCATCAGGAAGAGGTCAAAAGCAGATTTTCCCCACCACACTAATTTCCAAACAGACCATCCATGGGGGATGGGAGGAGGAACCTTCTCCTGCACACTACTCATCGCTCCCATCTCTACAAAATCTCACCATGAATTCAGTGTGATCATCTACATAACATAAAGACGCTAAGAGAGAGTCAGACTTTCAACTGCTTTCAATTAAAACCAACACAGATTACAGGAACGTACTTCCACCCTCAAGCCAGGATCATTCAGCACTAGGATGTGCCAAAGGAGAGTGGACAACATGGTTGTGCTCCCTGTTCCAAATCGTTCTGCTCCTCTCCAGCAGATAAACTACATGGAAATAGGAAAACCTGGCTTGAGCTGGCAGGACACCGATACAGCCACACTGATCCATGCAGGGAGGCACCAAAATAAGGTGCTGTGGCTTAATGGCAGAGCCCAACTCATCCATGGAGTGATTCCTCAGAATAGCCAGTGTTCTCACAACTGGAGACATTTATTTTGACTACAGGCAAGGTTCCTAAATCCTAGAAATCAGCATTCTGACAAACAGCTACAGCCTGCCAGCACACAGGAATTATGGTCAAATGGAGGGAGGAAAAAAAAAATGAACAATTACAAATATACACTCCAAGTCTGTTGCCCAGTCTTATGGCAGACATATCTCAATATATTCCATAATCCATCTCAGAAATTAAGTTTCTGGATTTGTTTTGTTGAGGCTTTGAATTGATTTTATAGGTTGGTTTATTTTTAACTATTTTAACTGCAATTAGCTTCCAGGCCTGTGCAATTTAGCCACATCTCTTACATTAAAATTAATTACTAGTTCTCTACAGAAAACAATCCCTTTCCTAAGGATTTGGGTTTCTTCCTTCCTTCTGGCAGAGGAGAGGAAAAGACAGTGGGAGCAGGGGAAGGGAACACTACAGCACTAGCAACTGGGCAGCTTAAGAACCCCATGCTGGAAAAAGTTGGCGTGACACTGTGCAAATACTTCTGAAAGCCACAGTTCCAGTCCCAGGTAAACCCTGTCAGGTGTTAGCACTGACCTGGCAGCAGCTCCAGTCCTGAGCTGAGCACGCCAGCAGTAAAACCACATTCCTTCCTCCCAGTGCCCGAGGTAGGAGTCACCCAACCCGCACCACATTCCTACCCAGCTTACCCAAAATAACAGTGTACACAAGATTACACTGCACCTCTTCCCACAAGAGGACAGAGCTGCCCAGCAGCACTTCTACTACTGCTACAGTAAAACCCCGCTCTTAACACAGTGAAACATTTAAGAGGAAGTAGCATACAAAGCAAAAGATGGAGAAATTTATGGAAGTTAATGAGATTTCTCTGTTCACCAACACCAAAATTTAATTGTCATTAAATCAAGCTACTTCTGCACATTGTTATCACATCTACGACCTTCTGTTGACTGAAGCTGTTGGATAATCCAGCCCTCACTGCTATTACAAGGGCTGGAAGTTTCCAGCTTGCTCAGAAAGCCCCAGTTTATATTGCACAGAGTTCGGTTAAGCAAAGGTCTTGGCCCCATCCCATCTTCTGGGACTGCAAGGTTGTCAATTTGGCGCAGTCCTGCAGAAATCAGTGAGCTGCCAACAGGCTGCACAGCACCAGCTCCAATGTGGCCTCTGGATCCTGCAGCACCTGTGCAGGCAGGCACCTCACACCAGGAGCTGTGTTTGGGTCAGAAAGGAGAAGTATTTTATCTCACCGAACCTTTCACTGGCTGCAGACACAACTCCAGCCTAGAAGCTGCAGGGAGTGAATTCCTCCTACAACATCCTAAGACATGACAACAATTCCCTTGCGACAGATAAGCTCATTCGGCACTCCTACCATGGCTGGTGATATTTTCAAAACAAAACACAAAAATCGTGTCAGAGATGTGTTAACTGTAACTCCCGGCACAAGCTGTGCCCCGGGGGCGAGGTGCCTGCCCAGAAACAGGTGCGGGACTCACTGTCCATATTTGCTTCCCAGGAAAATGGCCTCTGTGCAGGAGGAGAGGAAAACCTCGAATTCCCATTTCCCATTACACAGTGCCCTCCAACGGCCAGCCCTCCACACGGAACCCAAGGAATGCTTTATCCCCCGCTTCCCACAGGCAGCAACGGGACAACCATGGGTTGCACGACCTGCATACCTCAGAGGACAGGACAACAGCAAGGGGAGACAGAGCCTTCTCTGAACGGGGATATAGCTAAAACTAACACTCCTTGTCTCCCTCAGACCCTCATGTTAATACAAGCCTCCTTAAATGTCTCTACATTCATTTTATAATAAAACTAGAATTTACTTAGTGTCAGCACTAGTGACCGACACATGCCGATAACTCATCAAAAGCTGCTTTTAAATGCAGGCTGTTATAAAAATCTATTGACCTCCTGAGAACCACAGCCTGTTTTGATATTCTGCCACACAAGTAGATATGCAAGCCCTGTCATTTATGAAATGCTTCCTTACCTGGACTTTTTAATCAGCATTTACAGTTTACATGTTATCCCTGAAGCCAGTGTCTCTTAGAGTCTATAAAAACAATTCAGGGTCAATGAAAAAGTCACTAATTCGAATTGCTTATTGCTAAGACACTGTCAGTGCTGTGACCAAGGGAGGCCCCTCTCACACTCAGACGGCAGAAAGGCATTTATGTAACCAGAATATTCAGAGCAGAAACAACAGAGCTCTCATTTAAAGGGTCTGTGTTCAGCAGTGGCGACAAAGGGTGCATCTCCTCAAGGGTTTTTTCACATAAAGCCTCCAGGTTCAGGCAGCAGGGGGCTGGGCTGAAGCTCATGGGGCCAGGGGTGCATCCCTGGGCAGACTGGCCCCCCACAGCTGCTCACAAGCGCTTCTCCCGCACACCCGTGCCCCCATCCAGTGCCACAGCACCCGGTGCTCCAGCGCCGCTCCAGGAGCTGAGCTGGAAGCAGCACGATGAAGGGACACGGCTCTGGAACCCCTCCCCAGCGCCCGTCCTGCCAGGGGCTGCGTGGGGACAGCCGGGGTTCAGGGAACATCTCTGGCTGTGCCAGCACAGCAGCAAGGTACGGCCTCACCACTGAGGCCACACAGCAGGAAACAGCACCTGAAATCTAACTGCAACCATCTACAGCACTGACACTGCCCCAACAGCTCTTCCTCAGTTTATGGTTTGCTTCAAATGCAAAGTAGAGAAACCCAGCCTGAACTCCCACACGTCACTGCTGTCACCAGCTCCAGAGAGGGAGGGAAAGTCGCAGCCCTTTTCCTCCCCAATAAATCCTGCTGATCATGAGCAATAACATCTTCTTGAGGCCTTTGCAGCCCCATCTCATGGATCCATTACCATGACACTCAAGCACCGGAAAGGAGACACCCTCGAGGGAGATCATTCCAAGCAACAAATCCATCAGGAACATGTAAACACAAGGCACAAAAGCCAACCTCCCATATGCCTCAGTCTGAAACAGTTTGCACAGACAGACACTTTATCCGTCACAGCACGAGCTGCACTTCACCATAGCACCACTGTGGCAAATCTTGGCTTATTCCTTACCCTGAGGTCAGATCCCTTACAGGTGAGCCTGTGCTATACAGGAATTCATCCTGTCCATAGGAACCATCTCCATCATACTCAGAACTGGGTTTGTTTCCCTTTCCCCAAAGTGTGTCACAGTCAAGCGAAGCACCACACAGGCTCCCGAGGTCTTGAAATCCTTCAGGATTCATTCCCCAGGCACAAGGCTTTGCCCAGCACAGCACACAAGAACTAAGATGAAAGGTTAGGCTGCAGTGACTACATGCAGAATTATTTGAGACATATGGGATTGTATCTCACACATCGAGATATCTTCAGGAACATAAGATCCTTTTGACAATTTCTAAGGCATGACAAAATGTCATCTCAGTAGGAAGCCTCTAATTCCAATTGACTCAATCACAAGTCACAGAAGTTGAATAGAACTTGAAAAGAAAAGAACACTGGAACTGCAGAGAGCAGTTTCACACATGAACCTATCTTCCCCCTAATATCTTAAAGTATAAAAAGACACTCCTCAAGGATCTTTTTTCTGAAGTTCCATTTTTTTATTCAAGCAAACAAGATCCAAGGAGCTGCAAGTTTTGCTTCCATCCAAGGACACTGAGACAGCAAAATGTTTGTGGATTTGTGTGGGCAACATTTGACTCTCAAGAAACCCAAACTGAAACAAACAATACGTGCACTTCATTCACAAACATTTTCTGCTACAAAAGGCTGTAAGTTTTTATATACACTGATATTTAGAGATTATGCATGAAAGCAGCCAAGCTTCCAGGAGCCTGTATAAATATTATTTCAGAGAGTGGCAAAGGGGCTGAGGTTGGCAGGAGCCTCTGGAGGTGACCTGGCCCACCCCCGTTTAAGCCAGAGCTGGCTGCCCAGGCCTGTGTCCCGATGGTCCCGAACAGCCCAGGGATGGAGCTCCCACACCCCCAGGCCGCCTGGCCCAGTGCTGAGGTCACCCTGACAGTGAAAAACTGGCAGGATATGAATCTGATTTACAACTAATTTTAACTAATTGATATAAAACACTTCACAGTTCAGGCTGACAAGGAGGCTGATCTATGAACACAGTGTGGTCTGCCATAACAAACTGCAGTGGTTGGCTCATCCCCTGTGACTCAGTGATCCCCAAATCCCCAAATTGCCTAGTGTTCCAACACCTATCAGAGTCCTTGGGCAAACCAGAACAATGTCCCTGTGGAAGGCAGCCCGGGGAAGCACAGCTACCCACGAGGATGAGTGCAGGCCCATACCCTGCAGACACGCCGGCACACGCAGCCCAGCCTACCCTACGCCTACCACACACATCAGCTGTGCGAGCAGGAGGGAAGCCTGTGCCTCTGGTCTGGAGGAGACGCTGCTGGTTCTCTCTCTGGAGAGCCACTCAGCAAGCCCAGCTTGCATGTAAATCACTGCATTTTCCAATCAGCAAATGTGCCAGGAGTGGAAGCACTGCACAAGGCCAGCTCAAAGCCCTCCAAAACGCATCTACAACAGATCTGCAAACTGCATTTCAAACCCAGGCAGGAACAAAGGAAATGAATAGGCTGAATATGTCCACATAGCAACTCAGCCTCTCACAGCTAATAGAGCTCTGCTTTCCAAAAAACGATGAGCCAAGTCCAAGCCAATGCTAGCGGGAAGTCATAACACACACAAGCCAGCACGCAGAGAACTGTCAGCACACCTTCCTCAGCCCTCTAGAGCTTTACCTTTACGAGAGCTTTCTTACAGCCTTCTTCCTGAGAGAGACCATCCTCCCCTCTGCCCATGACTCGAGATTCAACAGCGGGTCAGGCTCTCAGGATCATGAAACTACAGCCCAACAGGCTGTATCACCTGCACCCTTCTCCATGCCACCCCTCTCTCAGTCCCTTTTCCCTCTTTCTTCCATCCTGTTTCCGTTTGTGGACTCCCACTGTAGTTTTAGATGGTCACTGCTCTTCCTGAGAAGTTTCCAGCACCAGCAGATGCACAGCAAAGCAGGAAACAAAGCAGAGTCTCCTGTCCCTCAGGCAGTGTGGCTGTGGTCATTGCTGTGACCACTGAGACCAGACCCCTTCTTTTCCCAGCAGCTCCTTTTCCAACAGCTTCGTTTTACCTCGGGAGATGAGTGACAAACACATCTCCTCGCCCGCAGCTCCACAGGCCAGGTCCCTGGCACCAGCTGGGACTGAGCATCACGGCAGGAACAGCCCCTGCTCTCGCAAGATCCCTCCACCTCCAAGCCAAGGTGAGAGCAGCCAGCAGATTTCTCCCTGTATCCATTTCTCTTTAGCATTCTGTGCAAGTACCAGCATATGTCAAGGCAGGAGGCAGGGACAAAAGACACAGCAAGCGCACGCACAACAGAAAAGGCAGCAGCCAAGCTCCAGCATGCTGTTCCCAGCCACCTCCCTGGGACCTAGCAGGGTGGCTCCAGGTTTCCCTTTTCCTCACAGATCACACTTGCTAATATAAGCACAAAAGCACCTCCAATCAAGTGTTTTGGGATGCCCATGTTCGGACAGCAAACCTCACTGCCTTTAGCTACCGCCTAAGCCTGTGCAAATCCCCCAGCAGCCCAGGAGCAGGAAAGATCACCACAGCCCCTCTGGCAGCCCAGCACCGGGCAGGATTACGGCAGGCCCTCCGGCAGCCCCGGCCCTGCAGATGGCTCGGCAGTGGGCCCAGCTACCTGCAGGGTCGGGCAAGGCACCGAGCTGGCCCAAAGCTGCTGCCAGCCACCACTGTGCTCACGCCAAGGCTTATGGAAACAGCCCAGGGAGGAGAAGGTTCCCCTCTGCTGTTGTGCTTGCTATCTACATCGCCCAACGCTCCTGCAATGCCCTCTCCTCGCCCCTACCCTCACGCATATGCAGGGCATTTGCAATCACTCTGCTCCCAGCTTTATAATTTAACAAACAACACCCTCCCCCCGCCCCCAACCACCCACTCCTGCCCAGGAACCTCCTTCCCAGTGAAAATTAAACATTACAGTCATCCAGACTCGGTGCTGCTCAAATACACCAGGTAAGAAACGCTGTCTGTCAGCTTTCACAAGGCAGAAGATGTTTTTAATGTTAGATTCTTCTACACCACAAACACATTGACACATCACCCGCTGTGTTCAGCCCCGCAAAACCGGAAG
This sequence comes from Hirundo rustica, assembly GCF_015227805.2. Lineage (NCBI taxonomy): Eukaryota > Metazoa > Chordata > Aves > Passeriformes > Hirundinidae > Hirundo > Hirundo rustica. The sequence continues at coordinate 320,783 of NC_053488.1, read as the reverse complement.
CAATGCTGTTGTAATTATTGTTCACTCCTGTATTAACAAAAGCAATACGTGCGCTCCTAGCAGCCGATACCCTGAAACCACAGCCCAATCATGCAGCCTTGCCCATTGCTGATGCTCTATGACACCGGCTCCTAAGAAAAGGAGCACCTGACCAAAGCAATGAAACAAAAAGGACATTAAATAAGATTTTTAACATTCACCTGAAGTAAACTGGACTGTTCTCATGCCCGCATGATTTGTTTGGTTCTGCAGAAGACATCGGCTGATAAAGCCGGCACACGGCGATTAGTTATCGCGGGTCCTACCCCGCTTATCAGCTCCATCTGCATTGGGGCTAGGCTGTGTCTGACACAGTACCCGGCGCACGGGCCCCGCGGCCGCTCCCTGGGGACACCGGCAGCGCTGCGGGGAGGAGGCGGAGAGGGGCGGCCCACTCCCCCGCCCGCAGAACCCTGGCTCTTTGTTCGCCGCCGGCCCGGCCGAGACACCCGCGGGCTCTGGGCGGCCGCACCTGCCGGAGGTGCGGGCAGCGCTTCCCGGGCCGGGCCGCTCCCGGGCAAGTGGCCGCTGCGGGAGGGGCGCGGAGCCCCGCGGAGTGGGCAGCGCTTGTCCTCCCGGACCGACCGCCGACCTTCGCCCAGCCCCCGAACCCCAGCCGCGGCTCCCACTGACGCGGCCCCGGCACACCCCGAACCCAGCCCGTCCGCGGGGACCTACCTCGTCCTCCGAGAGCCCGTACACCGGTTCCGCCGCCGCGGTCGCCATGGAGCCACTCCCGGGCCCGCCGAGCCGCCCGCCGCCGCCTCCACCACCTCCTCCTCCTCCTCCTGCTGCCGCTGCTGCCGCTGGCCCGCGGGCGGCGGAAGGCGCCGGGAGCCGAGCCCGGCGGAAAGGGGCCGGGGGCGGGGCCGCCCGCGCTGCCGCCGCCGCCGCGGGCCGGGGCTGAGCGGCCGCAGGGACGGGGCGCGCCGGTGGGGCGGAGAGAGCGCCGGGCCGGCCCAACGGCGGCGGGCGGGGCGCGGCACAAAGTGCGGGAGGGGCCCCGCTCCGCGCCCGCACCGCCCTGAGGGACGGGTGTGAGGGGGCGCGAGGAGTGGGGGCTCGCTGAGGGGAAGGGAAAAGGGCGCGTGAGGGGGCGCGAGGAGGCGCGTGAGGGGGCGCGAGGAGGGGCGTGAGGGGGCGCGAGGGATGCTCGCGCTCGTGAGGGGCGTTAGGGGAGTGAGGGTGGCACGTGAGGGGGGCACGTGAGGGGGCGCGAGGGGCAGGCGCGAGGGGGGGCGCGAGGGGCAGGCGCGCGAGGAGGGGCGCGAGGGATGCTCCTGAGGGGCGTTAGGGGAGTGAGGGGGCACGTGAGGGGGCGCGAGGGATGCTCGCGTTCGCGAGGGACAGGCGTGAGGGGGGGCGCGAGGGGCAGGCGCGCGGGGGGAGCGCGAGGGATTCGTGAGGGGGCGCGTGAGGAGGCGCGAGGGATTCGTGAGGGGGCGCGTGAGGAGGCGCGAGGGATTGGTGAGGGGGGGGCGCGCGGGGGGGGGGCGCGAGGGACCCGCGCGCTCTGGGCGGGAGGGGGGGGCGCGCGGAGCTGGCGCGCGGGGACAGCGGGAGCGTGTGGTAGGCGCCCCCCAGTGGGCGGGAGCGGCGCTGCCGGGCCTGGTCTGCAAGAGCGCTCCCGGCTCGGGACCGGGCCGTGTCCCGGGATGTGTCCCCGCTCTGTTCCGGCCCGTGTCCCGGGATGTGTCCCGGGCCGTGCCTGGTGCGGGCCCAGGGTGGGCAGGAGCGGAGTCCCCGCTACCTGCAGCTCTCCGGAGCAGTCGGTAGTCGCTCACTGTGGCATTTCTTCCCTCGCCATCACGGGTTTTAGGGAAACAAAACACTGCGGGCACTTGGAGCAAGGGCACTTGTGGACAAAATCAAGTCCCGCTTTAGCTCTAAATGAGCTTTTAATTTGCTTCGTGCCCCTGCGCTGAGCCCAGCCCCTCCCTGTGTACTCCCTGTTTGTGATCTCTCGGTGTCCCCTGGCAGTACCGGGGTGCTTCAGTGGAGGCTGTGGAGGGAGTTCCACGGCAGCGGTGCCCGGACACATTCAGGCTCTGTTACGTTTACCTTGAGGTGCACAGTGTGTTACCAAAGGCACGTGGGGCTCCTGGCACGGGACAGATCTGTCACCACAGCCCAACACGTGGCTGTTCTGGGCACTTCAGACAGGTGCCACTGGCCCCACCTCTGTGTGCTCCGGTACTTTGTACCTGTTCCTGTTCTGCGGAGCTGAGCAGAAAGGGAAAAAGGTGATCCCTTTTTCTGGAGAGATTCCACAGCAGTCTGTAGGCCAGAAAGTGTTTCTCCAGCCTTTCCAAAACCCTTTCTGGGGCAGGAAGGATGTGACCTCTGCCCATACAGCAGTGCCTCGGGGCTGAGCACGAGCTGTTAAAGTCCAGCCTGGGGAGACATCAGCCTTTGTACTGCACGGGTCCCTCCTGGCCATAAACTGCACGTGGTGCAGGCAGTGCTGGGCAGGGCCAGGCCCAGCCGCTCTGCTCCTGTTGGCCTGGCCAAGGCCAACCCTCGGGTGGTCGAGTCCAGGGAGCACCTGATACCAGGCTCATTCCACAGGCCTCTTGCCAAGATAGATTCTCTTTTACTCCTCTTTGTTCTGAGCTCAGCAGATCATCCTGAACTCTGGGTGTAGCTTTTCCCGCCTGCTTTTCACTCACCTACTTGGTTGCCTTAACAGAAGCCATTCCACCACCTCCCATCCCCTAGATACCAGGGAAAAGCAGGATTTCAGGAGTCCTTTCATTCAGTCCAGAAACACATCTCAGTTCCTTGCCTCCCATATCTGTCTGTGCTGACACCAAGGGTTGGAAACTGTCAGGAACCTGGCATGTTTATATTCGAGACTGCTTCTATTTCTGAAGTGTAGAATGAAAAATAAAGAGTTGGTGTAACTCAACTGTGAGTGGACTGTAATCCCTGCATGGTAAAGATGGTGATCCATGGAAATCTCAGAATCCAGATCTTTTCTGCACCACATGCTCGTGTCCCTCTGGAATCACATCCATGGCTTTTTCCTTGCACCTCACAGCACCTGGGCTGCTGGTGGTGTATAGTCAGCCAACATTCCCACCAACAGGTGCTCCCCAGGGAAAAATCCACCTGTACAGGAGCAGAATGAAAGGATCTCTGAGGCCAGAGCAGAAAATTAGTGCCACTAACAGCTCAGTTGGATTACAAAGTTTTAGTATCACATCCAGGCTGAAGATTACTTGTTTGTTTGCCTGTGCACGTTACATGCATAATTCCACTTTGGAATTGTGTTTACAATAATAGATGGCCCTGGAGAGATGTAATTCATGTGATAATGCTGACATCAGAAATCTCCAGGTGCGGCTCGGATGATTTATAACTGGCCTCTTTATAGAACCAAGCCCCATGAATTATTTACGATTTTCTGAGAAAAATAGATTTAGTATGCCTTACGGCTGGCAATTCTCCACGAGAGCTGGCACTCCATCCACCTGTGCAGGACGGGAAGCAGTGGGGTGTGGGGGGCTGCAGCAGTGGGGCATGGAGGAGCAGCAGCTGCCCTGAGCACAGCACGGGGGCTGGGTGGCACCTGGGCATGAGCACAGCATGAAGTAATGGCTTGCTGGGCCACATCTCCAGTGACAGCTTCACCGCTTCCCTGGAAATCCCAGGCACCCTGATAGAAAATGTCACCCTTGTGTTTCACAAGGAATCCTCAGAAACTGCCAATAAAACTCCCGGTGAAACCCCGAAAGTTCCGCTCTCCCCACTCCTGGCAGCTGTTCTACGCTGCCAAAGCTCAGCCATTTCCAGGTTTTGTGGCTGTTCTTTGTTTCCCTGCTGGACTCAACTGTACCAGCTGTTACCCAAATATTGAAAGAGATGCTGCTTAGAAGTATTACCCAAATATTGAGGGATGCTACTTAGAAGGTTACTGTAACATGCCGGTACAGAGACTTTACACTGTCAATCCCTCGTGCTTTTAATCATCTACTGACAGCAGACGCAAAGAGAATCCAAATAAACCATGATCTTCCCAAATACAGATGGTTTGGATTTTAGAGAATTGGCTTGAACAGATTAATAAAGCCCAAACCTAAGCAGAAAATGCTCTTTAGGAAATGAGCTGGATGCTTCCAGCTCACCAAACAGCATTATGAGAGCAAACTGCTGCCAGGGGCTGCCCGGAATGACTTGCTTTTTGCTGTTCAATTTATTATTTATTTATTCTCAACAGCTCTGGTGAAATACAAAATGAGAGTGTGGAGGTGAAAAGGCTCCCTTTGGTTTGATGTGGCACCAGCTGCACACGCAGTTTGGTAATTCCCGTGTCTTTTAAATGATTATTGTACTTCAGTGACTGCCAAGGGGTATTTAAAATATTCTGTTCACGCTGTATTAGTCATTCCAGCGAACTTAACAAATCATAAAAGTAGTAGTGGCAAGGTACAGATTTCATCTGATTGGCTCTTCCATCATGGTTTAAAACAGGATTTCATGATTTCTGCAGAGGAGGAAATAAAATCTGCATCACACTGGGCTGAAATGAGGCTGTGCACAGACGCACCTCAGCATCGTTCAATATTTAATGGTGTTACTTAACAATCTTTTGCTGAAAAAAGGCTTTTCCCACTGCAAAGCTTCTGGCTGGTAATGATTTTTCTCCTTCCTTCTGGAAAAATTTCATAAGAAATATTATATCAGGTTGCTGTTGGACTAACGTAATTGCCTCTGTGTTCTCAGTGTATACCTTCCTTGGAGCATTATTGAAATGGCTGGGAGCTGAGCATGGTTCAGAACGCAGAAAACTAGTAAAAGATGAACTATTTGAAAATACATCAGTATTTTATAATGTATTATGGAGAATGTCATAGAAAACTCATCAAAGCTATAAGCTGAGTTGAATCAAGCTCCCACAAAACATAAATTGTTAGTTGTTGCTCAGTTCCCAGTGACAATATGACACTGCAGGCAGGAGCAAGAGAAGAAAGTTAACCCTGGAGAAGTCAAGAGAAGCCATGTGTTTCTGTCTGTAATTGTAGTTTACAGGAAAGGAAAAACCCAACATTTTGGGGCTATTTAAAGAGTAGTAGTAGAATTGCATGAGGTGTGGTGCCACAGCGCTTTGGGCAGGGGCTGCTGATTGTTCTGGAAGGCCTTTGATACAGTCAGTGGCCTGTTTTGCAGACAATTCCTTGCAGCTCACCGTCTCCCATAGCATGGAAGTATTCTGGGTGGTGTGGGAGTGCAGGGGCCAGGTCCCTGGGGAGCAGTGCCACTGGCAGAGGCCAGCTGGGCAGTGCTGTCACAGAGCGGGGGCTTTCCTTCCAGCTCAGTTCTTAACCTGAGGATCCAAATACCAAATACCATGAGATTTGTTCTGCACGCTGTTTCTTTCACTTGGATTTCGCATTCTGCCTGTGTTACTACACCTTGGGTTTGTTGGGATGCGTGCGGTACTGAGAATCCCAGGCAGACATCCCCGGGGAGGACAGCAAAAGAGAAAAAGAGGAAAAGCAAGACGAAACCTGCAGCACTTCTGGAAGTGAAGCTGCTTGGATTTACACTGTGTCGGGCTCTCTGAACAGCGTGTGAGCCCCAGCTGTGTGTGACACTCTGTGTCTGGGTGGGTGGCAGGGAGGGACAGCATCCAACAGACCCGGGGCTGAGAGCTGGGGACAGAGTCAACCACAGGAGCTTTCCACAGCTTCCATGGGAAAACGGCTGTTCAGGTGAGTCACGGGGGCCTGAGTCAGGCCCAGAGCCTCTAATCTCTGGGGCATCTCCCAAGCAATGCTGTCCCTCCTGTTCCACCACCCCACAGGCCACTGCAGGGGCAGGAGCTCTCCCTAGTGCTCCCTGGGCTGCTCCCCCCTTGGGGGAGGAAAAAACCCCAGACCCAAAAGATTGGTGTCATTAACAGTCAGGCTCATCTTGCTGGGTCTCTTGTCTCTCAAACTGGCCGGAGTGGAAAATTACCTCCTTCTGTTGGCTTCTGTGTAACTCTATGCAATTTGATTTCTCCTGGTTCTAATATTATGGTGCACAGGCAGTAAATATCAGCTGTCCATCCTCTCCAGAGATTTGTGCTTTTACAGGTCCATGACCCTCTCCTTCAGTCCCTTTCCTGCTGCCAATATGAAGCACACCCAGTCCCTCCAAGATCCCCAGCTTTCCTTAACCTTCCAAACAAGCCATTTCAGTTCTAAGCAGTGCCTTTGCAATGCTCACCCCCCTTTCCTCCCCTCACAGCCCGTTACAGGGTGGCTCCTTGGGAGTAAGAGCCGTGACAAACACAACCCTGAGCCAGCAGACTTGCACCTTCCTATAAAGCACTTTTTGGCTGCGGGTTTGGTACTTGCAGCATGGGGCTACCCCACCAAACACGGTTTTTCTTAGCTCACGTCCTGCTAAAGCTCTGGAGCCCTGTTCCTGGGAAGAGGGACACAGGAATCTGAGTCTCATGGAAGTTTCCAGATTGTTGCCAGTATAGTTCATTCTGTGCAGGATTATCGACAGGGAATTTGCACTAAAATCCCTCTCTGCAGACCTTTAAGGAGACATTTCAGTGTTCAAGCTGGAGAGCTCTGGGAGGGAGCCCAGCTCTTGCAAATCCTCCATCATTCCTGCCCCAAACTGTAATCAGCACACCCACCCCACCCGTCCCATTGGAATTCCAAATCAAGCATGCATATCTCCTTTCAGGGCGGAGATTTCTCCTGAACTTTGGGTTTCGTAACCCCAGTGTTTGGGTTGCAGCTGACAATCGTTTCTCCTGTGTCTGCAGGGCATGGAATGGCTTGTCCCATTCCAAAAGCCAAGTGCAGCACGGGAGCTTTGTGGAGGTTTATCCAAGTTAGGGCAAGCCCTCCTCCTCCAGGGAGATTTTGGAAGCACGAGGACAGATTTCTCAAAGTAGGCTATCCCCATGTTTAACGTCATCTTTCTAAAGGAGAATTCATTCACTTATCTCATTTTCATATCCTCTTTCTAAAGGAGAATTCGTTCAATTACCTCAAATCCCTACAGCCTCAGGATTTTGCTTCTTGTAGAATAGAAGGCAGGTCAAGCTCACAGTCTCACCTGACCATGTCTGAAGGAGAAACAGGAGTGACCCCTAAGACATAACCTTTAGACCCTTCAAAATGTCACAAGCATAAAATTCATAACAGACAAACAGCTTTAGTGGGGTTTGGCAAGAAATCTCAGCCCCCATCTTTGCTCCTGTCCAAAAGAGAGCTGTTTGGTATCCCTTTCTCAAAAACAGTGTTGATTTACCATTTCTGTGCCTTCATTTCAGTTGTGTGAATTCAGACAATGCAGACAAGTGTTCCTGAAAGCAGGTGTAAGAAGCTTTCAACCATTCCCATACATTGCTATAAAGATTTGGGGGGAAAAGTGACATTTTGTGGTTTCCTTCAGGTGATGTCCCCAAGTCAAATCAAATCAAATCTTTTAGGAAATACCTGCTCTTTAATAAAACATGCTCATTAGAAGAAGGATGATAATAACCTGAAGGCCCTGGAAGATCCTCAGGCACAGAAAGCAACAGCATCCCTCTTAAAGGGGTGAAAGATAGAGCTCCAACCCCACAAACTTCTCACCAGGATGTGCCAGGATGTGGCAGCCATCCCATCAGCTCACACTGAGGCATTTGGATATTCCTGACCAATGGCTGTTTGGTTCCATTTGGGTTTGTACGGTTTTTGAAACTTTCAGTCCATTCAACCTGGGTGGGCAGGCTGAGCACCACGGAGGAGGGAAGAAAAAGGAACAATCGAAACAGAGCACAGGGAAACAAGAGGGATTAGTTTGAGGAGAACTGGGAGGAGAGTAGTGAGCAAAAGGGTGAGTAGGAGGAAAATCAATCTGAGCTGTAGGCGGCTAAGAGGTACATAAAGCCATGAAGATGGTACCAGATTAGAGTCGTGAGTCAAACACTGAAGCATGAAACAAGTCTACAAAGGGTATCCCAGATTCTTCTAATTCACACAAAAACTTGGGGAAATAACCCCTCTGCCTGTTACACAAACCTAGTACTCATCCTGTGCAGCAAGTAATGCTCAAAGGTGACTCATGGAGCTGATACATAAATGTGGGGTCACGTGGTGGCACAGGTTCCAAATGTGTCCAAAATACAGGGAAAGAATAGAATGGGATTAAGAACTGTGCAAAAATGTAAGAACTGAGATTGCTTTGGAACGCCTTACCCTGAAAAGGGAAGAATTTGTATGGTTTATACTTAGAGAGCCAGCTTAAGCTCTGAAGAGGAATCAGTTCAACCCACCCAGCCTCTGAATTACAGTCATGGACATTTTTCCTCAATCAGCCACACAGAGAGCAGAGACACTTGCCCTAGCAAACCAAAAGTGGCCAGATTATAGGAAACCTGCGCTGTTTTCTCTTGCTGTAAAATCTTACCTGCCTTACTATTTATTTCTGTAAGGTTACAAGTCTTTATAGCACCCTCTAAACTTGTAGCAGCCATGGGTGAAATTCAGTCCTGAACTGGCTGAACGTCATGTGGAGACTGTTCAGCTTCCATGTTCATCTCCATCTGCTGTGCTGGGAAGAAAAGCCAGAAGGACGCCGTGAGTGACACCTCCTCTGGCCAGCAGCTCCTGCCAATGGCACATTGTACTCTCCAGGAATGGGGTCACATAACTCACGTACTCAACCCACCCTCAAAAGAGCAAACTCCTTTTCTGACACAGAAAGATGCAGAGATAAATCTTCATCAGCAAGGTAGATGTACAGATCTGTCAAAAACACCATCTGAGGCTACCTGAGGTTCAGAAGGCTGGCATTTCCGTACCAGACAAATATGTTTTGCATTTCTGTTCATCAGTTGTGAGCACAGTCCTTTCTGCTGACGCTCACGAGGATGGCAACACATGGCAGAGGGAAGCTGGGGACAGCACAGCTCCATCCACCCAAATGAGGCTCCTCGGAGCTTCTCTGGCAAGACAACCATTTGCAGGAATTCTGAGAGCAAGAATAGGAAATAGTAATCAACCAGAACCAGAATGTGTTGTTTATGTGTGAGGGTACAGGCTGAACACTGCAAGGAGCCCAATTCCCAGCCTCCCTAAGCAGGAGTCAGGAACAGTTCTCCAGAGATGTGTTAAATTATTCTAGAGTGAGGCTGATAGCGTGGCATCTCTGTGAGCCTGTGCAGCTACTTTTCTCGCTGAGTGGGAGGAGGATTAGTGGAGAGAGAAAGAAGACATCAGGGAAGGTGTTCTGTGTTGTCAGAAGCCCCAGCACGTGTGACTCTGTGGGTGGCTGCACATCCTCACGGAGTCCCCACGGATCGCGCCGGGGCTCTGCCTCTTTTCTCATCAGCCAGAGCTGGATGCATGCTCCTGTGGGCACACACCTACCACGGGAATATGTTAGGGATTTGTTTTGGTCCAAATAGCAGCACTTTTGGAGAAGCTGCACAAATTTAATGCAGATGTGCCTCCATCAAGATTGCTGACATTTTTATAGACCAGCACACACAAAGCATAAGTCACTTTTACCAGCAATCCAGCGCTTAGGCATTTCCACTCCGCTTACTTTGGGAGTTTAATCAAACGAATGTTATCACCATCTAACATCATTAATCAGCCATTTTAAGCAGTAATGGAGGCTTAAAGTAGGATGAGTGAGTGAATTTCTAGTTAGCTCATGCTACTCTACATATTCATTTTAAGTTCTTGAATAGAATCACAAAATATCCTAAGCTGGAAGGAACCCACATGGATCAGCAGAGTCCAGCTCCCAACTGGCCAGTACAACCTCTCCGTGCCCTCGTTCTGTTTCAAATCAATCTTTGCCACAGCTCCACATGAGCTCTGCTCAGTCATTCCTTTTCTGGAATACTTTCCCCTTAATTTCAGGCTTCAAGCCACATCTGGAGGGAACAGCATTTCAACTTCCATAATGCACTTTCCTTGGTGCAAAGACCAAAAGAATTTCTTTTTCCTGTGCATATGGAGCCTGCAAAAGAGCCATAAGCCAGAGAAAGAAGAAAAGGATGCTGTGACAGGTTACATATATATGTATATGTGTGTGTGTGTGTGTGTGTGTGTGGCCACTTTATTGTAATGCCTCTATTTTATATATATATACACACACACACACACACATATATATATGTATACATATATACATCCATGGCTCTTGGTACAGGCCCACTCATGAACATGGTGCATAAAATGACATTGTGAGGTGGATAAAAGCAGCAGCAACTTCCCTGAAAAACCAACAAAGGGAGTCACCTTCACGTGTCTCTGGTAAAACAGAGGGATGCTGCTGGATGATGGTTTAACCCTGCGGATTCTGGGGACAGCAGAACTGTGTGGTCCCAAGGCAGGACCTGGCTGCTCACAAGTGGCTCCTTACCCGTTCCTGCCTGCAGGGAACCATTGCTGGAAATCCGTGCACAGAGCAGGGTGTCCTCCTTGCAAACTGCTCATGCAATAGACAGAAAATACCAATCCACATAACCTATTGTTCCTTTCATGTCTCAAACCTCTGCTTCCCTGCCCAGACAGGCTGCCCGTGTGGCAAGAGAGCAATGGCAGGGCAGAATAATCCATTAGGAGCATCTGGATCCATACCCTGCAGCCACGATTTGTCCATGGTGTTCTTACTTTCCTCTCCTTAATTGTATTCCCTGCCTGCTGGTGTGTGAGCAGCATTTCAGTCTCTGGAATCACTTCACTGGGACATATCTTTTGGAGTTGCTTCAGAGATGATTTAATCTCTGTAAAATGCTTTATATTTGTAAGTAATATTATTGCTGCGTACCTTGCTCTCTCCCGGAGCATTCCCCTGCTGCAGTGAATTTTCATGGAATTATGGCCAGAATTGCCTGGCAGACTGGTTTCTCCCATCTCTTTTTGCATGCCAGCCAGTCAGGAGGACAGCAATGTGCACTGTCCAGGGTGACATCCCAAAGTAAACGCCCGCACAAAGGGCTCTGAGTAATGTTGTAGTAACTCCTGATCACAGGAGTGCCTCCAGGGAAACAGGAGATGGATTCCCTTTTTAAACCACATAAAATAATGGCAGGGGTTTGTCGCTGCCTTAGCCAAGCCAACATACATTCCCTTCCCTCAGAAAGTATGAAAGCAGCAAATTACCCCAAATGGGCCTGGTTTTGTGCAGACAACAATGCAAGTCATAAAATCAATAATATCCCAAAACAATTGCCCAGAGCTGAACAATGGGATACGCTGGGTGAAAGCTAAGCAGTAATGATGCTCCCTTAAGGAAAGACTCACCACAAATCACAGAAGACAGGATGCAGCAAGGAAGAGTGACAGCCAGAAAAGCCTGAATTTTGATTTGTGGCAACACAGACTCATAGGAAGAAAAACAAAACAAAAACAAACTCAAACAAACAAAACCAAAAACAAGCCTTATACTGTTAAAAACTCAAATAAAACCCCTAATAAAAAAGCCAAACAAACAAATTTAAAAATTCCAAAACAAACAGAAAAAACAACGAAACAAGAAAAAGAAGACTTCCTAAATGTACTCTGATGGGAACATTTCCATGGTCAGAAGTGTCCAGAGACCAATCTGTGAGCAAAACTCACCTTCCCACTGAAATTGCAAGTGGGAACCTGAAAAGGAATGAAGCGCTTGGACACTGCACATCTCCAGGACTAAATCAGTTCAGCTCTTCTGGAGAAAGGAAATTCAGAAAGGAAATGCAATGAAAACCGGCACAGAACTCGGGGCAGTGATTTTTAGGTCCTCAGTCTTATCCTCCATTTCCAAATACCCCTGCAAGACCGTGCGTATACTCTACTTGTCTGAAGGTCCCACTGTGCCAGCAGAATTTGTCATTTCCCACATCCCAGGAACTCCGCTCCCTCCTGCTTCCTAAACCAATGCTGGGTGACAGCACGTAGATCTCGTGCTCTAAAAGCATCCTTTTAAAGCCAAAAGCGCCCCGTCAGACCCGCAGCGAAGCTGGGAGCAGCAGGTCAGCCCGCAGAGCTCACGCCGGGAATTCGGCGGTGTGGTTCGCCATCTGCTGGCAGAAGCGAGGAGTGACACCGGAGCTCCTCAGGAGAACAGGCACGGCTCCAAGTGGAGGCAGGGCCCCGTCCTGTGTTCCGCAGGAACGTCAGACCCCGGTTTCACAACGTGGGGAAAACAGCTGCTCTCCACATGGCGAACGTCCCTGCCAGGCCTGGTGGAGAGGTTTTACAGAAACATGGACTTGTGTGAAACCCGCGGATCACAGCCAGAAAGAGGAATGCACAGGAAACAGCTGGTTTTGAATAGCTGGAGTAGGAAAAACCTGCACGCCTCCATGTCCTTGCAGGGAAGTTTGAGTTAGGATTTCTGTGTCTGTAAGCACGGGAGGCTCCCTCATCCAGGGAATAACCAGGCACGCTCCCGGGGCACTTTAGCAGTCACTGCTCCATCTTTGTGGAATTCTCTGCTGAGCTGCACTAACCCCAACAATGGTAATTAACAATTCGGTTGGAATGGAGCCTGATTTAGGGCTGAGCTCTCTCCAGCCAGTGCCAAATGTGAGGCAAGAGAGTACCTGGGCAGAGAAAAGCTCCCTGGAGAAACCTGTGCACAAACACACCAGTCTCTTGCTAATGTGTGCTTAGAAGAACTTCTAAGGTTCTGGCACAACATGAACCCGCCCCTGTTATTGATTTAGTCACCAGTATTGCATCTGAAATCACACTGCTGTGTGAGGAGGCACAAAGGCACCGGGATCCCTCTGCCAAGGGTTATCTCTGGAGCTGTGCCTGCTATTGATTTGTTGGTTTTTCCTCTTTTGGGTATCGATGTTAGGAAATTGAAACTTCCAAAAGATCTGGGCTCAGCCTTCTTGACACTGAAACAGGGCTTTAGCCTAGGAAGACCTCTAATCTATCAATTTTGTCTGAAAGTTTTTAATTTAAATGGAGGAGGGGAAAAGGGAAAAGGAGAAATTCTCCACATTTTAAAGTAGAAGAGCACAAATCTTTCAGCATGTAGAATTGCCACCATTTATTTTCTGCCTACAAACTACACAAGTTGTAGCATCTGCCCTTTCCTCAAATCAATAGTTTTCAAATTTAGCATCTATATCACTTTTGATTCCAGATTAGCTGAAAGGTCTAGAGAATTAAACCCCATTTGGACTAATTGCTAGAGAAAACAATGGAAAGATGGACAGGGAGAGGATTGCTTAGAAAGACAATCTGCATTATCCCCTGGTCTCTGCATATTAGGAAATGAGTGAAATAAGAATGTGGATAAATAGGAGTGTTCAGAACTGCTTAAATACAGGATTACTGATAAGTGTAACCCTTTCCACACAGTCGTGTCCCAAACCCTGACAGAACGAGACAAACAGGAACAGAAGTCAGGGAGGAGAGAAGGAGCAGCGGGACAGAAAGGAGCATTTTGACAGGCGTGTTGTTGTTTAGGGGTGAAGGGGCACGAGTGAAAGATGAGAGTGAGGAATAAAGGAGAGGACGCAGGAGAGAAGCAGAATTGGAAATACCTGCTGGAACTGACCAAGGGCAGGACCTGAGAGGGGCAGCGCTGGATGTTTCTCCTCATGGCCCCAGCACAGGGAACAGCTGCTGCTTCCCTCAGACATGGATCTGCACTACGTAAGTGTAAGACTAATATTTGGGCTGGGCCATTAGTCACTGTTAAGGGGTCCTTTTCTCTCCAGTAGTCTCCTTCCCAACTGTGTGTCCCACAAACCAGTCTTTGCATGCGGCCACCGTGTGAATACTGAAATGGAAGCCAAATGTTCAGCCCGGGACAGGAATTAACATCCTGCACAGAATGGGGATTGTCAAAGGCACAAAGTAACCTCTGCTGCTTTGTTAAACCAAAATGTTCCTGATTTTAATTAACTTTGGTTTTATTCTGGTGTGAGGAATTTGAGGCAGGCAGTAAAAGAGAAAAGTGCTGAAAGACACAGCTCTGGAACTCAGCGTAACATTTTTGGTCTAGGAAAACCAAGTGTGTTTGAACAAGGCTTTTCTGGCACAGGAAAATTGAGTATTGTTGCTGCTGAAAAAGAAACCAAGTGATCTCTCCGATACCTGCCCGTCCAAAACAAAGATCACTTTTAGTGCAGAGCAGCAGCCCATCATCACTTTAACAGACAGAATTCTCCAGGTTTTTGTATTTAATCAGATCAGTGACCATATCTGCGTTCCACTTCCCCTAAATTGCATTATTTGTGAACAAATATGCCTATCAGAAGAGCACTACTGTCATCCCTAAATATGACCACTTTATCTGTTAATTAATTTATCTACTTATTAATGAGCAAAACCATGGGTTAACGATATCCTGTGCATCCCAACTCTCCAGTCCTTCCTCAGAAGGATTTGGGACCCAGGAGTCCATTCTGAGCTTTTAAAAGACCAAAAGGTTAAAACCCCGTAGCCCTTCCTGTAATGCTGGACAGTTCAGTGAACGAGGAGCGATAGAGTAATCCCGGCATTTAGAACACCGCCGGTAGGGAGATCCCGGCTGTCACCAGCTCTTCAGAGGATCCTTCCCCCGGGCTGGCGCTGGAGCAGGGAGCTCCGGAGCACCTTGGCCCCGCAGGGCAGCATCTCCCGCGGGTGCCAGCAGCGGCCGGAGGGACCCGAGCGGGGAGGGCCGAGCACGGGACCGGGCACGGGGCTCCTCCCCTTCTCCCCGGCCGGAGAACCGGGGGAACCCGTCCGGCCGGTCTGGCGGCGGCTCCCAGGGAGCCGGGGCTGGCGCGGAGCCGGCGGCGCTCGGGAGGCGTTGAGCGAGCGAGCGGGGAGCCGCGGGCACAGGTGGGGGCTCGGGGCTGCGGGGCCCTGCGGTGCCCCCATCACCACCGGGGCCGTGCGGTGCCTCCATCACCACCGGGGCCGTGCGGTGCCACCTCCGCGGGTGCCGCGCCCGGCGCGGGCAGGGGGTCAGGGCAGGGCTCCGGCCCGCCCCGCCCCGCTCCACCGCCCAGGAGGGGCCGCAGCTACCCCGGGCGTACCCGGAACGCTTTCCTTTCTTTTCTCTTCCCCTCCCGGAACATCACCTGCTCGCAGAGGGGAGCCCGACGCGTTGTTTTGGAGGGTTTAAAACCCGGCGTCTGGCAGCGCAGGCCTGAACTCTGCGGGAATCGGCCTCCCCCTCCCTCCCACCGGAGCTCGTCGAAGTCGGCGCAGTCTCTCCAGGCTGGAAGTTTAAAGAAAGCGCAGGACTTTGCCGGGAGGTGAGGTAAGGCACAGGGAGCAGCGGAGCTCGGCTGTCTCCGGTCTCTCCGAGCCCCCCGGGCGCTGACTCGGGCTCGTGGCCCTGGGCTGCTTGCCCTGCTCCCGGCTTTCCCCCAGCCCATATCTGGAAATGATGAAAACAGCCTTCAGGGCTGCGGGGTGATTACCCATTAGTCATTATTTATACAGCCGTCAGAGCAGCAATAGGTTTCCGCGTTAATGAACAGTAATTCTGCAGCAGAACATGCTGGACAAGTCACTTGTGAGATCAGTAACTTGCTTGGAAAACAAACCAAAACAAAGAATCGGTATTTTGGTGCTGTTACTTCGTGCTTTGTGCCTGTAGCTTAGACAGCATCCCTTCCTCGGAGCGGGGGTGAAGCTGTGCTAAACGGAGCAGCTAATGGAGCATCTCACCGCTGGCTCGGGTGTCAGCGGGAGCGCTTTGAAACCGAAGAGGCCGAGAAGCTCCGGGAGCTCTGCAGGGACGATGCTGGTAACGAGTAACAGCGCGGGGGCTTTGGTCCCCGGTCCCAGCCGTGTTCGGCTCTGCACAGCCGCTGGGACTTGGTGGCCGCCTGGCCCCTGAGCTGTCCCCACCTGTATGGCTGCTGCTGGAGTCTCCGGATCAACTCCCTGGAAGTGTCCGTGCTCGATCAGGCTTGCTCGGGGTTCTGTTTGGTTCTGGGTTTTGATTTGTCTTTCTCCTCAAAGCCTGGTTTAGATGTTGGGTAGTATCCGGCCATTTTTGAAGTTTTCCTGGTCGGCTTCTGCACTGGTGGTCACCTTAGAGTCTGGGTGCTTTCCTACCTGACCCAGGCCTCTGTTTGTGTTGACTTGTAGTTATTGTAGAGATTATTTTCAGTAACTTCTAAACTGTTCTCACCTCATTCTGCCGTATGAGACAGCGTGTGAATGTTCTGGACCTTTGCTTTGGAGTTCGGGGTGGTGAATTCGTAAAGCCACTGGCACTGAAGCTATTTTAAAATGAGTCTCAGTTTGTTTGTCTGCTCTCCTGTCGGTGTGTCTGTTGTTTGAGGGCCGAGAGCGTGAAGCACTGCCTGCTCTTAAATGTGGAAAGGGGCTTGCTTGGTGTTGTTTCAGATGCGAGGGGTTTTGATGTTCTTCCTGGCCCTGGGCTTTGTCAGGCCTCTGTTAAATGAGATGCTTTGTGCAGCTGTAATTGAATGCGGGAAGTTGGCCAGGAGCTTCTGAAACCCAACCCTGGCTCTGTCAGTGACTTACGCAGTGGCTTTGGGCAAATCACTTAACCTCTCTGTTCCTGTGCTTGTGGGGTGAAGAGCGTGATTCTCGTTCGAGGATTCTCTGAGCCCTGCTCTGCAGGGGACAGGAGCTCTGTGACAGCGCTGCTTTTTGGAAAACTTACAGAATCCCTCTGGAACGTGTGTTGGCTTTCCCCATGTGTTCTGATATTAACGTGAAAAATGGTTTTCATTTGACAATTTGACAATTGATAGTGATGGGAAAGATGTGCACTAATGTCTTTATGAACAGGGTGTGGGTGTTAATGTCTTTGAAATGTCTGAACCAACCTCAAGCCATAAGTTTATCACAGAGCCCGGACAGTTTGACTCCTGAACCTTGGGGTAGTAGGACAAATGGCTCCGCACAAAGCCTGTTGCAGAACCCAGACAGCCTGAGCTTCTGGACTTTGGGGTAAAATGCCAGGTTCTAGGGGGGGTTATGTGGTAGGCAGTTCAGGAAGGCTGCACCCAAGAGTTTAGGCTAAAAGGAGGCTGCACCCTCCAAAAACTCGAGGCAGAAAACTCCACAGGGGAGGACTCTCTCCCTTTATTTGAATGAAGATGCAGGACTCCTCTGTTTCCTTGGTGGACACTGGCTTTTCATAGCACGATTTTTCCTCAAAATGGACAATTTGAGCAAGTCCATGGGTGCTCTTGGGTACAAAGTGCTGTACAGTGATGCACAGGGAGATGTAGAACAATGCATTAAAAGAAAAAAGGGGCTGAGGAGAAGCTGTACAGCTGTAACGGTAAAGGAAAACAAGAAACAGAACAAGGAAGGAACCATTTGCTGAAGTGACTGTCCCTGAGAGGAGCAGCATGGAAAGGTCTGGAGAGCTGAGCAGAAATCTCTCTCTTTCTTAAGAAATTTTGCAAGGCAAATTAATGTCACAATTTTTCTAAAGGATCTCTTTTTGTTATTGCATGCACACAAAGTGGAATCAGGCAATAAACCATTTTCTATTTTGTTTCATTGCAGATGGAGCCTGATTTGAAGCTGAACACAGGGGATTCTCTGTGAGTGGGCAGTGCCAGCATCTGTGATGCAGTCTGGGCTTCAGTTGCACACTCCACTGGATAAAGGTCAGTTTAGGAAAATGGCTTCAGTGTCCACTGTAGATGCTGCCAGAAGAGGTGTATTCATGGAATCTCCAGTCTTGGTAGCAGGGAGTAACCTTTAGTCCACTTAAAAATAGCTGCTGGTTTTGATGGTGACAGTGATTGCTAGGGAAAAAACCCTCTATAAAGTTCCAAAAATCTTCTACTCCAAACAATGCAGTTTAAGCGTGCACAAAAATAATTCTTTTTTCCTCTATTAACCTCAGTATGGGCTGTTGTATAATGTGAACCTCGGGACCAAGGTAATACCTTCTAAAAGGCAAAAACCACTTCAGAGTGCATTGGAACCTGCATCTTGAGCAAAGGTTACCAACCCTCTTATCTTCTGCAAAGATAGCTCGCCTTGCCTTGGACTTTAAATGATGGAACTCTGCAGACCTGTTAATGAGAAATCCTAGGGCAGATAATGGGGAAAATGATGATGTTGTTTCTGCAATGGCCCTTCCCCAACCTCAGGCAGCTGGCCTGTAAGCTGTGGGTCTCCTTCTCAGAGTGACTTTCTGTTAAGTTCTTGGTGTCTAGTAAATCTCTTCCATGTGTCAAACTCTGATGGCTCATCCGGATCAATTCATTGTATTGGAATGTCCTTCATACTTATTTTCATACAAGTTTTAATAAGTAACTACACTGGGGAGTACACAGCAGCCTCTGCTTTCTATTTTTATTTTTTTTTCCCCAAGATGGGACTTGAACATTTGCCAGCAGCATAGAGCTGTACCCTCCTTCCTCTGTCTAGAGGGTTTCAGGGTCTTGGTGCCTCAGCTTGCAGTGCGTTCAGGGGAGGAACTGTCACCTCCCTGCAGCCAGGTTTGGCACGAGCAGCTTTTTAAAATAAGATTATCGGTGTGGGGTGGTGCCAGAGTTAGTTTTACTGTGGTGTTTTCCTCGTGATGTTGCAGGTAATCAGGGTTAACATGGCATTGGAGGAGGGACTGGGGTTGCTTCCTTGCAAAGGAAAGATCAGTGGGTGTTGCAAGGTTAGCTGTGCACAATAGCAATTAAAAAGTCTCTTGGAGCTGGATTTAGTCCTTAATCCTCAGAGTTTATACAGCCTCCAGAGCAGTAACAGATGCCTGTGTTAAGATACTGTCGTGACTCAAATAGATACACTTTGTATTTAAAAATGGTGCGTGTAAAACGTGTGCAATGAGGGCTGGGTGCATGGCAGCACTTGACGGTGCAGCCATGCTGACTCCTCTGGGACCTGTCACTTGCAGAGCAGGATTCCCAAGGATTTCTCACCTTGCAGGGAGAGCTGGAGTCCTTGGTGGTTCTCTTGTGTGGAGATCTCAGGCTGTCTCGGGTGTGACACGTTGTGCTGTCCTGGGTTGTGTGGGTGCATGACCTCCCCACAGCTTTTTATCCACAGCCATACTGGGATCACTCTGATCTGAACCTTCTGGGGGTGATTCTGAGTCGCCTCGTGTTAGGCACATGTTGGCAGGTTCCAGTGGGAGCTCCTGCCAGGGTCCCAGCTCAGGGAAGCTGTGTAGGCTCAGGAGCTGGGTTTCATTAATTACCTTATGCTCTTGAGCCCCAGCTGGCTCAAAGTACAGACCTGAACTCCTGAGCTCAGCTTTCTCCGGGGCATCCCAGGAGCTGGGCTTTACCTTTCTTAGGGTGCATGTGACAGCCATTTGTATGTAGAACAAATGACTAAGGGAAATCATCCCCTTCGAGATATAATGTTTGGGTGTTCAATTACTGTAAAGTAGTCATTCAGGAAAGTAACTGCAGCTGTCGTGTATGAAATAGTTCTATTAATTGATCAGCTTTTAAGCATGTAATTTGCATGGCAATCTACCTGAAGCTCAGTAGTGTTTGGAGTGAAGGTTATTTCCTTGGCCTATTTATGCTGATTCATGCTGTTTTAGCTGCTGTTTTCTTTTCCTCTCAACATGTCATAAAGATTACCTGGAAGGTTTTAGTTGCTCAGAAGACCCTTCTATCTGCCTGTCCAAGCACTTGTTACCAGTAACATTCTGTATGTGCTTTGAGTAACCGGTGACCCATCTCATCTGTTGGAAGCAAATCCAGTTTCTGATTCGCCGGTTTCCCTGTAGCAGTTCCGGTTCCAGGGAGATAAGTTGCTGAATACATTTTTAATGAATGCGGATACTCTGTGAAAGGCTTTGGCTGGGATCCCCGAGGGGAGAGCAGAAACACAATGTCCTTGCTCTGGGGGGTTAAAACTAACCTTAGGAGCATTCACCAGTACCGATGTCCTGACCCGACAGTGGATCCTGGGCTGCCTTTGCAATTCCAAATTTCAGTTCTCAAGTGCTGTTAGAGCTGTCCTTTAATCCTGTGCCCATGGATGAAAGATCATTCTGAAACCTCTCAGGGTATAAGCTGGGCTATGGACTTGAGCCCCTTGAATACAGGTGTCTGTTCCTGTGGAGCCACCCAAGAGCTCTGTGGGCTCTGATTCCTCCTTTGGGTGCTGGCTTGCAGCCCTGGGTGCCCTCTGGGCTGCTGTTCCCTACCAGGCTTTGTCCGTGTTCCCGTTTTGGCTCCGACTCTCCGCCACTGGCGAGTTGAGCAGTGTGGGACAGCTGGAGATGGCAGAATAATTACTGCTGTCTCTTAGGGGAAATGTAATTGGAGTGATCATGCGCCTGCCAGCGGGTCCTTGTAGGAACCCCACCTCAGAGGAAGGTGTCAGACACGGCTTTCTTCTGCAGTTCTGGGATTTTGTACTCAGCCCTCCCGTAAGCAGGTTTTGTTTCACATTGCTCCAGTAACACCTAGTAAAGAAATAAATCTTACATATCTGAGGATCAGGCTTTGCATTTAAGTACCTTTTTAATGCCAAGTTCAATCAGTGAAACATCTTGCTGTAGCTTTTTTTGTCCTGTTTGCACTCCAGAGACCTAAAGCAGTTCAAAAGGATCTCTCAGGGTTACTTTTTGTACCATTTGAGTTTGCTTTATGATTCTTACCTAAAATACTGATGTTGTTGTGTTCTGAAAGAGCAGTGCGAGGCCGGGTTTGAGCAGCTGTTGAGCTTGGCAGTGCCAGAGCGTGTGAGCCGTGCAGAATGTGGTGCCAAGGACAGGAACATGCAGGGTGTGGGCTGTGCACGAGTTGTGGTGGCCAGCAGGTGTGTAATGCTGTAATGCTTCACATCGTAGGCCTTTACATCCACAAGAAACACAAAATAACAGCTTCACTGGCATTTTAATCCTTTTACTGTACGTGTCCCTTGTGCTAGATGGATTCGTTAGCTTTCAGGGCACTTTGAGTGAGGATCTGATTTACAAGAAGTCACCCCAGGTTCTTGCGGCAGTGTCATGTCCAGTGACTCTCCAGAGAAAAATTTAGAGTAAGATTGGTCTGGGTTGTTGTTTATTGCCTTGAAACAAATGCAGTAAGTGGAGTTTTTACAAGGTTTAATTTATTCCATATTATCTGGTGCTTGTCCTGAGGCAGAAGTAGACACAAAACCTGAGTGACTGACGTCCTGTGGAACCTGCCCTTTTAGTAAATAAACTGTATCAGGTATACTTAAACCTGTGCTTAATACTGTTTTGATCTCCTTTACCTCCCCATATATCCATACTGCTGTTGAAACAGCAGGATTTTCCAATCTAGAAGGCAGAACTGGGAGCTGGGCATTGCTCCCCACCTGCCCAGGCAGCATGAGCTGGCACCTCCTCTGGACTGTAGTGGTTAATGTAAGGTTTTCTGATCTGAAATGGATCTGAAACCATGTGAAAGCCCCTGTTGTCAAGTCAGGAATAAAAAATGAGGGCCACGCAGCCCAGAACCAGCTTTTTAAAGTGTTCTCTGAGTGTTTCATCAAGCAGTATCTAACAACTGTGTTCTCCCTCAGGCCCTCCATGAACGGTTTCCACAGTCAGAACAGCGACCACATCAAGAATCAGTAGTGGCCTCCTCTCCTTTCCTCTCCTCTTGCCATGTTTGTCCCCCTTTAGTTTCTGCTGGGTGCTTCCTGCATCCAGGTTCTGCTGGGTGCGTGCTCCCCTCTCTTACCGGCTGCCTCAGGATGGGTTGGCATCTCCCCTTTCACATCGTGATCGCTCCCCACCTGCCTCTGAACTTCTGACATGGCTCTGCCATCCCAGCCAGCCCTTTCCTTCCAGACTAGGTGTCAAGAAACTTAACTCTAAACCAGTTTGTCAGCCTGTCACGGGAGGACTCTTTTGCTCTGCGTCCCACAGCAGCTCTCTCTCGCCTCTCTCCCAGCTGCGGGAGCTTTTCTGCCGGCTCCCGGCCAGCCCCGGGCACAATTCCAGTGCCTCCTGCAGCATGCTAATGGTGTGCCTGCAGCACAGAGCACTCCTGCTGCCTGCAGGGTAACTCTTAATGAGATCTCCGCTCTTAACGAGGTTTTCCAGTGGGCAGTTTAGTTGTCTGAGGAGGGAAAGTGACTACAGTTAATTTAACCTTATCCCAGATCACTTCACTGGCTCTGTTCCTAGGGAGCATTGCAGGCTACTACAGCTGGTGGCATTGTAGGGACTGCCATGTAGCCACACATCTCTAATGGAAAACAAAGGAAGCGTGTTTTTGACATCTCATCTAACCCTTTGCATGACTAATTAGTTCATTAATCATTAAGCAGTTAATCAGTAAAGTTTAATAAGACTAACAGCTGAGGGATATCAGCTTGTTTCAGTTGTAGAGTGAGAGCCAGTCAAAGATCTGGTGGCATTTTGTGTTCTAGGGACTGTGTTTGGGAGGAACTTGTTCCCCCCAGCAGTCCCCACGAGAGGTGCTAGCAGGGCAGAAAAAAAGCACCAAAAAGAGGAGAAATAAGCCAAAATATCCCAGTGAGGTATTCAGGGGCCTGAGTTGGAGCTTTTTAGGAAGGCTATTTAGGAAAACACCATCTGTCACAGAAGTCTCAGTTTCTACATCTGTATTAGCGACCGCCTGTCATACTCCTGGGTAATTCCATCAGGGAGAGGCCTCCAACAGCTTGGACGGATCTTAGGAGAAGTTGTGGATTCCTGTACACTCAGCCTGGTGGATTTGTTGCATTTTGTGGGCTGTCAGTGTGTGCTGGGAGAGCCCTGCAGCTGGGGAGCGTGGCGTGCCTTGGGCTCCCTTGCCAGCAGCCTGCCTCTGAAGCAGCACAGTCAGTGCCCAAGGATTATTTGTCTCGCCCTTATACGAGATACTAGGGATGGGAGACAATGCAGCTTTGCAAAACCAGACGCTGAGGGGGGATGTCAGCAGGTTTGGTGCCAGCCCTGCTGGTTGCTGAGTTTGCTAGCCAAGGCAATGCCATGGTGGTGAGGCAGGTTGAGGGGCAGGCTTGGAAGCTGATGTGGAGCTCAGGATTACAATCACACCCCAGCGATGGCTGGAGATATCCAGAGTTGAGGCACAGCTGAAGGCCACACGGGCACGGCCACAGCTCAGCTGGGGACCATCCCTCCTCTGCTCCAGCTCAGGGCTGAGCCAAAATGCGTCCCACTGTGTCCTCGGGTGCTCGGACACCAAGCTGGGGGATCTTGCAGTGACAAACTCTGATGTTCAGCCTAGGGGAAGAGACAGGGAGCGAGGCTGGTTTGGTGAGGCTGGGCAGGCTGGGATGGAGGATCAGCTGTGTGAGCTGAACCCCTGGATGTCTGACCTGGCGCTCGGTGCCCGGTCCCGTGTCCTACTGTGGCCAAGTAGGGCTCCGGCTGCTGTGGCTCCTCAGGGCACGATGTAATGGCTGCTGGGAGACGTGTCCGTGCCCTCCCCAGTTCCTACGTCCTGTGTCAGGAGCACACAGTGTTCCTGGGGCTGTAGTGTGTAATTACACATAGCAGAACAGTAATGAAGGGCTGGCTGGGACAAGAACTGCCCCCTGACTTCCAGTGCTGGAAAACGAAGCCACTTCTGGGGAAACTGGTTTCAGATGTGGGGTGCGGTTTCCAGCAGCAGCAGAGTCAATTAGACATGTGGTTTCCAGCTTGCTACGTGAGCTCCTTTCCCTAACTTGTCCAAAATGCTGGCAGGGCGCTAGCAGCATGATCTCGGAAAGGGATTCCGAGACCACCTTCGAGGAGGACTCCCAGCCCAACGATGAGGTGGTGCCCTACAGTGATGATGAAACGGAGGACGAGTTGGACGGTCGGCAGCCTGGGGCTGAACCGGGACCGAACCAAACCAGCAGGGACACCCAGGAGAGCCGAGACCCGGGGAAAAAAGGTAACAATCAGGGACTTGATTTGGGGAGTAAACAATGCTGGATGCAGAGGCTGAGCCTCGGGGACCGACTGCACTTCCGTGTTTATTTGTCCGCTAAGGTTGGGAATGGCTTCTCTGACTCTGGAGGAGTGATTGATGGCCGTTCAGTTTAACAGATGTCAGAATGAAACTCAGCTTCATTCCAACCTGCAGCCC
Source organism: Hirundo rustica (assembly GCF_015227805.2). Lineage (NCBI taxonomy): Eukaryota > Metazoa > Chordata > Aves > Passeriformes > Hirundinidae > Hirundo > Hirundo rustica. The sequence continues at coordinate 296,794 of NC_053488.1, read as the reverse complement.
AGTTCTGTGCCACTGCTCCTTGCGTAAAGATAATGAGCTGCATGGTGACCTCCTCTTAATTAAGGCAGGCCCTGGATGTACGTGGCCTGTGCTCTGGGAACTGTTCAGACAGACCTTCAGGCACTTGTTTTCCCACTCCTCTGGAAATGTGCTCCAGCATAAACATTTTGCTGTGCTCAGTCAGCGTTTTCCCTGGATTTCTGCTTGTGCAGAACAGATTTCCACCTCACTGCTCACTTTGTAGCCTGATAAATTTCCTGAAAGGTAAAAGGTGAGTAGGAGGAGTTCAAAGGAACCGGCAGGTACAGCCTGTGGCTGCTGCCAGCGTAGGAACATCAGTGGGAGGAGCCTTTCTGGCATCCCTGTTCTGAACCTCTGCCGAAGAAACATCTGTAGCACCCCTAAATTCCCTTTTCTCATGCTGCAACACCAGCATTTTCAATGTAACCAGAGCCTGTGTAAGTCATACGGATTTTTTTCCTGTTTGTGTGGGAACAGTTGATCAGCTCTCATTTCATCACCACCTGTCATGTGTTTTCATTTTACAAGCATCTGTCACATGTTTAGTTTAAGGGTTTTTTTATGACGACATCCTTTAAAGTTGATGAATTACCAAAGCAGCTTGACAAATATTAGGTGGTAGTACCACAGTTTAAAGTAATTTTGAGATGCTTCCTTCCTGCAGGTTTACCTCAGACCTAATTTGCCAGGTTTCCATCAACTTTATCAACACTGCAACGTTTTTGCAATGCGTTAAACAAACATTTATGTAGACTTTGTTTGTCTTTATGCCCTTTCATTTTGACAAAATTTAGTAGCTTTCTCAATTCATACATATAATCTTTTAACTCAAAACAGAGTTCTTTGAGATAAATATTTGCCTGTTATCTTCTGGGCTTCTAACCAAGGTGCCGGAAATGAAAGTTGTGTAGTCACAGCAGAAGTCCAGATAGGTCAGTCTGGAATTTGCTCCATGGTGGGTAGGGAAAAAAAAGTCTTTGCAGTCGGATTTGTGTTTTGAAGTGTTAGTCACAGCCTGCCAGGCCCCACGCCTCTGCCACAGGGAGTTTCACCCCATGCACGGGTGAAGAGGATCTCATGAAACCAGGAAGAGCACCCATTAGGGACAGTCACTGTGGGCTGGAGGACACGGGGAGATGCTTGGCCGGTGAGTCAGGAAAGCCGCATTTCAAAATCCTGCCCATGTCATCCTTCCCAGGCAGGCAGAGCTTCAGCCCAGGAGAAGGAGTTCCGGGCATGTGGGCAGGGCCTGAGTGTTGTGTGGCTGTGGGTGGCAGGGCGTCTCTGCTGCAGCCTCCAGGAAATGGGAACTGCAACAAATGGGAGGGAAAGCGGTGGCCCGTGAAAGAGCGGGCACAGAAAATTACCTGATGGATGCAATTCCTGTTCCTGAGTTTTCTCACAAGTGAAAAAAAGCGGTGGCTGAAGAAATAAATGAGCACCTCAGATTTTTGCTTTTTTAACGGGTGTGAATGAAAACCATAGCACGGTGTGGTTAAATCAAACCATTGCCTTAAGAGGTGAACTGACCTCTTCATTTCCAGCAGCACCGATACACCGGTTGGAGTGTTTAGCGTGTCGCAGGACCAAACCAAAAGAGGGGAGAGAAGGGAATTTAGCATGAATAAATGTTAACTCTGCAGATTTCCCTCAGAACATTCAAATGTTAAGCAACACTTCTTGCTACCTCTGAATGTACTTGAATGTCTAATAAAGACAAACAGCCTGGAAATGTCTTGAAAAGGTTTTTGTAAGGATATGGACTATAAAGCAGGTAAAGTGTATTGCTTCAGTCGAAAGTACCTTTAACATACGGATTTGAGAGAAAACCTGAAAGTGGCAGATTTGTTTCCTCATGTTTATTAACACTGTTTGACCCCTTTTGTTCCTTCCAGACTGCAGCTGGCAAGTTAAAGCAAACGATCAGCGCTTTTATGACCAGCCGGGCTTCAAGAGAACAATCTTCCTGTGCTTCAAGAAAAGCAAATATTCGGTAAGCTGTTTTATCCCAATGAGGTGCTAATTGTCGGGTGAATGCTTCCTTAATCCCGGTAAGGTCTTTGGAATGGCTGGTGAGTGGTGTAAAAGCCACGGTTCAGAATTCCTCAGTGTTTCCAGCAGAGGAGGGGGAAGAGTAACTGGGTTGGGGTTTTGGAGTGGAAAATCAAGGTATCAAAAGACGTGTTTAAGGTGAGACGGAGAATTAAGAGCCTAAAAATATGGACTGTACATTTGTGTGGGAAGGAGGAGCTCTGCTGTGTGACTGATGTTCGGATTTCTCCCACAGGGAAATGCAATTAAGACGTACAAGTACAACCCCATCACTTTTTTACCTCTGAATCTGTTGGAACAGTTCAAGAGAGCAGCCAACTTCTACTTCCTTGTTCTCCTCATATTGCAGGTGAGCAAGATGGACAATGCTGTCTGTGAAGGGGATTTGAGCTCAGTAATATTTATGACACAATTCAGTGCTGTCGTGCCAGGGAATTGAGGGGCACTATCTCATGTGCTGCAGAGACCAGGCCCATCACAACAGAAACCTGCAACAAATCTGGATGAGCTATGGCAGAATTCTGGGATGAGCTAGTTGCACAGAATTAGAGTGAACTTCTTGCAGAGCTCATGAATTTCATGAGGAAAAGATGTTTCTTGAGTTCATCTCATAAATCAGAAGGACCAACAGATTATATGAGCCAGTGCAATTGTTAAAGGGAAGCTGATTCCTAAGCAGCATGACAGCCAAACTCTTCCCACAGAGTTTTGTTCATTTTTACAACCTGACTTAAATTTCTCTCTGTGGTGGTTTTTTTTTGTTTGTTTGGGGTTTTTTTCTCTAGTCACATGACTATGAAATGTTAAATTTGATTTAAATTTGATTGATGACTGTACTGAACCGATTTTTTTGGTCTTTTGTAGTGTATTCCTCAGATAACTACCCTGTCGTGGTACACAACACTGGTGCCCTTGCTCTTGGTGCTGGGAATAACTGCAGTCAAAGACCTGGTGGATGACATTGTAGGTGCCACGTTCTGTTCCTATGAACAGCACACCCCACCCAGTGTAGCTCATGTCTCCTGTTGTGACACAGAGCAGGGAGAACATTCTTTGCTCTGGTTTCAGGCTCGTCACAGGATGGACAACGAGGTCAATAACAGGACATGTGATGTCATCAAGGATGGAAGGTTTGTATGGTCCCTTCGGAGCTCTCTAAGTGATGATTGTTGCACTGTTGCTAAACTTTGCCACAGATCTCAAGCTGTAGATGATAGGAAAAGTTCAGCTCTGCTCTCTACTGCCTGAAAACATGATTGAAGCTGGAAGAGAATTGCTTAAAGTAGTAATTTAAAATTAATTAGCTGGGACCTAAGTCTGTGCTAGGAGCAACTTCTTCGGAGGGAAGGACAGGAATTCACAACCAGGTGAAGTGGGAAGAGAAGAGGTACGTTGACTTCTGAGCTGTAGACCCTCAACTAAATTACAGGTTCTGAAAAGCAAACCCAGAGTGCACCAAGAGGTCATTTTTGTTCTAAGGAAAGTTCAGTATGATAAGATTTATAGAGTGCATCATGTTCTAGATTAGAGTAATAATTATTAAACTATCTTGATATTAGGTTCAAAGCCACAAAATGGAAAGACATTAAAGTTGGTGATATCATTCGTCTGAAGAAAAATACTTTTGTTCCTGTAAGTGCTTCAGATACATTTTGTTTTATGTTTCTAGAGAGCTCTGTAGGAGTCCTGACCTGGCTTTATTTGATGTCTATTTCTTTGTTTTCTAGGCTGATATTTTGCTGCTGTCCAGCTCAGAACCAAACAGTCTGTGCTATGTGGAGACAGCTGAACTGGATGGGTACGGTTCTACTTGAGGAGGTCTTGGAGTTAATTTGGGCTGAGTAGGGAATGAGCGAGGATTATGTACTTTGGAGTCTGCTTGTTAAGCCACCCTGGGGAACTGCATCCAGCTGCTGATTCCCACAGTTCAAGAATCATTAAAAATTGTCCACTGCAGTGCTACACACACATCAAAAGTGCCGGAGAATGTGACATAGGAAGAAAGAGGGAAGGACATGGATTTTTTTTTTTTTTTTTAAACTTTAGTATAGCTTGCCCAGAGAAGTAGTGGTACTTTAATTTAATTGTTTAAACTTTCCTCTTATATCCATGGTTTTAATAAAATCACCTTTTTATCCTTTCTTCTTAGTGAGACTAACTTAAAATTCAAAATGGCCCTAGAGGTGACACACAGACACCTTCAGGAGGAAAGCGCCCTGGCAGACTTTGATGGTTGGTACAGTTCTACACCTAATACTATTAGAACGTAGCTCAAATAGTTTGCAAGTCAATAAAAGTAAAATAAAGCTACTTTGATGGGAGACACAAATCAATGCATTTGGATTTAACTTGTACATTAAACGCATTCTCCTCCAAATTTTCTAGGTCTGATTGAATGTGAAGAACCCAACAACCGACTGGATAAGTTTACAGGAACATTATCCTGGAGAAACTCAAATTATCCCCTGGATGCTGATAAGATTTTGTTGCGTGGCTGTAAGATCAGGAATACAGACTTCTGCCATGGAATGGTCATATTTGCAGGTGTGTGATATTTCCCCACTAAAAGCACTAGAGTGAAAAAGAATCTTTATCCTATAGACACCAACTGTATTTCATGTCCCAGTTTGGTAAAACTCCGAATGTTTGCTTATCCTATTTTTCTCTTCTTTTAATTTTTCACTCTTTTTATTTTTAGGTGCTGACACAAAAATAATGAAAAATAGTGGAAAGACAAGATTTAAAAGGACAAAAATTGACTCTCTTATGAACTACATGGTTTATACTGTAAGCCTTTTTGTTTAAAATTCAGATTTTAAGAGAATAGTGAATGCAAAGTTAGACTGCTTCTTCCTCCGTGTGTATGTGTGTAAATAAATGTGTTTAACCTTTTTTCTGGCCTGCTGAGCTGGGATGGAGCAGGAGGAAATCTGAAAGGTGCCTTAGTGGGAAATGTTTGCTCCGTCACTCCTCACAAATACCTGTCATGTTCTGTTTGGAACACGGGGATTTGGGATTTAAGCCGATCAAATGTTTCTGGAGTGTGAGAGGCCTCTCTGTGTCCCGTAGATCATCGTGGTCCTTATCCTGCTGTCAGCTGGGCTGGCCATCGGACACACCTACTGGGAGCAGCAGATTGGCAACTCCTCCTGGTACCTCTACGACGCACAGGACTGGAGCCCTGCCTACCGGGGCTTCCTCAACTTCTGGGGATACATCATTGTCCTCAACACCATGGTGCCCATCTCCCTCTATGTGAGGTAGGGCAGTTCCTGGAGGTGTCATTGTGTGCCGGTGTGAGCTGCAGCTGGCAGTGAGAGCATTCCTTCTCTCTCATTTAGCGTGGAAGTGATTCGCTTTGGCCAAAGCTATTTCATCAACTGGGACCTGCAGATGTACTACCCCGAGAAGGACACGGCTGCCAAGGCCAGGACCACCACGCTGAACGAGCAGCTGGGCCAAATCCAGTACATCTTCTCTGACAAGACTGGAACCCTTACGCAGAACATCATGACCTTTAAAAAGTGTTGCATAAATGGGCAAAGATACGGTAAGTTGTGCGAAGGCTGTGCAAAGGAGGAGGAATTTTAATGCCTGTTGCAGATCAGGTACACGCAAGTTCTCTTAGTTCCAGCTGAACTTGCACAATTGAGACCTGGCATTGGGTAAAGCATAGGGTTGAACTGTTGGGGTTTTCCCACTTTTGAAGTGGAAGTTAAGGAACTTTAGTGGGAACTTCTCAGCTTCCAGGAAAACTGGTAATTTGCACAAGTTTTTGTACAAATTTGCTTTCGCTAGAAATGCTCTGGGGACAAAGTCAAGAAACAGAGAAGGAAATTTTAGTAAGAGCAGCAGTTTGTGCTTCTCCTTTCATTCCAGTCATAGGGTGGTACGTGTCCTAGCTGTGTTTTCCTTTGTGGTGGGTTGTAAGAGCCCTCTTGTGCCTGGTCCCCTGACTGCAGGTGCTTTCCTTGCAGGAGACTGCCGGGATGCAGCGGGGCAGCTCCAGAGCCACCCAGAGGTAGGTTCATCCCAGCCAGCGCTGTGTCCCGGTCCGTGGGACGGGAACACTCCCTCGGCAGAGCCCCGAGAGGGGTGGGTGGGCACAAAGCGACAGTGCCTGTGGTAACTCAGACTCTCTGCCCCTGTTTTCTAAGCAGCAAGTTGATTTCAGCTGGAACGTGTATGCGGACGGAAAGTTCCTATTCTATGATCACTATCTGATAGAGCAAATAAAGTCTGGAAAGGAGGCAGAAATCCAGAAGTTCTTTTTTCTGCTTGCTATTTGTCACACAGTCATGGCTGACACTTCTGATGGTGAGTATGGCCTTTGGTTTGTTTTCCTCGTGTAGCAGAAAACAATAATTCAAATCCAGTTCCACAAGGGAGAGATCTGTAACTAATGCAGATACCATAAGGGAGGAGTGTTAGGCTGCCCTTTTAAATTAAACAAAACTAAATGTAGAGGTGATCAGCTATTGAATTTGTGAATTCACCGGTTGGAAGATTCCATTAAAACATGAGATATTAATATTGCTTTACTCCCATCTTTGTGGAATCTCCACGAAACCAACAGTGTCCTGTCCTGTCTTGTTCCTAAGGTTTTGGGGGTTGTGTCCACTCACTGTATTGGTGTCTCTGGCAGAGGATTTGTCTTTTGGAGCTTCTTTTGAAAATCTTTAAATGACTGGATTAAGAAATTAGGAATGTCGAGGTAGAAAAGGTGTAGTTTTGCTCTGGTATGTGGAGGGAAGCAGGCTGAGGACTGATCCTGTTTGGGAAGTACGTGTAACAGCCTGGGGGGTGCGTGGTCCCCGTTCTGTGTGCACTGCAGCAGCGTCCAGCTGCACCCTCAGCTGTGTCCTGGCTGCAATCCTGCAGGTCAGCTCAATTACCAGGCGGCTTCCCCGGACGAGGGGGCCCTGGTGACGGCCGCCCGGAACTTCGGGTACGTTTTCCTGTCCCGAACACAGAACACCATCACCATCAGTGAGATGGGCGTCGAGAGGACCTACGATGTCCTGGCCATCCTGGATTTCAACAGCGACAGGAAGAGGATGTCTGTCATTGGTAAGCTGATTGCCACCAGCCTGCATGGAGAAGGCCACTTGTATCTCAGGGGTGAAAGAAGATGTGCAAAGGAAGCTGGGTCAAGAATTAACAGCTGTGTGACAGTCCTGGGGCACGTTTGAGTCCACTAAAGGACAAATGCTATCTTGTACTTTGGTACTGGGCAGTAGGCTGACAAATCCAATCTGAAGTACCCTTTGTATAAGGGTACCACCTCTTCTGTTTCCCTCTGCAGTAAGAGAGTCCGGTGGCAATATCAGGCTGTATTGCAAAGGGGCTGACACGGTGATTTTTGAGCGGCTGCACCCCAGGAATCTAAAGAGAGAAGCCACAGAAGAGGCGCTCGATGTACGTTTGTATTTTGTTTGCTCTTTTTAAAACAAAAATAATTTCTGACAATAGCGTTATTAATTTCCTTTTCCTAAGCTATTAAGACAAATGGAAACCTGCAGTTGGTTCTGAAAGTTGGACTCGTCCTGTCAAACTTGTGAAATGCTCATGTTTGGATTGCAAATGAAGAGTTTTCTTTTGTGGATATGTGTGGGTTTAATTATTTTTCAGGTCTTTGCAAATGAAACTCTCAGGACACTCTGCCTGTGCTACAGAGACATAAGCCAGGATGAATTTGATGTGTGGAATAAAAAGTTTATGGAGGCCAGTTTAGCTACAAGTCACCGAGATGAAGCTCTGGACAAAGTGTATGAGGAAATAGAAAATAACTTGATTGTAAGGAGCTGTATATTTTTAGTACATTTCAATTCTTATATTAAAATGTGTTTCAGTGCTACTAACCACCTGTATTTCAAATCCTTTCCAGCTGCTTGGTGCAACAGCTATTGAAGACAAACTACAGGATGGAGTTCCAGAAACGATCTCCAGACTCTCCAAAGCAGACATTAAAATCTGGGTGCTTACTGGTGACAAAAAAGGTGGGGTTGCTTACAGCCAAAAACAGGAGGACTTTTTTTCCTGTTCATCTACACTGTGGCATTGAAAGGGAATTCTTGTACTGAAACTTAAATCAGAAATTACTTAAGAGCACTTGAGGTGCTTCTGGCTGCTCCTAACAATTACTTGTGACAGAACTTTCAGTAAATACTTTCCGCTATTAATTTTTTTTTTTTTTTTCTTTTTTTTGTAGAAACTGCTGAAAATATTGGATTTTCTTGTGATCTCTTAACAGAGGAAACTGTCATCTGCTATGGAGAAGATACTAGGCAAGTGAAAACACAGAGGAGTTACTTTTCAGGATTTTCAGTCTGAGACTGACGTAGCTTAAAGTTTATCCTTGACTTTTCTCTAACAGTTTCTCCCTCTCTTTCCAGTGCTCTCCTTCAAACGAGGTTGGAAAACCAGAGGAACAGCGCTGGATCCAGTCCAAATTCCTCTCTCAAAATGAACGAGCCCTTCTTCCAGGGCAGCAGAGATCGGGCTCTAATCATCACTGGCTCCTGGCTGGTATGTACAAAGGCTGTTCTCCCGAGTGTTTGGGGTTTTGGGGACTCTGTTCCTTTGTCTGCACGAGCAGTTCATTAAAATGCCAGCAATGGGCGCTGGGAGCATAACGACCTCAGGTGGGTTGTTGGGCAGTGCCTGGAATAGGACTGGAAATGGTGCAGAAAGGAACACAAGAAGTTTTATTCTTTTCACAGAATGAAATCCTGCAGGAGAAGAAAAAGAAGAAAAAGAAACTTAAACTGAAATTCCCCAGAACAGCAGAAGAGAAGAAAAAACAAATGGAGAAAAGGATAAGGGCAGAGGCCTACAAGGAGCAGCAGCAGAAGAACTTTGTTGATCTGGCCTGCGAGTGCAGGGCTGTGATCTGCTGCCGTGTGACACCCAAGCAGAAGGCCATGGTGGTGGAGCTGGTGAAGAAGTACAAGAAGGCCATCACCCTGGCCATCGGGGACGGGGCCAATGATGTGAACATGATCAAAAGTAAGGCAGCTGCCGAGCTCTCTCGCTAGGACAGATCTCCTCTGGCCTGCTCCTGCAGTCTCTCCACTGTCCCTCTCTGTCAGAAGACTCTTCCATCTGCTTTGCTGCCGTGGGGTTTTTAGCTTCTGTGCCTGTTTCCCTTTCTGAGGAAGCACTTTAGGAAATGGTTAGTGGTATTTCCTGATCGATTTTATTTTTTTCTGTATACATTCCCTGAGCAGGAACTTGAATCCCATCTGTTCTCGTGCTGTGTGTTACAGAAGTGTAATATAAAGACCAAAGCAGTAGCTTGGCTGCCCCTTGCCTGGTGGCATTAGCCATCCCAGACTGCACCTGCTACCCTTTGAACAGCTTCTCAAGAGATCCCAGTGAGAAAAAAGCATCTAGGATAGGGTTTATGTCCCGAGGGTGATTGTAAACTGCCTGGCCAGTTTGTTCAGGACTTTACTCACTCTGTCTCATCGCTTGGTTCTCCTTTTGTCAAATATGCTGGGTGCATTCTGACAGAACAAGCACTGAGAGAAAAAACAGGTGGCAGTAGGAATGTGGCCCTGGTCACGTTCCTGTCCCTTTGCCCAACCATGTGTGTGGTGTTTGTCTCCTTCACCCAGCTGCCCACATTGGAGTTGGGATCAGTGGCCAGGAGGGGATGCAGGCTGTCATGTCGAGTGACTACTCCTTCGGACAGTTCCGCTACCTCCAGCGGCTGCTGCTGGTCCACGGGCGCTGGTCGTACATCAGGATGTGCAAGTTTCTAAGATACTTCTTCTACAAAAACTTCGCTTTCACGCTGGTCCACATCTGGTACTCGTTCTTCAGTGGCTTCTCTGCCCAGGTAGGAAGGTGTGCTCGTGTGGGATAACAGGCAGATGCTTCTGTCACTGTGGAACAGCAAGGGCTTAACCTGGGGAGTGTCAGGAATGTGAAGATGTCACCTGCGATTTCTGCAGGAGGATGCGATGAGTACTGAGAGGGTTGGTTACAAGCAGTCGGGTATGATTCCAGAGCACTAAAGTCAGGATCATTGCTGCACAGGGAGGAAGATTTGGAAGGAGTGGGGCAGCTTAACACAGACTAAAGAGTTTCAGCAGAGCCTTGAGCCAAGGTGCTGCTGCCTTTGGGTGAGCACTGAGACCAGGAACTTCATGCTGTAGTAGAGCACATGTGAGTTTTCAAAGTAACTGGAGAGGAGGGCTATGATAAAATGAAATCACTAAGTCCTGCAAATGCCCCTGTGTTGCAGGCAGCCTACGAGGACTGGTTCATCACGCTGTACAACGTGCTGTATTCCAGTCTCCCGGTCCTGCTTGTCGGCTTGCTCGACCAGGTATCCCCATGATTGTTACCACAGATGAATCCAAAGGTCTTTAGTTAGGTTGGTTTTCCATGAAACAAAAAGGGTTTGGTTTTGGGGGTAGCCTTTAAGAATGTCTTCCTTTTGCATTACTCTGTGCAAATCCCTGCTACTAGAAAGAGAAAGGGATCTGCCATTCCCTGTGGGACACTTCAGCTTCTCACTCCTCAAAGCTCACGCTGAGAACAACGATTCACAACTTTCTTTTTCCTCTTTATTAAGGATGTGAGCGACAAACTGAGCCTTCGGTTCCCTAGACTTTATGTTTTGGGTCAGAGAGATTTACTTTTCAACTACAAGAAGTTCTTTCTAAGTTTGCTCCATGGAGCTGTAACTTCACTCATCATCTTCTTCATCCCGTACGGAGCCTACCTTAAATCTATGGGACAAGATGGAGAAGCCCCTGCAGATTATCAGTCCTTTGCTGTCACAGCAGCATCCTCTCTGATATTTGTTGTCAATTTTCAGGCAAGTAAACTTGGTTTTCTGAGCTCTGGCACTCTGAGAACACTTTCTGCTCACTGTTCTATACTTCTCTACTAAAAAGGTAACAACACACAAAAAGTAGTTGACATTATTTGGAATTAATAAGATCACTTGGCACTTTTGTTTGCTTTTAGATTGGCCTGGATACGTCTTACTGGACTTTTGTTAATGCTTTTTCAGTATTTGGGAGTATTGCACTTTACTTTGGGATCACATTTGACTTTCACAGTGCTGGAATCCACGTTCTCTTCCCTTCTGCCTTTCGGTTCACAGGTCAGTCCTGGTGGTTTGTGGTTCTCAGTCCTGTCTCATGTAGGTTTGTCATCAATTAACTTTAGCTCTTTTTATTCCCAGGAACTGCTCCGAATGCTCTGCGACAGCCATACCTTTGGCTTACCATGATTTTATCCATTGCTATTTGCTTACTGCCTGTAGTGGCACAGCGCTTCTTATCCATGACAGTCTGGCCTTCGGAGAGCGATAAAGTGAGTGAAATCTGCGTTATCTGGGTCAATCTGGCAGTGTTGATTTACAGGGGCTGCTGTCAGTGCTGAGGTGCGGGCTAGTGGAAGGTGCCCCTGCCCATTGGGACAAGATGGGCTTTAAGGTGCCTTCCAACCCAAGCCATTCTGGGATTTTATGATGTTAGGGACAAGTAAGTGATGGTGGCCTTGGAGGAGTGACACAAGCCTGGCTTGGGTCCTGTGGGCAGAGGAGTGGCCGCAGGGTGGCCCAGAGGCAGCAGCTCAGTGGGGGCTGTTTCCTTGTGTGCCTGGCTGAGATCTGGTGATGCCACCAACACCCTGTGAGGATGCTGGGGGTCCCAGTTTAGGTTTCATTTCGGCTGGGCCGGTGTGCCAGGGTTGCACATCGAGAGTGTAGGGGATAGGTTTGGCTGCTCCTGCTCTGCCTTGAGCCAGCACACGGCTATGACAACAGTCCAAGCTGCGGGGATGCTGTCCTAATGCAAGACCCACTGTGCATTTCCCTGCAGATCCAGAGGAACCGTCAGAAGTACCTGCTGGAGGAGCAGCAGTGGAAGCGGCGGCAGAGCGCGTTCCGCCGCGGCGTGTCCGCCCGTCGCTCGGCCTACGCCTTCTCCCACCAGCGCGGCTACGCCGACCTGATCGCCTCGGGGCGCAGCATCCGCAAGCGCCGCGCCCCGCTGGATGCAGTGCTGGCCAGCAGCGGCCCGGCCTCCGGGGACACGAGGGACACGAGCTGATGGACTGCCTGCTGGGGAGGAGCTGCTTGTCACAGCCACCGCGCAAAAGTGTTCCGCACAAACTCAGGGTGTCTCTTAACCACGTGGCTGAAGGATGTGAAGATTTTTATGTTTTATCGCAGAAGTTTTGGGGTTTGGACTCCTGGGAACATAGAAGGGCCAAGAGTTCTCTGTGGAGCTACTGATCCTTGTGTGACTGCTCTGTATGACAGTGGAGGATATGTGTGCTGGGAATGGAAACCCAGCAGTGTCAGTTTTCAGTGATGCCAGGAATTGCGGACTTTTCACTTTTTAATACTATGTTGGTATAAAACTGTATCTACATTTCATATTTGTTGTTGAAAGCAATTTTGCTCGTGTGCCCCATTTTATTAGCTGCTCACACATGATGGCACAGGGGGTGCTCTGCCCTGGGGAGGGCCCTGGATGCTCCCATCGGACCTCTCACAGCTGGGCTGGGATGTCTGTGGTGATAGACTGCAGCCAGGGTCAGACCGGATTAGGAATTAGGACAGATCTCAGCTCTAGAAGCTGCCCCTGGAGCTAGGCACAAGCTATTCATTTCAGTTCTGGACACAGTCAGTGATGGGTAACTAGAAATCAGTCACTTTAATTGGAATGTATTTCACCTGCTGGTGCCTTACAGTCTAAAAAGTGTTTTTACGAGTTTCTTTACATTTGCACATTCTTTACTCAAGTCGAGGTGTTTGAATGTTTCACTTTTATCTACTTCCCCCTCCCGAAGTAAAGCTAATTATTGAAATGGTTTTATAGTAAAAATTATCACCTACAGCACTCATTCAATGGAATGTACATTTCAACAGTAGAATGCAAATAAATATCCCAAACTCTATTTCCTCGCAATGCGTCCGCGGGTTAGGCTCGCCGCGCCGCTGCGCGCAGCAGGGGAGGGAAGGGAGGGACGGCGACGCAGGGAAGGGGAGGGGAGGCAGGGCCGGCTGACGCAAGGCGGCGGCGCGTTGGCTCAGCCCGCCCGTGATGCACTTCCTGCACCGCGGCCATGGCGGGGGACGTGCTGGGCAGGACGGCGGCGCTGGCCCTCGGTGAGATCCCGGGGGGTCCGGCCCCGCACCGCGACCCCTCCGCGTTCCCCGCAGCCCCCGCCTGTGCCGGTGTCCCGGGGGGGCCGGGCCGGGCTCTCCCCGGGCTGCCCTTCTCATTTCTGGCCCGGCCGTGGCCCGGCCCCGACCCTGGCTGGTCCCCTGGCCTCCTCTCCCTGCTTACCTGCACCAAGCTGTTCCCGGGAAGGACTGCTCCTTCTGGGTCCCGATGTGCAGCAGTGGCTCCCGAGGCTTCGGTACCTCGGCAGCCCTTGAGATTTTAGTGAACGCACTGCATGGGTTGATTTTTTTTTTTTTTTTAATTAAATGAAATACCTGAAATAATTCTTACCCTGGCTGACCAGCTGGTGCCTTTGAAGGTTTATTACTGCTGATAACCATCAAGATTTGGTATGATAGAAAGCGTTGGGTTGGAAGAGGCCCTTAAAGGTCACCTCATTCACCCCCCTGCAGTGAGCAGAGACCCAGCCGCGTGTGTCCAGTTTATTTCTTGTAAATTTTTTTGAGTAATTGCCTGTATTTATCATGTATCCCAGAAGAGCTGTACGTGTCTGAACGAGAGGGCAACGACTCCACTGGTGATGGGACGCAAAAGAAACCATTCAAGACTGTGTTGAAGGTGAGTGTGTAAAATACCTGCTTTGTTTGACAGAGCATGGAATGTGTTCTGGGGCCAATGATGGCCTTTGTATTTTTAAATGTGAGTTTCATACCTGTTTTTGCAACCTGATTTTGGTAATTTTTGTTATTTCCCCCCCACTTTTTAGGCGTTGATGACAGCAGGAAAAGAGCCATTTCCTACAATTTATGTGGATTCCCAAAAAGAAAATGAGGTGCTGTGGCATTGGAGGGGTTCCTAGTGGGAATTATATTACTGTTTCTTGGTGTGAAGTGACACAGTGTAATCTGCTCTCCCCTTGAATTCTTTAGAGATGGGCCATCATTTCCAAATCACAGATGAAGAATGTCAAAAAGCTATGGCACAGGGAGCAAATGAAAAATGAAGCTAAGGAGAAAAAGGAGGTAGGCTGCAGAAGGAACAGAGCACCATTCTTTTCCAAAAACTTTATGGTGTCATTATCATTCCTGTCCCTCCAAGAAAGCTGCAGGCTGTTCCTCTCTGGTGCCATTGTTTCACATGTTATTTACAACTGGCCTGGTTACAGCTATTTGATAAGTTACTTTTTTCAAACCAGGCAGAAGATCTCTTGAGAAGAGAGAAGAACTTGGAGGAAGCCAAGAAGGTTGTTATCAAGAATGATCCCAGTCTTCCAGAGCCCAAGTGTGTGAGTATGATCCCATGCCTTGGTGCATGGTCTGTGCTAGGGCATCTGGTGAGCACAGAGATTGTGCTGCTCTGGGGTGAACTCTAAGGGGTGGTGAGCAATTCCCCTGTTTAATGGCTTTTATTCCCTGCCTCACAGGTGAAGATCAATGCTCTGGAGGCTTACAGAGGGCAGAGAGTGAAAATTTTTGGCTGGATCCACAGGTTACGGAGACAAGGTAAAGCACGAGCGTTGTTGAGCCCATGCATGGAGATACACTAGGTACAGTGACCTCCAGAATTTGGACACAGAATGAGTCTAGCAGCACCTGGTCTCAAATTTTTAAATCAGTTAGGTGCCCTCTTTGGTTGATCTCAATGATCACTGCAACACTGACAATTCCCCCTGATGTGTGGGCATACGGACATTTCTTAGTTCAGATCCAGCAGGATTTTCAGTTTGGAGGCTAGTCCTCCAGAATATTCCCTTGACTTGTTTTGTGTTTTAAGCTAATGCTGCCAAATGAGGAGCTAACCAGCACCTGCTCATAGTGAAACCAAATTCCTTCTCTTTTTAACTAGGGAAAAATCTGATGTTTATTGTCTTGAGAGATGGCACAGGGTTTCTACAGTGTGTCCTTTCTGATGAGCTGGTAAGTTGTGATGATTCTATTCTGTCATTAATTGAAGAGTTGGTACCTCACCTGGTGTTCTCTTATGTCAGTGTTATTAAGTTCTCCAGAACCTGGTTGTGTTACTGTTAAATTGTTTGTCCTGCCAGTGCAGTTTGTCAGTGTGGGAGCTGTGTAGGAGTGACTATGTGCTAACGTGTGACTCCAGTTGATGCCGTAGGAAAGCGAGGAATAAAAACTTGCTTACCTGTGCCTTTGTCTGTCTCGCTGCAGTGCCAGTGCTACAACGGGCTGGTGCTGTCCACGGAGAGCAGTGTGGTGGTGTATGGCACGCTGAACCTCCTGCCCCAGGGCAAACAGGTACAGGAGCTCCTCCGCCCTCTCCTCCTCCCTCAGGGGTCAGTGGTGTCCTGAGGGAAGCACAAGCAGAGGTGTAAGGAATCACTGGGTTATTTCAGAGGGAGTTAGGGCTAGAGAAAGCACAAAGCTCCCAAAGCTGTGCTGTCACCCGCTGTTCAGTGGGAGACAGGTGAACTGTGTGACTGTTCTGCTTCTGCCTGAAATGATTTTCCACTGGTACACAATTCTTAAAGTATAACGTGGAGAATTATGTTAAATGACATGGCTTCATTTTCCTTAACAGTTTTTATTTTGTGAGGTTAAGAATTTTTTCACATCTCTCTTACTGAGATGTGTGTGTAGGATCGACCCAAGGTGAGGTAATGTGAGCCCCCACTATTACATTTTGGTAAAATCTGTGGGTTAGCCTTTGAAAATCTGGATTTCTACTGTGAAAATGCTGTAATTGAACTAAAAATGCAGTTTGTCAGGGCTGGAAGGCGGCTGTGACCCACATGGGGGAGCTGGTGAGAGCAGAAGTCAGTGACAGACTGTTTAGGTTGGAAGGACCTTATAGCTATAGCTGTATGTCCATATATAGCCATGGGCAGGGACACCTCCCACCATCCCAGGTTGCTCCAAGCCCCATCCAGCCCGGCCTTGGACGCTTCCAGGGGTGGGGGCAGCCACAGCTTCTCGGGGCAGCCTGTGCCAGGGCCTCACCACCCTCACAGGGAAGGATTCCTTCCCGATATCCCATCTGCCCTGCCCTCTGTCCATGGGAAGCCATTCCCCTTTGTCCCATCACTGCAAGCCCTCGTGCAAAGACATCCAAGGGGCAGGCAGTGGATTTTTTCCCCAGTGTTCCTCTCTGCTGGCAGGCTCCGGGAGGCCACGAGCTGAGCTGTGATTACTGGGAGCTCATCGGCCTGGCCCCGGCAGGAGGGGCTGACAATCTGCTCAACGAGGACTCGGAGGTGGATGTGCAGCTCAACAACAGGCACATGATGATTCGAGGCGAGAACATGTCCAAAATCTTCAAGGTGCGCTCCATGGTCGTGCAGGCCTTCAGGGATCACTTCTTTGCCAACGGATACTATGAAGTAAGCGTGTGTTCCCTGTCGGCAAGGGGCTGCTCTAGTGCCCTGACTCACCCGTGCCCTCAGTTCTTCACTCAAGCAGTGACAGCCCTGTTCTCCAACAGGTCACACCACCAACCTTAGTGCAGACGCAGGTGGAGGGAGGCTCCACCCTGTTCAAGCTGGATTACTTTGGTGAAGAGGCATACCTGACCCAGTCATCCCAGCTCTACCTGGAGACCTGCCTGCCAGCTCTGGGAGATGTCTTCTGTGTTGCTCAGTCCTACAGAGCTGAGCAGTCCAGGACCCGCAGGCACCTGGCAGAGTATGCGCAGTTGTCCTTGTTTCTTTATAAACAGCTTGATTTCCTTTACAGTGTGGGAGTAAAAAGGGATCAAAAGTGTGTGTTTGGCTTGTGGGGTTTTTGAATGAGTTTGTTTCGTAGCTAGAGGTGTGTTGTTTGTATGTGACTTTGCAATGGTGTGCCTCTGTTTCAGGTACACTCACATTGAAGCTGAATGTCCTTTTATAAGCTTTGAGGATTTGTTGGACCGTCTGGAGAACTTGGTGTGTGATGTCGTAGACAGAGTCTTGAAGTCACCTGCAGCGAGTTTACTGTATGACCTCAACCCGGTAGGCAGCAATGGGAATACCCAAGAAATTAGGATCCTAAGCCTTTTCCCGTTCAGCACATTCTTCTGGGAGATGCAGGGCACGGCAGTGAGCTTACTTACTATTTGTAAGAAGAAGAATATTAAACATAATAACAATGAAAAATCTGCAAGGCTGGTAATGACCAAAGCAGAGAACTGTGGGGGAAAGATGTTCCCTGCTAGCATGTTCCAGGAGCCAACAGTGTGCCAGGATTTATGGAAGTGTGTGCTGTGCCAGTGGAATAAAACCCTCCATCCCAGAGATGGGATACCGACCGGCTGGTGCTTGCTGGTGGAGCATGAGGGAGCGATGAAACAAGTGGTGTTTCCATTCCTCCCCTGGAATATGGAGTCCTAAAGCTCTGGAAATACTTCCTTATCTTTCCTCCCAGGTGATCTACAAGATTTACTGGGCTTGAGGTGGTTGTGCCTGGTTCTAGCTTTGTAGTACTGAGCTTGGTTTGTTCATTTAAGCAATAATTTGATGATGTGTGAGCTGGGATGGGTCGTGGACATGCTGATCAGCTAGAAAAGTACCCCATTTAAAATGGTGCTCCTCCACCTGTGTTTGCTCTTACCCACAGGGTTTCCAGCCCCCCAAACGTCCCTTCCGACGCATGAACTATGCTGATGCCATCGAGTGGCTGAAGGAACACGACGTGAAGAAGGAAGATGGCACTTACTATGAGTTTGGGGAGGTACGTCCTGCTGGGAGGCGGAGTAATGTCATGTAGGAATGCAGCTGTGGGTTGGGATTTGGCCTGATGTCCTTCAACGTGGTGATGAAAACCTGTGTTGTCACCTGTCATCAGTTCCCTGGCCACACTTCTCCAGCATGTGAGCATTTTTTGAAGGGACCCAGGAGAACTTGACAGCACGGCCAGGATTTTTTTTCCCCTTTGTTTTCTCTCATATATTGTGGAGACTTAGATTTTAATTGAACAGATTTTTTTTTTTCCCTCCCCAGACATGTGGGGGTTTTTTCTTCTAAAATAAGTTTGTTTTAAGAACGTATTCGGATGAAAGCGTGGACATGCTTGGTCTGAAACTCTTTGTTTCATGTCCACTTCATGTGGGAGTTGTGTAATGGAGTCGTTTTGGTGCTGAACACTAATCAAGCCTTCTCTAACGGTAGGATATTCCTGAAGCTCCTGAGAGGCTGATGACGGACACCATTAACGAGCCCATCCTGCTGTGCCGCTTCCCTGCAGAGATCAAGTCTTTCTACATGCAGCGCTGCAGCGACGACTCGCGCCTCACCGAGTCGGTGAGTTGTTCTACCTGCTGAGGTAGCTTGGAGCTCCGGGAAGCTCCTTGGAGGATCTCTGCCAGCTTTTGTCGCCGTGGCTGGCCCGGGCCACGTGCGCTCCCCTGCTGCGGCGTGGTGCCGTAAGCGGGGCGTGCTGCGGTGCGTTGCAGGTGGACGTGCTGATGCCCAACGTGGGCGAGATCGTTGGCGGTTCCATGCGCACCTGGGACAGCGAGGAGCTGCTCGAGGGCTACAAGAGGGAGGGCATCGATCCCGCGCCCTACTACTGGTACACGGATCAGGTCAGTACGGCACCGCCTGCTGCTTGGCTGGACTAGAGCCGGGGCTGCTGCCCTCTTAGAGGGGTCGGTTGGTTTGTTTCTGGGGATATTACTGCAGCTGTGAAATACGAGGAAATGTGTAATATCCCCTCCCTGAATTTCACAGAGAAAATATGGTACGTGCCCTCATGGAGGATACGGTTTGGGATTGGAGCGGTTCCTGACCTGGATTCTGAACAGGCACCATATCCGAGATGTCTGTCTCTATCCACGCTTTGTCCAGCGCTGCAAACCCTAGCCATCCTTAGGAAAAGCTCCTGGAAAACTGAGCAGCTGATGCTCGGGAAAGAATGATACATGCTGCTGTACTACAGCCTGTCTGACAACAAGACTGCCTGCAACCTGTTGCTAGTTCAAATACCAATTTAGGATGTGGAAAGGACAAAAACCAAAACCTCTTTTTTAAAACAAAAATGCTAGTAATTAACTGGAAAAAGCCTTAGAAAAATTGTTTAGGTGCATTTGTGCTCTTAAGTCATCACAGAACAAAGATTAAGTTATCATTTAAAAAAAAAACCACTTCTGCTTTTAACTTCGGTGACTTAAAGTATGTTGGGCATTTGATCATTTTGTTTTTAAATTTGCTTTAATTTTAATCTCTTTTCTCTCGGGGTTTCTTGTTGGGGAAATCAGGAGTTCAAGCTCTTGAAATTCCCTAGGAGTGCCCTGTGAGAATGGTATGGAGAGCCAGGAGCAAAGGATAAAAATGGGAATAAGTACCCTGAGCACTGCACGTTTTTAGTTCCTGCTGATTCTAATGGGGGTTCTCCGAGTTGATTCGGTAGCGAGGTGTGTAGTACAGCGCACAGAGTTCCGCTGTGAGGGACGTGGGTTGGGGCTTGGGGGGTTTTTCAGGTTATTTATTGCTCAGCAGTGCTGAGGCTGCTGGCAAGGCAGGCTTTGCTCCCTTTCCCAAGAGCTGTGGATGCAGCGCTGCCGTGGGTCCGTGCACACCCAGCTGTACGTGTCTGGTGGCTCCTGGCCACGGGGGGTTGTGGCGCCTTGTGCTCCCCGTTTGCGAGCAGAAACGCGTGACTGAGACCCGGAGGAACGGTAACGGAAACACAGTGAATCTCCAGCCTGCAGCCCCAGCAGTGCTTTCCCGTGTCACGCTGAGGTGTGTTCATAGAGCAGCTCCCTGTTCCCTTGTGCTACTGCAGCTGAGCAGCTTCCCTGGCTGTAATCAATTTATCAAGTAGGGATAAGGAAATACTTCGTGTCTTGAGTCATCTGTATCGTTTTTGCCATAAAGCAATTGCTTTACCAGAGAGAAATAGAAAGGCAGGTGCATGATTTGCCACCTGCACTGAGACTTGAGCTGGATTTACCATTCACTCCTGGAACTGTTGAGCTGTGGATACCTGTATTTTTGTAACAAGTGATTGTTTTTTTTTTCATTTTGCATGTTATATAAACTGGTCTAAATCAGCAACCAATAAATTGTGGCAACAGAAGCTGGTGTGCAAGGCAGTACTTGACATTAAGGCCTGTTTCTTTTACTGAGTCCTTGCAGCTTGTGTGATACAGTGTGGACAAAAACCCAGGAAAAGGGAATTTTCAAGTGCAGTAAACATATCCCAAGAACTGGCATGAGCTGTTTGTTTGTTTGTTTGTTTGTTTGTTTTTAAACAAAATCCCCATTAACCCACTTAAAAGCGTGAATTTTTCTAATTTGGAGGGACCACCTCAGCTGCCTAGTGAAATGTCCTGGAGAGAATCAATGTGGTGCTGACTAAGGTTACTGAGGCAGCAGTGCTGGGGGGAGCAGCCTGGACTTCTGGCACCAGGTAAAGACTGTAAAATACTTGACTTTTAGTGCCTGAAGTAATGGGAAGGGAGAAGTGTTGGGAAAAGATGCTTCTAGAAAAGCATCCCTTGTTTGGGATGAGTTTTCAGTCCTTAAACCTGACAGGGCTGAGCTGCTTTGTAAAGGTTAAGGGCCTCCTTATCAGGGGAGCTGCTAGAGGAAGGACTGAGGGCTTAGGAAGTGCTCATGGAAGAGGCAGATCAGATAAGGAGCTTAAAAGGTGACCAGATGAAAGATGCTGTGGAACTTACCAGTGACTGCTGTGCAGTTCCCTCGGCAGCTGCTGGAGAGATGTGGGGTGGGATCTGGGAAAAATGCTGCAGCTCCTTGGAACACAGCCTGTATTTATTTTTATTAGGAAGGAAAAACAAGCCTGCAGAAGAGAAGAAAATGTGCAATCAGAGCTTAGATCTCTCCTCATCTTCACTTTCATTTTCCCTCACAGGGTCTCTAGACAATCAGATTGGTAATTGGATTAGGAACTGGTAAACTGTGCTGCCAGCACTGGTTTCAGGACCTTCAGCCTTGTCATGGCAGTTTTGGGGTGACTGTCCTTTAGCTTTGATTAGATTACTGCTCCCTGTGTGCACTATTTTATATTTATCTATGCTAAAGGTTACCTGGCCCTGCTTTGTAAGGCACTTTTGAGGAGAACATGGTGCTGCCAGCCTTTGGCACCGAGAGCTAGCTCTGCCTTGGCCCTTCCATGAGCTGTCCAAAACTACAGCTGGAGACATGGAATGCAAACCACCCACATGTGCAGGATAAGTGCTGTGGTGTTTTTTCCTTTGTGTTTAAATTATAGTATCATTATCGTAGAATCATCAAGCCCAACCACCAACATAGCACTACCTCTGGAATTCCTAAACCACTAAACCACATCACCTAGTGCCGGATCCAGATGCCTTTTAAACACCTCCAGGGATGGTGACTTCACCACCTCCTTGGGCAACCTTTTCCAGGGCCTGAATTTCTACTGGGAATGGAGGTTACCAGGTGAGCTCTGTGCTCCTGCGCCAGTGTCTGACAGGGTGCAGAACCGAACCCTCCTCTCTCACGAGGCGCCCGCTGAGAAAACCCCCCAGCATTTTTTACAATAACATTTAAAATCTCTTTTTAAACGCTTTTACCGTTTTAAAACGTTTTGCAGTTTGGAGCGTCACTTCAAACC
Organism: Hirundo rustica; assembly: GCF_015227805.2. Taxonomy (NCBI): domain Eukaryota; kingdom Metazoa; phylum Chordata; class Aves; order Passeriformes; family Hirundinidae; genus Hirundo; species Hirundo rustica. The sequence continues at coordinate 275,031 of NC_053488.1, read as the reverse complement.
GGGGATTAATCGCCCTTACTCCGTGGGAGTCCGCAGGGACTCTGGAGGGGAGCCGGGGCAGCGCCACTATCGGGACATCCACCTCAGGATCGCCGCCCGCTCTCCCCGGACCGCCCCCTCAGCCGTGTGGGTAGCGGGGCGGTGCCGGGGCGGTACCGGGGCGGTGTAACGCGAGGGGCGGTGTCGGGGCTGTCTGAGGGAATGCGGGCTGCCAAGATGGCTGTCGCCGCCGCCGCTGCCGGCCGTCACCGTGAGTGTGAGGGCGCCGCCGCGATGGCGGGAACGGGGGGCCGGGGGCGGCGGGCGGCCTGAGGGCTGACCGGTCACCGTGGGCGCTGCGCGGGCGGGAGCGCGGCGGCACGGCCGCCAAGGCGTTACACAACACCCGAAAGGCGCCTTTCATAACGCTGACCCGCGCCGGGGCCGTGCTTACCGGGGCCGTGTTCACCGGGGCCGTGCTCACCGGGGCCGTGCTCACCGGAGCCGCGCAGGATAATGGCGGTTTCTTTCCCGCCACTGCCCTGAGGGGGTCCGCGGGGTCTCCCGGCCCGCCCCGCGGGGGCTCCTCGCCTGGGGGCTGCCATGGCCGGGGGGCTCGGCAGCCGAGGGGAGCGCGCCTCTGCTCCTGTCAGCCTCAGCCTCGCCCCCATCTCCCGTGTGGTTGTGTGTTTGACCCTCCTTGGAACTGAGTTCGAAACGAGCCGCTCTCCTGTGTGGAAGCGCAGCCTGTGTCGCGGCTCGCTGCAGGTGCGGTTGGAGGTGTGAGCCCCGGCAGGGTCACCGCTGTCCTCCCGCTGCTCGCCCCTGGCCGGGCAGCGCTCGCTTCGTGTCCCTGCCGGCAGGCACCTTGTGCTTACCCACCCCAGTGTTCTTTTTAGAGTTTAGTACCATAGTGCCACTTGTGAAAGACATGAAAGAACGCTTTTACCTATGTTCCATCAGACTGGGATCATCCTCGTTGCACATCCCGTTCTGCACCGTGTCCTTCATGATGCAGGTGGAAACATGCATAAACCTCACGTTAAGTCAGACAGTTGAGGAATGCCCTGACTTGGAAGGGACTCCTGGTCATTGATTCAGCTCCTGGCCCTGCACGGGTCACCAGCAATCCCACGCTGTGCCTGAGAGCATTTTCCAAGTGCTCCTGGAGCTCTGGCAGCCTTGGGGCTGTGACCATTCCCTAGGGAGCCTGGGCAGTGCTCTACCATTCTCTGGGCCAAGAACAAATGCCTTCTTACAAAACAGAAGTATCAATACAGCCGTTTAAACTTCCCTTTTTATTGTTCTCTATCATTGGTGTATAATGTCAGCACCTCAGAACATAATAACCCAAGAACTGGAAGTAAAAAAATACAAGTATTTGAAAAGAGCCTTTCAGGCATCAGCAGTGCTTGAAGTTCTTTAGTTTGCAGCCTTTTGTATCAGTGCAGACACAGGCATCCACAGCTATGCGCTGGTAATCCCGGGTAAGAGGCTGGATTTGCAGGATGCGTTTCGTTGCTGTTGATTTCAGCAGGTTTTGAGGCCGTTCAGCATCTGTTCAGGAGGTTATTAGAGAACTGTGAGCTGTAAGATGCTCTTCCCAGCGGGTGGGTCTGCTGCCGAGGAGCTCTGTGCTATTGGGGCTCAATTACTGCTGAGCTCCTGCGGTCTGACGGGGGAAATGTCGCACTGAACAATTGCCGGAGAGACGGGCATGCAGAATTTAACCTTTTTTATTTTGCTGTGAGCAATTCACACTATTTTTGCACTGCAAGAATACCACGTAGTGACAATGAACTCTCGAGGAGAACGAAGTGTGCCTTTGAAAAGGCAGGCTGTAACCAGCATGGAATTGTATGGAATGGGTTGGAAGGAACCTTAAGGACAATCTGATTGTGTTCAGCTGCAAGGCCCCTGACATAAGGACGTGGGGGTGCTGGAGAGAGTCCAGAGGAGGCCACAGAGATGTTCTGGTGGCTGGAGCCCCTCTGCTCTGGAGCCAGGTTGGGAGAGCTGGGGTGTTTAGCCTGGAGAAGAGAAGGATCCAGGGAGACCTTGGAGCCCTTTCCGGTGGCTAAAGGGGCACCAAGAGAGCTGGAGAGGGAGGTGGGTGCGTGCAGGCTTGTAAAATGCTGGGGTTTGTCTGATGCTGAAGCCCAGATTGATAGCCATCATCTGGCTGGCTAGTGAGAAAGAAGGTTGTCCAGGTCTCCAGGTAAGTGGATTCTGGAGTTGCTGCTCGGTGTTCCTGACAGGAGCAGATGTCTAACCTACACTGTAGACATGGTGTGGAAATCCTGTGCTAGCCCAGGTGTGTCTGACCCACGAGGAATTACACAGTCTGACACTTACTCCTCAGTGTCAGCCCCTTGTTTCTACTCTGTTGCCACCAGTTAGCTTGGAGTTATGATTGGACCTCACAGACTAGCGAGGCTTTGGTTTGGGTTTTGGTTGCTGCCTGCTATCTGCAGAGCTGTAAGTATAAAGAGAGGCAGTAGCTGGTGATTTGCTGACTTTCTTTGATTCCAGGACCCGGAGCTCGACTGAGAAAGCGCCGAGCTCACGGCGCTGCCAGCGGGCGTGCGTGGCTGCGGAGGGCTCAGCGCCGTGGTGGCGAGGAGCCCTCGGCCCAGCGTTACGGGGTTATGGGCGCTGTTATCTCTCGGCAGCTGCGGTGCAGGCTGTCAGCGCTGTTATCTCCCCGCAGTGCTGAGGAGCTGCGGCCAGCTGCGGGTGCCGGCGCGATGGAGAGGCCAGGCCACGGCCGCCGCGGTGACGGAGAGCACCAAGCCCCAGGTCCAGCCCCAGGAGCGGTAGGTGGGGGGCTCTGGGCCGCTGCCTCTCCCTGATAGAAGCAGAGCAGCCACGGGGCTTGGTCTGCTTTGTGTGTGGGTGATTGTTTATCTGCTGCCTGCACTCCCCCGGCCTCGTGCTCTCCCTTCTGCGGGACAAGGACAGCCTTGTTCCTGCGGGGCTCGCTGAGCCCGGGGCCCACGTGAGGCCTGAGGCAGTGGAGGAGCAATGGAGGGACAGTAGTCATCATTACTGTTTGAAGTTCTGGTTCCTGCCTCCTGGGTTTTACTCAGCAGCCTTCTGGTACACGCTCCAGCAGAAGGGGAGTGGGAGCTGAGGTCCCGAAACATTGGGGCAGGTCTGGGCTCCTCTCAATGCATTGTTGCAAGATTTTGGCTTTAGCAAGAGGAGGGCAAAGCTCCCCTTTGAACCTAAACCATCTCTGGGAAAGTGAGAGGTCCTGGTCTGCGGGCTCCCTTGGGCAGGGGAACAATTCCCTGGGGAATTTGGGTGAGAGTTGTGATCAGCAGCCGTTCTGTAAATGCTGATAGCACTATCTATGGGACCTCATCCTTACAATGGTGTGCCAGACCTGCACCTGGATAGGAAACGCATTCTGGAGAAACCCAACCCAAACACAACTGGCCCTGCAATGAATTTATGTGTAGAAAGGCTTCTTGCTGCTGCCACTGGTGCAGGAGGTGAGATGTGTCCCCACAGTAATGAAGACAAAGACTTGTGTGAGTGGCTTATCTGTTTTCCCCGGAAGCTGTTGCTTGGCTTGGTTGGAATCCACAGCTGAAATCCTGTTTTATAACCTCCCTTAGAGCCAGCAGCTGCCAGGCAGCTTTCTTAGTGTGTTTCCAGCTAAAGTTGGTGTTACACAGTGGTTACTTTTTAAAAAAGCAAAGATCATGTAGATACTTGTGCCTGGCTATTCCTGTTCCTAGCACAAGCGTTTACATAAGCAGGAGGAGCCTTGGAATAGGAGCTGCCTTCGCAAAAGGCAAATCCGGGAGGATAAACTGGTTGTTTTGTCGTCACGATAAAAATAAAAGCAGTGGGTCTAGGGTTTGAACTATCTCTTGCTTCCATAGGAAACCTAAAACAGGAATCTTGATGTTGAACATGGGAGGCCCAGAGCGGCTGGATGACGTCCACGATTTCCTGCTGCGTCTCTTCCTGGACAGAGATCTAATGACGCTTCCAGTTCAAAAGTGAGGAGCGCTGGGATCTCCTGTGGCACTGGGGGTGTTGGGTGCTGCTGCCTGAGCTGTGGGCTCTGATATTTCCCTTCTGTGGGGAGCAGCATCCCCTGTGACTACTTCGTCCTGGGAGCAGTCAGTGCAAGAGGCAGTGCTAGAGCCCCCTGGAAGTGGGTGTGCCACGGTCATTCACTTTTAACTGCAGATTGCAGTGTGGGAAGGGTGGTGGAAGGGAACATCAAACAAACCGTGCTGCTCCGCTGAAATGCACGGGGATTGCCAGGGGAAGCCCGTTGCGGCAGAGCTCTGGCAAGGGGTGGTTGGGCTGTGCCGTTAACACGTCCCTCTCCCGTGCTGCAGTAAGTTGGCTCCGCTCATCGCCAGGCGCCGCACGCCCAAGATCCAGGAGCAGTACAGCAGGATCGGCGGGGGCTCCCCCATCAAGAAGTGGACGGCGGTGCAGGGGGAGGGCATGGTGAAGCTGCTGGACAGCATGTCTCCTCGCACCGGTACTGCTCTGCCCAGCCCGCTGCGGGCTTTTGCTCTCTGCCTGGGAACCGTTTGCTTGCCAAGCAGCTTTGGTTCTTGGCTTTCAGGGTGGGGTGGATTCCAGCCCTGCTGGAAGTCGTGCCAAAGGTAGCACGGAAGGGGTTCTTTTTGTTGGGAGGTTGTTGTCGAAGGCTGGGCTCGAGGAGTCACCTCTGTTTCTCCTGTGATCACGGGAAGATGGCTGTGATAGACTGAGTGTGTTGTTTTCAGGTGTCCCAAAGCCAGGACACCTGGACGTAACACACTTAGTGTGTTATTTTATATGTAAAATAGACGCTCTCCCTTGGTGTGTGGCATCGTGCCTTGCCCTGTAAGCCCTGCTTGAGCCTGAGGAAGCCTGCACTGAGACAAGCGGCTGAGGCTTAGGTGGGAAGAGAGGGGAATGCATTTCATGTGACCTAAGGTGGGTGTGGGAGGAAGGGTTCAGAGTGCTCTTCTCAGCAGCCCCTTCAGGGCTGAAAGGAGAACATTTGCAGAAAAGACAAGGCAGTGCAGGGCATGGCTGAGCGATAGCAGCGAGCCCCACCCGGGGACACAGCAGCAGATAAGGCTGGACAGTTTGGCTGGGGTGGAAGGAGGTGCTCTCTGTGCCAGTCCTTCGTGAAGATGAGAAAACTTCCAACATGAATAGAGCCTCCCTCCCCTGTCTGTGTGTCACAGGATCTCTCTGAAGCTGACTCCCTCCCAGCAAGGAGTGCTGACTGGTATGGGGTGGCCTGTGCCAGTGCCTGGTAGCAGGACTGTGATGGGAAATGGGTGCAGATGTTTCTGTGAATGTCCTTTCACGCAGGGCTCTTTGTGGCACGTGCCTCAGGCTCGTTTAGAAAGGGGCTAGAGGAAAAGGAGTGCTAAAAGGATCTGGAAGGTTAAAAGCAACCTTCTTGGAAGGCTAGAACCAAGTTTATTTCATCCATTCAGAATGTGTTTTGTCACTGGTACCTTCCTTCAGGTGATGTTCAGTCCTTTCTCCACAGATGTGACAGCCTGGCTTAGTTCCAGCTGTGGTCCTTGCAGGTACAGCCTGAGGCCTGCTGTGTCATCCAAGGCAGGAGTGTTCTTGGGGCAGGACCCTTGAAGGGCCAGGCTTGCAGCATGTTCTGCAGATAAGGCTGGGAAGGTTTATCTGCTTTTCCCAGTGTCCCACTCCCACCTGCTTTTGTTTGGTGACCACTCTCTGTGCAGTCACACCCTTCTCTGGGCACCTCTCCCACCTCATAAGTCCTTTGGAGACTTCTTTTTTATTTGACAAGCAGCTGCAGTTTAACAATAGCATGTGCTGAGCGCTGCCAGCCTTTCCTTCAGCATCTCAAGTGACCCTGCAGAGCACGGTGTTCCTTCAGAACAGCTGGATGTGCTTGCAGACAGCATTTGGGGATTTGGTGTGCTTGCAGACAGCGTTTGAGGATGTGGTGTGCTCACAGGTAGCTCTTTGGGAGTGCTGAGCCCTCTTCATGGGTGACTGGCAGGAGGTGCTGCTACCATGTGAAATGTGGCAAAAAAGAAATACTTTTAGGGTCATTTTTGCCTTGGTCTGGTCTGGGCAGGAAGTGAAACCTCAGTGTGTCAGCAACACTGATCTCATCCTAAATCCCACGTCTAAATCCCGACACAGCACTCACCAGCTACCAGGAGGGGAGCTGACTCTGTCCAAGCCAAGCCAAGGACAGGATGTCACTGTTATTTAAACAGTCTCTATACAGACAGCAGCTTCTCTCTTTTGCTGCCCATGGTGCTGAACAAACCCTGACCCTGTGAGGGCATTGCTTCCAGGTTGGGCGTGTTCTTCCCAGGATTTCCTTTCCCGGGTTAAACTCCTACAGTCCCTACTGTGGTTAGTCAGACTTTTGTCTTCAGTGCCATTCAGAGATGTTAATGAGGTTACTGACTCTAGGGCTCCTCAAGTTGGGTCTTTCTTTGCTGCTGCTCCCAGCTGGGAGCTCTCCTGCCTCCTGCAGAGAGCTGGGGCTGACTAAACCTGTTTTCTGAATCCCGCATAAATGAATGGAGCGGAGCCCAAGCACGGGACATCTGCTTCCTTCAGAAACCTGCTAAACGTTATTTCAGAGCCACTGACCTGGAAACTCTGAAAAAGAAACTTTGCTTTTGTTCTCCTAAGAACCTCTGTCCTCCACTTAAAAAAACAAAACAGCAAACCTCCCCAGCCTGCCTCCCGTCCCCTAACCAAGCCATGCTCCCAAAGCTGACACCCGAAAGATTAGAGCTAAAAAATGGAGGAACCTGAGATGTCCTCAGGGGGAATCATATTGCTGCCAAAATTAGGTGTTAAAGCCATGAAACCTTTTGTAAAAGCTCTCCAAAGTCGGAATGGGAAAGCACGTGTCCCTGATTCACTGCTCTGCTGCCCCAGCCAGCAGTGCTGTCCTTGGGGTCTGGGTGTCATTGGGGCAGGGAAGGCAGCTGGAGCTCTGAGGGCATTGGTGTGTTCATTTCATCTCATTTCATTTAAAGCCACACTTTTTTACCGTTACATCCTTAAATTCAGGACTTGCCCGGTGAAACACCGTGGCTCTGTCCAGGCTGGGAACCACACCTCTGCTAAGTGCAGGAGAGGCAGGCAAGTGATGTTCCTGCAGAAGCAAACCATAATGTAAATCCCTTTTCAATTCTAACCACAGCCAGGCGAGGTACCAGCAAATTGCTCAGCCAAAGAAGGGGCTTACACGAGAGTGCTTTACGAAAGTAGCCAGAAAATGATCAGCAAGCAGCTCCAGCCTGCCTGTTCTTGTGTGTGTTACGTGTAAAGCTGTGTTAGTGTGAATCCTCACCTTCTCCTGCCGTTTGTGTCCCGCTGCAGCGCCTCACAAGTACTACATCGGCTTCCGGTACGTGCATCCGCTGACGGAGGAGGCCATCGAGGAGATGGAGAGGGACGGCATCGAGAGGGCTGTGGCCTTCACCCAGTACCCCCAGTACAGCTGCTCCACCACAGGTGAGCCCTGAGTGGGGCACAGGGGCCGTGGGCAGTGCCTGGGAATGTGGATGGATCGTTGAAGCTCTGCTCAGCCCGTGCATTGTGTGCTCTGGGGTGGAATTGTTCCCACTGGAGACTCTCAGCTCTGATTTACTGTTGCATTTTAATTAGGCAGCAGTTTAAAATATGATAATAGCCTGCTGCCAAGCTGTGTCAATCTGACAGCTCGCTGGTGGCCTGGCTGAACTTGTGTTGTTAATTCTCTGTTTCAGGAAGCAGTTTAAATGCCATTTATCGTTACTATAACGAGAAGGGGGAGAAGCCAAAGATGAAGTGGAGCATAATTGACCGATGGCCCACACATCCCCTTCTCATTCAGGTGTGGATCTGAAGGCTTGGAGGTTTATGTCTTTTCTTTTAAAGCAGAGAAACAGATACTGAGGAAGGATAGCAGGGAGGCTTCAATCTGAGGGTGCATTTCAGTTGTGTGATGAAATGGGTCTTGTCTACCCTGTCTGGAATTACAGAGGGGTTATTTCATGGCCCGTGCTTTGGCCAGATGATGTGTGAAAGTGTTTTAAAGGCTGGGTGGTGGCTGGAAGGACCCACTACAGTGGGAGCCCTTAACGTGGGAGCTGCCTGCCTGGGTCACTGAGAGCAGGACGCCTCCCGGCGCTCCCGACTCAGCTCTTTGTTTCTGTTTCCCCGAGCAGTGCTTTGCTGATCACATCCAGAAGGAGCTGAACCTGTTCCCACCAGACAAAAGGAAAGAGGTGGTCATCCTCTTCTCAGCCCACTCGCTGCCCATGTCTGTGAGTGCCCTCAGGGGAATGGTGGGGCCGCAGCTGCACGAGTGCCAGGCCAGTCTGGTCCTTCCCGGGGTGTTCCCTGCTGACAGAGGTGTGCTGTGTCTGGTGCAGGTGGTGAACCGCGGCGATCCGTACCCTCAGGAAGTGGGAGCTACTGTCCAGAGGGTCATGGAGAAGCTCAACTACTCCAACCCTTACAGGCTGGTGTGGCAGTCCAAGGTATGTGCTCAGGGGGGCCGTGCAGGTAAACCCTGTGCAGGGTCTTACTGGACTGAACAAAATGCACCCTTATTTACGTTTCCAGTTCTTTTTTTCAGTCTCGTTCAGGCCAGCCCGGGTTCTGTTCCTTTGAGATGGAACGGTGGGAAGTGTGTCTTTGTTAAACATTCAGTGGAGAAAGTGAGAAGTACGCCCAAAAGCAGGGAAATAAAAACGACTGTTTCTATCCCCTCCACGACCTGCTCTGTCACCCTGCCTTAGGAAATGTGGGTGTTCTTTGTAGGAATGATTTAATGGTGCTTTTCCTTTACCTCTGCTGTTCTGTTCCAGGTTGGACCGATGCCTTGGCTGGGTCCCCAGACAGATGAGACCATTAAAGGACTGTGCCAGCGAGGAAAGAAGAACATGTTGCTGGTCCCAATAGCATTTACCAGTGACCACATTGAAACTCTCTATGAACTGGATATCGAGTATGCCCAGGTTTTAGCCAACGAGGTGAATGCTCTGTGGGTTTGGTCCCTGTGTGTTGAAATGGTTTATTTTCCTGTAAATCAAAAATTAGTCTGAACTGGCTTAACCACAAAACAGGTGGGAGGTTGTCTTTCTAGATCTGGGTCTTTAAACCATTACCTATATTGCTAAAAAAGAATGAATTGGTAGCAAAATGTAGTGTTGCCCCACAGTAATTTTTTGCTGTGCTAAAAACCATGATACCGCATTTAATCCTGACATTTTGGGGCAACTTCTGAATGAAGTGGGAAGATTTTGAAGGCTGCCCAGTGAAGTATCAGATCCACAGGTTTACCTTTTTCCTCCTTATTTTTGCTTAGTGTGGAGTTGAAAACATCAGAAGAGCGGAGTCTCTCAATGGAAATCCCCTGTTCTCCAAGGTATCTGCCGTGCTGGTTGGCTGTCAAGGTTTGCAGTGTTGTTTCCTGCCGGGTGTGGATGTTTTCAGGCAGCTCTGATGTATTCTGAGTTGCAGAGCAGCAGTGGAACTAACGGGTCTAGCACAGAGGGGTTTATCGGGGGCGCAGCGCGCCCGGGCTGGGCTGGGGGGCATTGCCCAGCTGGATTTGCTCGCTCTGACCGTTCCCTGTGCCCCGCAGGCCCTGGCTGACCTGGTGTGCTCCCACCTGCAGTCCAACGAGGTGTGCTCCCGCCAGCTGACCCTGTGCTGCCCGCTCTGCGTCAACCCCGTGTGCAGGGAGAGCAAGGCGTTCTTCAGCAGCCAGCCCCTGTGAGCCGCCTGTCCCCAGCCCCGGGGGACGCTGCCCTGGCCCGGCCAGCCCACGCAGCCGCACTGCTGGGCTCCCTGCTGTTACCCCTGTGCCGGCATGGAGAACTTCACCTTGGGGTCACTTTCCTTTGTTCCAGAGGGGAATAAGGGCATTTATCCTGTGGGGTGTGAGGAGATCTCATCCGACTCCGATGGGACTGAGCGTGAGCCCAGCAGTGAGCACTGAAAAACCTACACAGCTTTTTCACAATTAGCTTCTATTTCTATTTCTATGCAGGGATTTTTTTGTATGCAGGGGCCTCCCTTGCCAGGTCAAAGGTACAGTTGCTTTGGTTTTGCTTGAGTCTGACCAGCACAGTCTGTTGTCTGTTCTGAGAGGGACTTTGCAGCTGGCTTTGGAGATTTTGGAGATGGAGTGACTTCTAATGCTTTTTAATAATGTGTGTGTATATATGTATTTTTATTTTTAGAACGTGAAGATAAGGCTTTGTTTTGGTTTGGTTTGGTTTGGTTTTGGTTTTCTCCTGCCAGAAGCTTCTGGTGAAAGCTTAGCTGGGATAGTAGAACGCACAAAACTTGTTTACATTTTCTAGGAAAAACATTTTCATTATCTGCAGGAAAGTATTTGAAGAGCATAAATTGAAAGGAATTGGCCTGCTTGGGTGATACTGGAGAATTTGCTCCACTGAAAATGGCTTATCTGTTAAGCAGAATGGCTTTTGAAGTTCTTCTTATTTTTATTACAAAGGGCTTTCTGTGTTTGGTGAAGTAAATTTAGGAGGCCAGGCTTGTTCTCCAGGATGTTTATAGATCCACTCTGTGCTATCTACTGTGCCACAGTCCTGTGGTTTAGTGGGACACCCGTGGAGTGCCATAGGTAGGGTTGATCCTGTTTAATGGCCGTTATTTAAACGGAGATGATCAGTTAGGAGTAATTTAGTCTCACATTGCCAGTGCCTGAGAACAGGCAGGGCCCTGGCACTGAGGGTGTCCCCAGGGTCCCCCTCCTGCCCCACACAAAGCTGTGACCGTGGCGCTGAGCCCGACGTGCGGCGCCTGGCTGGCACCTCTGGGGCCGCACGTTTACTTGATGTCCTTGGCACTGAAATGCCAGGACCTGGGCACCGCAGGCTGGTCCCTGGGCATTGCTGGGGCTGGGCAGCAGGTGCCACGCTGCTCTGCTCGGGTAACCGTGAGGCACGAGCAGTTTGGACCTCTGGTCTTTGGAGAACAGGGCGTTTAGAGAGAGAAGAGGCTTCTTGTGGTACATCAGGGTTCGTCCTGCTGTGTTTTGTTGTTGGAATTGAAGGTGAGGTACTGGAGGAGTGGATGGATGCTGTGTTGAGTGCAGTAAATCTCTAATACCTCTGGAGAGTTGCTTGCTCCACTGCCATACCTGCTTCCCAAGGTGGAACAGACCGAGGTTCCTTCAGTGCCAGAACCTCCTGTGGCACCCTGTCGCTCACAGGAAAGTCTTCCTTGACCCTTCATGCCTGTGCCTGTTTCAGTGGCAGGGAGCCAGAAGCTTCTCTTCTCCCTCCTCTCCCTCCCCATGGGCTCTGCTCGCTGCCTGGGCAGGAAGAAGGAGCACAAATGTCCAGCCTGTCTGGGAACACTGGCCTTACATCTCTCGTTGGGCAAAGAGCTTTCTCTGCTTCACTTCTCTGAGTGACGCTTAGGGATCAGTGCAAAACAATCTGGTCTGGCAAATCTTCCTACTCCTGTTTCCTCACAGCTGGAGGGAACGTGGACCTTCAGGTGGTCCAGGCTGTGACTGCCACGTTTACAAGTGTGGAAAGCAAAGGTTAACTCCAGATGACCCTTGTGGTGTTATAAATACAGACGGCTTTTCATTTTCATACTGGAGAGAGCCCTGAAAACACTAGCTGGCACTGATTCCGAGGCATTACCTTTGTCCCCAGTAATAAAAGGTACTTAAAATTCACTTTTGAGTGTTCTAACCACAAGCGGTATAATTACTCTGTTGCTGGTATTACACCATCATGTAGAAATCACTTAATTTTCCAGCTTTTAGCAGATGGGGCCTGTCTCACAGAGCTGGTAGTGCTGTCTGCTGTCAGAGGGGAGTTTTCATCAAGGTTTCTGAGGAGCTCCTCATCTCTCAAGCCAATGCCCGGCGGGTTGGGTGAGTGTCTGCCCTGAGGAGAGGTGAATCCCGTGGTGCAGGTGCCTCCCTGAGCCCTCCTGGAGCCCTGGGCGCTTTGGGGAGGGCAGAGGGTCACCATCCTCCTGCCCCAGGAGTGAGCTGGGCAGGGGATCTGCCCACCACAGCTCCCAGAGCTGGATATCTGCTGGAAATTGAGGAGATAGGAACAGCCCGTGGTGTCCTGGGGGAAGAAGTGGGAAGTAAAGGGGCGAGGTTGTTTTCCTGCTTTCACACTCTGCAGTTTGGCTTAGTTTTTCATTATTTGAGTGAACTTTTCCCTCTTGAGTTTCTTTTTTAACCTGTCCCTCGGTCCTGGCTGCATTTCAGAGAAGGTGGAAGCTTCCAAAAGGTGCTGTGACACCAGAGGGTGTGTGGATGGTGTCAGAGCCGGCCTCCTGCCGTCCCCCAGAGAGGAGGATGGCACAGCTGGGTTCGTGGGGCCAGGGTGTCCCTAGGAGTTCCTAAATTCGGTGAATTCTCCCTTCCCACCATACCCAGAGAGATGGGGATCACCGTGAAGTGTAAGCTGCAAGGCAGAGCAGCTCCTGGGATTTTGTTAATGCCACATGTGTACAGATACTTGCTTTTAGCCCAACATATGCATTTCAGATTGACCAAGGACTTCCATTTGATGGACCACAGCGAATTGGGATAATCCTACTGTGTGTCATTTGCCATAAGGGTGGAATTCCAATTAAAGGGTTTTTTAAGAAATAACCGAGCTGTGTGTGTTTGTAAGAGCCCTTCATGCTGGTGTTTGGAGTTCTTGCTGCACCTCTGGTGTCAGGCTGGGATGAGTTAACACCCCCTAAAAAGGCTGGAGAAATTGCAAATTTAGACCCGGTCTAAAACCTGCCTTTGGTTTTCCTGCTAAATTTGTGCTCAGCAGTAAGTACCAGGAAAAGGTTATTGAATTAACTGGCCTGGCTGATGAGCATCCTTTCCATGACTGTGGAGATGGATTATCTGTCCAGAGAGGGATCATCTCCAGGACACGTGGCCTTTCATCCCCCGGGGTCTCTCCGGGAGCGGCTGCCCGGTGACATCTGAGCCCCAAAGGCCAGCAGAGCACAAGGCCACTGTGGGGAGGAAGTGCTCCTTGCCATCCCTCGAGCTGTTCAGAGCCAGGCTTGGAGCACTGCTCTCCTGGAAGGTGTCCCTGCCCTTGGGGTGGTGGTCTGTAGGCTCCCGAACCAGTCTGGGATTCTGTGAGTCTCTAGAGGTGCTGCCTGTGATCCCACTGCTCCCTTCCAACCCAAACCACTCTGGGATTCTGTGATTCTCTAGAGATGCTGCCTGTGGTCCCCACTTCTCACGGGGCAGGGAAAGGGGCTGCAGAACTGAAGCCTGCTGGCAGTTCCGGGAATGATGGAGAGGGAGCTGTCACGGGGAATCCAGAGCACTCCCTTCTCCTGTCATGTCTAAGGATGATCCATAACGTGTGAACATCACCCGCAATTGAGGCCTAATTGTGTTTCTGCAGCAAGCAGGCGGCGCTTCCCAGGAAGCTTAAACGAGCACTTAAGGGATAATGCTCAGAGCAGCCCAGGGGGCTCCGTGCCCAGGCCGGGCTCCTCGCAGCCGACTCCCCCAGCGCTTTTAGCCCGCAGTTACTGGGCCATTACGGCCTAGGCTTGTGTTTTACTGCCTCGGATCTCTTGTGCTGTCAGGCGGGAGGGGAGGGATGTGTAACACGACCCAAAGTGGTCTTGTATGTTTTAATCTGCTGGTTTAATATCTTATGGCTTCCTGCCATTATCCCTTTCGGAGCTGCACCCTGGAGTCACTCCTGGAGGTTTGCTGCGTGCAGGGGCTGAAGGCAGCTTCCAGTGGGTGCAGCTTGTGGCAGGCAGAGCTGGCCTTGGCTTCTTCTCTGTCCGTGGGGGCATTGGTGACACTTGCTCCCACCTGATGATCCCACCGTGGTGTCCTGCTGCGCTGCCTGTTCCAAGGGGGTTTTTGTCCTGGTTGTTTTCCTTCAGCACCTCCATCCCACGTGTGCTGTGGCATCGCAAAAGCTCCTGCTGCTTTCCTCCAGAAGGCACAGCTCCTGCTGTTTTCCCTGCCTTGCTGTTGGTGTGCAGCTTTCTCCGCAGGCTGCATCCCAGGCTGTTTCCCGAGGGAATTCCCACAGGGTTTCCAGTGCTGCATGGTGTTTGGATCAGAAGAGCTGCCAGCACCTCATCTGCAGTCAGGGTCCCACAGGGCCGATAGTTACTGTCGGGTTCATCCTGATGGATGCACTGCCGCTCCCGGCACTGCCCCAGCAGCAGGAGGAGGATGAGGAGGGTGGGAGCGTCTGCTCCTTCCAGGGAGCAGGGACAGCATCCAGCCTGGCTGCAACCCCGGGATGGAAGGGCTGGTTCGGTGCTTTGCTTTTCCACCTTTGCTGACAAAACTGAGGGGGTTCTGCAGCGCTTGAACCTGGAATAATTGTGATTGTTGGCAGGGTTAGCACACAGCGAGCCGAGGGGAATTCACAGGAACGAGCTGCACGGGCACAGAGCACAGGGGGCACAGCCCGGCACCGGGAAAAGCTGACGCTGATCCAGCGTCCCAGCCCGGCTGCGATCCCACCACACCCCCAGCTCATCCTTCAGCTTAATGAAACGGTCCCATTTCCTTCTCCCAGCTGTGCCCATTGCTAAGTGCCTGGAAAATGCATTCCCGGGGGAACAATCCTGCGAGCGGGATGGAAATGACCCGCCGTGGCTGCATTAGTGTCGGTGTCACCTCGTTGGCCTCTTTGCCCTTGAAGGGTTTTTACCCTTCCTGCGCTCGGCCCCCATCCCGGTGGCACTGGCTCCTGCAGTCCTCACCTCCCTGTGCGGGAAGGGGGTCTGGGCAACCACTGCGTGGGCTCAGGGCCCCCTCCTGCTCCAGAGGAGCCCCCTGCACACCCCAGAGGGAGAGGAAAGGAGGCTGCAAGGGGCACCGTGACACAAAGTGCTGAGGAGGCAGCTCGGCCTTTATCTGGCACCCGCGGCCACTCGGCAAAGTGAAATGAAGCAGCGTAAATTTAATTAATGGCAGGATCTGGCTCGGTGTGGAGAGAGGGACACAAAGAGAAGGAGCATGAAAACAAATTTTTCAGTGAGTTTATTAACCCCAAGGTTAGACACTGGTGCCAAGGTTAGGTCCCAGACAATAAACCCTGCAGTGCCTTGTTACTGCTCTGGGGCTGGGACACTGCTGGGGGCTCTGGGGTCCCCCCATGCCCTCCCCAGGCTGACCCTGCTCCAGCTGGTCAGAGAGGAGAGTTAGGGCAAGAAAGGGCTGGTTTCCTTTGGATTTTAAAGGCAGAAATACAACCAAGTGCTTTCCCTGCGCACTTTGTTTTGCTTTTTTTCGAGGAAACAAAACAAACAAGACTTGCCCACAGCTAGGGTAATTGACTGACTGAAGGAATGAATGAAGGCAAACCTGCTACATCCTCCTTGCCATGGAATCTCAGCTCCAGGAACCTCCTGCCTCCTCCCGTAGAGCTGCTTCGGGGAAAGAAAGTGCAATAACGAACAGAATTTTACAGCAATTACATTGCATCATATAATTCTGTGACTTACATAAATATAAAGTGATTTCTCCTGCAGTGTCACAGCCACACAAGCTGTGCTCGTGGGAGAAGGTGCCAGATCCTCTCCCAAGTACTTTTGCTCCCACTTGGCCAGGCCCTCAGTGCCAGGTAGCATTTTTGGGATGTGTTTCCCCACATTAGTCCTGCATTAGTCTGGCCACACTCAGCTCTCCTCGCCCCTCCCACCCCTGAGAGCTGTAGCAGCCCAAGCCCAGCCAAAACCCTGTGGGATGGGGCTGTGGTGGAAAAAACCCGGGGAAAAAAACCAGGAACTTTTGATTGCACAAGGAAGCAAAAGCATTGTTTTCCTCCTTTATTGAACTTTGGCAAATAATATGTGTGTGGGGGTTTTACATCAATAGCTATAAATAAAACTTTGAAAGCAACATAATACTCGTCATTGAGATAAAGGACATCTATTGGCACAAATCAGTGAGTAAAAACCCTTTAATGATAAAATAACATTCACTCTTTAGCTACTTTATTTGTCTGAAAAACTCAGCTTACACTCAGTTCGACGTACCACCTTCCACAAAGTTAAAAAAGGACATAAAATGACATAATAAAATAGACCTTAAATTTCATAATACAAGTACCTTGGCAAATTCCAGCCAGCTGGAGCAGCTGGTGGCAGCCCCGCTGTGCCCGTGCCACGGCCTCACACAGCCCTGGTAGCCTGGGGACTGAGCAATGCAGGTGTACTGGGCGCCTGGTCACAACAACTGCGTGTCGGCGAGGAGCGGCGGCGTCTGCCAGCGGGGCTCTGCCCAAACATCCCGGCTCTGCTTATTGCGGAAGAACGTGGAAAGCTTTTCTGGAAGATGAACCACTGTTACAATCATCAACTGTCTTACAAAAACCCCTCCTTAAAGTTCTTGTGTCTGGTACTGTCTTTGGCAGAGAAATCAGGAAAGAAAATAACCCGACTGTGTCACACAGCTTTCGTTATTATCACAACCTACCGAGTAAGGCCAAAGAGGAACGTCTCCTTGCACTATGCACTAACGAGAGCACGTGTCTAACTTACCCTTAATGACAGACGGCAGCAACGCCGCACTGCCAGGACCCAGAGGCGTCCTGGGGGGCTGTGACCGCCGCCTCCCCAGGCCTCCTCTCCCACGCAGAGGAAAGGGTACGGAGCAGTCGGTTTGGCTTTGTGGCCAGGACGGCCCGGGATCAGCGGGACATGGGGGCTCCGAAGCCGCGCCCGCAGAGAAAACACAACCCGTTGTTAAACGGGGCGGGCTGGAGGGTGGCTCTGGCCGAATCCGAGATAAAGCGCCGTGACAAAGCCGGCCCCGGGGCAGGGCGTGGGCAGGGGCTGCCCGCGGGGCAGGGGCAGCGCACGCAGCGGGAGCGCCGGGATGGATGGATCCCCGGGCCGGCCCCGGGCCGGGAGAGCGCTGCTCAGCCCGGCCGAGGCCAGGGGTGCTCCTGCTGTGCCCGGGGGCTGCCCCAAAGCCAAAGGAACTCCCCATGCTGGGAAAAAACGCCCGGCAGCCTCCGTGAGCGGCGGGAGGCGGATCGCCACGTGAGGGAAGGAAGCGGATCGCTGGCGACAAGCCGCCGCTCGGCCAAACCTCTCCCCGGATGGCAATTTCGTGGGAATTGAATTTGGGTCTGTTCAGCGGCACGGGGACAGAGCAGAGCCGATCTGGAGACCCGCCCTGAGCAGCGCTGGGAGGCACGGGGCGAAACCGGGCGTGATTTCACAGCGGCAATGCAAACACGAGTGCGCCACGACTGCGAACAGCTAACAGGCTCCATGCATAAATAAACACCATCAACCCAAAGACCTCGTCCCAAACCCAAAGGAAGAAGTTGCCATCAAGAACCACGATGCATCACACTGCTAAGGGTTTGCCTCATGCATAAACATGGCAGGGCTGATTGGCAGTTGCTAATTATAATACTACACCGTCACACAGGACAATCAGCTCTTCAGACCAAGTAGCACAAATGTAGAAAATACTTTTTTTTCCTTTTTTTTCTTTCCTTTTTTTTTTTTTTTTTTTTTTCCTTTTTCTTTTCCAACAGAGCAAATGAACACAGATTGTTTCTTCAGCAAAATATGAAACTGTAAACTTTGGGCTCATTCTGCAACTTTTCCCCGATCCATAATAACAAAAAAAAGACCAAAAAACAATGGGAAGAAAGACTGACGTACATTTTTAAGCGCACCTTCTCCGTCTAGTACAAAAGCACAACCTAAAACATATAAAGCTTCTTCTGTTTGGTTTTTTTTTTTTTTTTCTCCTTTAAATCACAGTTACCAAAAAAGAAACAGTGAATAATTTATTACATACGCTATAATAACATTACGCTAAACAGCTATTCTCTATGAGGTATATCTGAGAAAATTCGGTAAGGGATTGCACGGTCTGCGTTGCCAACATGCCCAGTTCGTAATAAAGCTTTGGAACCATGGAGAAAGAGAGATCAGGGAGAGGAGGGAGGAGGAGGAGGAGGAAGAGGAGGAGGAGAAGGAGGAGGAAGAGGAGAGCCTTTGGTATTATCAGGAGTCTGTTCTTTGCAGGGCTGCCTTGCAAAGCACCACAGTACAAAAGCCCACCAGGTACAATTCGGCGGCCCAGTCGAAGCTGAGGTATTCACAGGAAGAATTAAAAAAAAGCACAGAGAGGTCTAGACTGGCAAAATCGTTGCTTTGGTTCAAGCAAGGCACTCGTCCCGTGGTAACATCACTCTTGGCAAGTGAAGCAGGAGTCGGGGGGGGCCGCGGGGACCCTGCCAGCTCTGGGGACTGTCTGCGTCCGAGGGCACGGGGACAATCGGCTCCCCCCGCCTGGAAGGCATCCTGAGAATTATTATAGCTTTGTATTGAAGGAACACAGAGACACAGAGAAAAGCACACTTGGCGAGTCCTACCGTTTCCAACACGGACTTAAAGCCCCAAAGAAACACCAAATAAAAGGCAACACTTAATTAAAGCGGAGCATTTGTGTCGAGCTGTCGGTAACCTCTGTGAATCCAAGGGCACGGCTCGGGCAGATTCCTCAGGGAAAGGCCCTGCAGCAGCTGTCCCAGCCTGGGCTGGGGCTCGGGGGGAGCCAGCAGCGCCCATTCGGCTCCTCAGAACGTTGCTTCAGCCGTAGCAACAGCATAAGACAGGCTGAAAACCCCGGTGCCAAAGGGCACCACTAATTCCCCAACCAAGCCACCAAGCAGCTTGGAAGCAATCACTCAGGAACGGGATGCTAATGGAGCTTAATGTAGCCTCGCTTCATTGCTAACTTGAGAAAAGTAATTAATTGATTTTTATCTGAAAACTGTAATTGTAAACAACAACCAAAGGTGAGGAGAGGGAGCAGCTCCTGCATCTGTGCAAGGCTGTGAAGGGGGGCACAGGCAGGAGAATCCTTCCTGTGCCCCGGGCTCTGCGGCCTCACGCCAGCCCTGGGCCCTGCTCAAGCACGAGAACAATCATAATAATAATTAGCAATGCTAATTGCTGCTGCAAACACAGCCCGTGCCGGCCCAGGCAGCTCCTGCAGAGCCCTTCCCCAGGGAATGTACGGATGGACAAACCCCAGAGTCACGTCCGGGTCCCACGAGCTCTCCGCTGGAGGGACCTGGAGCAGGAACTGGCTCCATGTCTCCGGATGGTTTTGGCTGGCAGGAAGGAGAAAGGAACACAGAAAAGGGCATCACCAGAACTGGCAGCTTCCAGGGCAGCGTTTCTTTGGGAGTCTGGGCTCTGCTGGACATTTCTGGGCGTAGGAGAGAACAGTGGGAGTTATCAGAGAGCACAAGCAGAATGCAGACCGCACAGAGAAAGAAATCTTTGGTATCTTTGGTATCATCAACACGATTAAAATTACAAATGGAAAAGTCAGTGAGGTAGCCTCTTTGGTTCTCACTAGAAATAGAAAGGTTTTTTCTGATTTTTTGTTTCTTTTTTCCTTTTTTTTTTTTCCTTTTTCTTTTTTTTTTTCCACACACAGAAGTTCATTCTTGGAAGCAGCTAGTTTAAGGGTTTCTCTCTTTTTGCTTAGCATGGATTATTTCCCCCCCAGCTTAAGTTTTAAGAAGACACAAAGTTCAGGCAAAGTATCCCAGTGGTTTTTTGGGGGTTTTTTTTCCCTATTTTTCTGAACTCACAGTTTTAGGTTCAATATTCTTTGCTTGTCTTCAAAGTTTGCTCTGCTGTTCTTACAGGAAATCAGCCGTAGTGCTTCATAAATAATTCTAAATAAAAAATAAAAACTCTACAAGGGCATCCCCGGGTGATGATGAATAAGTTAAATAAATAAGTTATATTATGAAGGCTTCATGTGCCATAATAGAGGTATGTCACGCTTCCTAACCAGGAGAGAAGAGATTAACTTAAATAATTTAAACTTTGATATTTAAACAATTAATTAAAAGAAGGAATTAAAACTAAACTTCTGTTTTAAGGAAGGAGTTGCTCTTCCCCTGTCTGACAGAACCTGGCTGCCCTACAAAGCAAAACCAGCTCTGAAGTGTGTTGCATCCCCGATGCGATGCAACAGTCCCATGGACAAATAAACAAAATCACTCCCAAATGAATTCACAAATGGCTGAATTAAATAGATACAAATAGCTAACGTCAGAGCCTGACCCCACACCCCCCCCCCATCAAATTCAGGCAAAACTCCCACTGAATTCAAAAGTTAAACCGAAACACAATGGGGTTCAGACCGAACTGAGATCTCAGGACCTGCCCTAAGACTAAATTAAATAAATTACATTATCCATAGATAATATATCAGGTTAAAACCCACGAGTGTCTGGGAAAAAAAAATAACAAAACCATTCTAAGCTTTGCCTTCTTAAAAAATTTAAACAATAAAAATTCCCCACAATAAATATAAAGGAGGCCAAGTAGAAAGTTTCCCCAGATCATAAAAATACTTAGGACTTGTGACAAGCGAGGGCAGCATCGGCCGTGCCCGAAGCCAGCTCACTCTTTGCAATCCCACGTCTTTCCCCGGCCCTCCCTGGGGAGAGCAGAGCAGAGCAGAGCAGAGCAGAGCAGAGCCCCTGCCCTCCCCTGGAGCTGAGCGGGGTTTGCTGGGTTCAAGGTTTGAGTCCTCGAGGTCTTTGGGTTCAGCTGTAGGTAAGAGAGATCCACAATAAAGCTTTGCAACCGAAGGCAGTGAGCACATTCTTTGTTCCTGCGCGGGACACCCAGCAGTATCCGGGGTTTCTGGAAAGCTGAATTCATCTTGGCTGCGCCCAAGGTTGTGGCTCCGAGCTCCTGCTCCAGAAGATGCTGGGGTGCTCTCTGTACACACGAGTCTTTGGCAGCACAATAAATAAAGCGACAAGTTCCGTGACACGGCTCTCGAGAGTCGTTGACACACGGCCCAGGGATGGAACACAACGCTTTGTGGGCAGAGCACAGCACGGGCCCTGCCCACACGGACAAAGATCTCCACCACGGGCTCTGCCTCCGAGGGAGCTGCTATACGAAAGCCAGCAGAGCACACAGTGAGAGGGAACACGTCACACAGGGCCACGAGGGACGCAGGGATAACAAATGCAGCGGGATTTTGGGGTGAAAATGGATTGTGACTGCTGACAGATTTGAGCCTCCCAGCCCAGAGAAGCCTCGTGCATGTTGCTACTCCGTAATGCTACAGAACAAACACTTCCACAATCTGGAGAGAATTTCACTGAGGAGAAATTGGCAAGGAATTCAGTACCTGGTCTGAACTCCCTTTGTTGGGACTATTGGATGAGCTCTGAGCGGGAGCAAAAAGCTGAGGTCTCTGCTCCCAGGCCTCACCAGAAGCTGTGGACAGCTGCCCTCCGCCTCTGGGGAAGCTACCTCCCACGAGGCAGAGCTGTGGCACTCTGGATGTCCCTCAGGTGAGATGAGCCTCAGGCAGGTGTCCCAAAGCCAAGCACTGCTCAGAGGATGCCTGGGCTCCTTCCCTGTGGGATCCAATGCACTTCCCTGCCCTCTGACTGCAGGAAAGGGAGGTGAGGAAGGAGCACTGGGGGTTTCACTGCTCCTGTGTCCTCCCCTGCCACTGCAGATTGCAGGGGCACGCTTCCAGCACAGCTCCCCTGAGGGCAATGCCGAGCTCAAACTGCACCAGGGGCTGGTCTGATGGACACTTGGGTGGGAATGAAAGTGAAACTGCACTATGACCACATCACCTCAGCTGGGCCCTGCTCCACAGCATGCTGGCTCCAAACTCCACACTCAAATACCGGGCATTGGGGTGAGGGGCCTTCAGAACACATCAGTCCAGACTGGGACCATTTTTGGGCAACTTTATTCCATGTCTGGCTACAAGGATTCTCCAAATCTCTTTGGAATCTGCCTGGAAATCTCTGCCAAGGGATCCTTTGATTCCCAGGGCAGGCACATGCTGTCAATTCAGCTGTGAGGATCCTGAATTTGCTTTCCAGAAACTTTTCCTGTCCTGAGCAGATGAGGCTTCTTGATTATTTTTTTCTATTTTAAGTGCAATCATTGGAAAGTGACTGCAGCAGTTCTGTGAAGCAGTTAAAATGAAGCCCTTGTTTAAAGGCAGAGAGGAGCAAGGTGCGCTCCGGCTCTGAGGATAAATTTGGACATGCCATGATCCGGATCATCACGACCTGGATCAAACATTACAAGGCTACCGCATCAGAAACTGCCGAACTGCCCCAGGAACCGCTCAGTGCTTGGCTTTGGTTCAGGTGGAGTTTGGAGCCGGGCTGTGGTGCCGCTCAGCACTCACTGTGACAGGATGGGAACACACGTATTGCAAGGTTTATCCCTGGGGAAGGGAGAGAAGGGTGGAGGTCACTCGACCGATGTCACGCACAGGAGGGTGCCTGTTCACAGCTCCAGACACACAGGAGACCAACACACAAGTCACAGCCAAGCCACAAGTGTCTCCTGCAGGGAGGAGACGCACCAACGTAGCACCCCAACATCCTGCACTTGCAGGAGTCCGTGCAGCTCCTGGAGAGATGCTGTGGGGGGCAGAAACAGGGAAAACAGAAATAAACCCACCCTTTGGTTGCGCAAAGATTCAGGAGAGGTTACCTGTCCAGAGATCAGTGGGCTTATGTGCATTAGTCGTGCAAGAGGAGAAAAAAACTGAAACACAAGTAGTGAGAATCCTCATCTTTGGTATTGTAGCTGTTGAGGTTTTGGTTGCTCTGTTCCTTGTTCTTTTGAAAAAACTGCATAGGCACAAATTAAAGACAATCTTCAACTTTAAGATGACTTGAGTTGTCAAATGAAGCAGCAATTGTACTGGCTTTGCTTTGTTCTCGTTCTCGTCAACCCTTTCTTTGAGATCTGCTTCCGAAAATGTCCAAGATGTCTGTAGAACACAGTGTGGGACTCATTTGCTTCCTGACATGCTTCTTTGCCTGTTTGTTTTTTTTGGTTTTTTTTTTTTTTTTTAATTTTCGTTTCATCTTTCAATGGAACAGTTCGTTGCAGAAGAAGTAGGTGCAGAAAACGTTTCTTTGGTTTCGATTAAGTAGCACATAAAAAAAGTCTCAAGTGTCTCTAGCGGAGCACGGCCGCGCCGCGCCGGGCACCGGCCAGCGGCCGTTCCGCTGCCGCCAGGGCGGCCCCGCTGCACGGAGCTGGAGAGACGGCTTGGAGCTTGCCAGGCTTCCCCAGCGCCAGCCAACCACCCGCACCAGCCACGACAAGAGAAATGGCGAGTTAGAAACATCTTTGGCTTGCAGAAATCCTGTCTCTTTGGTGTGCTGTGTTCCTGCTGGCTCGGGGAGCCGGCAGGGAAAAGGAACTTAGGGATGCAATAGAGCGAAACGCGGCACATCTGAAACGGTCAGTGGCATCTGAAGGGCTTGTTTCTGTTTGTTTCCCTGCTTGAAAGTTACTGTAAAATACTGATAAAATGAACAAAAAATACACTGAACGCTAAAAAAGGTTTCGGTAACAGCTGTTGCCGAGGAGAAACCAGATTCCCAGAAACTAAAAAGGATGTAATAATGTAAATTCATCTAGATCTTCCAAAACATCGTGTTTGCTCCACGAACTGCAGCAGTTCCATCAACCTCCTGAGTGTGCACTGGGTACAAACACAGAGCCTGTGAGGAACTGCCAGCTGTGCTTGAGGCTCGTGCCGTCTCTGCGGTGTTCCCGGGACGTTGGGCTGCAGCTGGCACGGCCGCCCTGGGCTTTGTGCTTGATACTTTGGGCTCAAGAGAACTGAACTTTTCTAATCCGAGAACAAGCTGATTAAATTAAACTAAAAAATCGACAAAAAAAACCCTTTAATCTGATTTTTTTTTTTTTCCCCCGAAAACACTTAACAAAACCATGCCTGAGTTTAAAAACAGGGTCTTGGGTTTTTAGTATCCGACTTTGTGCTCCGTTGTCGTGCGGCCGCAGGGTGGTGCGGCCAGCACGCGGCGGGCGCCGGCCACGGAAACCTGGGGCTCGGGGGAAACCTGCCTCAAGAACGCCTCCCCTACGTTTCAGACCTGCCTCGCCTGTCCTGAGCATAGCATCGTGTGGAGAGAGGTTAATGCGGAGCCTGCGCCTGCTAAGAGTGACGAGAAGCCGGAGGGATGTCCTGGGGAACGGCTGGGCTGGGGTTGCTTGCGGGGGGATTGTGCTTTAGGTCACCAGCGAGGGGCCACGCTGCGAAGCCGCTCTCTCTGCGCTGTGCCGGCTGCGCCGTGCCCCTCACGCCTTGGTGCAGGTGCTGGGGGCCGAGGAGGAGCCCCCGGAGCTCAGGTCGTCCTGCCACTTCTCCAGGCTGCGCCGGCGAGCGTTCATGAAGAAGTTGCTGACGGTGGTGAGCTCCAGGCCCAGCTGCTGGGAGATGGTGATCTGCATTTCTTTGGAGGGACGCTTGTTCTCCTTGAAGATGGCGAAAAGCGTTCGGCGCTGGAGGTCCGTGAAAACCAGGCGGGATTTCTTCTGGGAGTTGTTCCGCTCTTTGTTGGGCTCTTGCTCTTTGCGTTTGCAGGCTGGGAGGGGGTGGCAGAGACAGAGAGAAAGTGTCAGGGTGGTGCACACAGACCCCAGCAGCCGCCCCGATGGCAGGCACTGTCACACGGTGCGGGCAAGTGTCACCAGCTGAGCCAGCACCACTCTGGCACAGGGCGCCAGAGGGCTCCCAGAGTAATCCAGTGGGCTGCACTGCTTTGGCATTCCCAAAACCTCTCAAGAGCCAGGAATAACAGCTGTAACTAACTTCTGTCCCTTTAAACAGCCCAAAGCAAACCCCAGCCAAAGCTCTGATAGCAGCAACTCTGTGTAACCACCAAGGGGAAAAACTCCCCTGTGCCTGCTCGGCCTCCCAGCACAGGGGTCAGGCACTGGCTTACCTGGTGCTGCCCTGCTCCTCCCCTGCTGTGCCACCGCCCCAGGGCACCACTCCCATCGCCTGTCCCCTTCCTGGGACATGTCCCGAGGGTGAAGCCAGGCAGAAGCACGGTCACAGCCCAGGTCAGGCAGGGCAGCAGTGCTGCACATCGCTGAGCCGTGCTAATGGATCCTAAACCCCATTTGTATTAATAGCTGCTCTGTATTTATTAGCAGAGAGAGAACAGCAAGTGCCGAAACCAATACCACTGCCGGAGCACACCCACACTTAAAAATAGCCTGCCCGGGCCGTCTGCACCGGGCACAGAGAGAAAATCCATATGTTGACATAGTTAGGTAATGTGCTGGGACAAAATGAGCCCAGAGAATTGATAAGCGGGTGGGTTTTAAGCAGCCCTGTTAAATAATTCTGCAGGTCTGGAATGTGAAATGAAGCTGGCCCAAAAGTAAAAGTCAGGCTGTGAAAATGTCTGTAATTAACCCAGTCAGGTCTGTACCTGTGTGGAGCCTGGCTCAGGCACTGTGGTACTGACTGCATCTCTCCGTGCAAGGGCAGGACCTCCCAGCATTTCTGCAGGAAACTGGAGTATTTTGTTGGAGCGCCTCACCCTGACCCCCATCAGCTGCCAGATTCCAGTGGCTGCAGCAGAGCTGCCTCTGGGAGGGAGGTGAAGGTGACACCTCAAAATGCCCCCCAGCGTAAGAGGAGGATGGTCCTGAGGGTGGGGCTGAGACCCGTGGGAGGCACGGCAGCAGGAAGCAGCACGGGTGCTCCTGCCTGGACACACCCGAGGCATCACGGTGAGCCTGCAGCCGTGTCCCAACGGCCAGACGCGCCTCTCCGAGGCCATTACCCCAGAGGCAGCACGAGGGAAGGATCTGGGCTCTCTGACACTGCACCGATAACACCCAACTGCCTGTGTGAGCTGAAAAAGCAGATTTGAAACTGGGATTGCTTGGCCACGCGTCCAGAATCCACACGGAGATGTCCCCGGTGCTGGGGACATGATGAGCACCTGCATCTCTGCTGCAGCTTCTAATAGGTTCCGGGACACTGGGACGAGTGGAGTATTTCCTACCATCACTAATTTATGTCCTGAGATACTCTGCCTTTTACAGTTATTGGTATCTGATAATAAATAATGCAGAGGTATGTGCTTTTTGATGCATTCAGTAAATACTTTCCTTGAACTGTTGAGTTTGCTCTTGAAAAGGCCCCACAAAGGCAAACGCTGCACCTGACGTGCATCTCTCACCAGAGAAAAATGGGGTGACCACTCTAATAAAATCAAGTGATTTTCCGGGAAGAAAGAGAAAGGTTTTAACAGCGGAGGGAAGGGAAGAGACCATCTGGATTCTAAGCACAATTTGATTTATTAGCTGCGGTTAAACCTGAACACATCCAATGGAAGAAAATGGACAACCAGCGAGAACTGAAAGCCTTAACTGTGGGGAAAAAACATAAAAGCATAAAAATAAATTTAAAAAATTTTTCTTCTGCATTGGATTAAAGACACTCTTTCAAAGAAACAATATAGGAACTGCTCAGAATTGGGGTCAGTGCTGCCTCCCTTAGCGCGGACCAAAGCAGAGCCCCACAACTTGAAGGGCATTAAGAGGGTGCTGCGCCGTGACACCCTGAGTATCATCGCACTGAATTTCCCTGCTAATAGTTCATTTGTCTGATTTTCTGCAGCAATGACTCTGATTTTCCATTTCCCTCCCCACAAGAGAGGAAGCTAGCCAGCCCAGGCATTCCAAACAGCCACAAATCCTGAAAAATATTGGGAAGCTCTTAGTGCTCAGCTCAGTGCCACCTTCTGAGCCCTCAGGCATGGGGCAGGGATGCTCCAGGGCCTCCCTCGTCTCCTACACTTTGAGGACAGGAATGTTACCAGCACTGGGAGGAGGAAGAGGCCGGGGAGGGGTCCCAGGGGCCAGAGCAGTGCCTGAGCAGGCCTGGGAGAAGCGGAGCCACTTGCTGGGATACTGGAAACATCACCAACACAGCTCCCGTGCCTCTGTGGTTCTGGGGGGCAGAAGTGACTCTGCAGCCATGAACAAAGAGCAGGCGCTGAGAGGGAGCCAAGCAGAGACCAATATTCCTTTAACCCAGCACTATGTTCTCACTCTCCCTCGTTCCTAAGGACGAGCCGTGAATGTTGATTCCGCCCCAGTGGTTTGTGTGGGTGCAAAGACACCCAAACCCAGTTATCTGTCTGATGGAACTAAAACTGCTCCTCTATTCCATTTTGGAGAGGACTCAATGCGAGGGAAATGTAATTACTCTGGTAACACTGAACGCAAGGAAATGACCACGAAAACGTTTTCTGAAGATTTTAAACGTTTTTCTTTTGCTGTGATTCACTTAAAGCAGCCCTTCGTACATCCCTGTTACTACAACCTCTTAAAAACTAGGCCTCAGAAATCAATCTGATTACCTCTCTGAATTAAGTATGCACGAATGAGAGCGATTGAGATCAATACAAATTAGGTTAAGTACTCCGCTGTGTACAAAATCATTATGGAACAAGGAGCAATCAGAATGAAGATGCAAATAATCACATTGTCAGGGTGGGCAGCCAGTGCTGCTCATCCCAGCTGCTGCACGCGCATCAAACTCCTCATATTTGAAACCCTAGGAATGCCCTTGATGGCATTTATCCAGTAAAAACAGATTGGATGTGTAGCACAAAGTTAATTCTGTTCTTCCAGAGAAGATCTGCTCGCTCATCCATTGTAGTGGTGAGGTGTCCCCTGTCTGGGGATCCAGGGATTCCTGCAGTGCTCACAGAAAAAATAATCTCACAGCCTGGCTGTTCCCAGGCAGGAAGGTGTTTTCTTGGTACCACACCTGATTTTTCCCTCTCAATCCTGTCACAATCCCAGGGAATGCCACCCCCCTCCAAGCCCTACATCCCGCAGCTCTCTGAGAAGAAAAGATGAATGGTCTGGGGGCCGTGGCTCCTTTTTGTTTCCTCCTGGCACGCCACAGCTCTCGGGCTGTTAGCTTCCAGTCTCCTGTAAATCTGCTGGATGGCTGAAATTGGGCTGTAAATTCTGCTTCCTCCCTGCAGTGCTGCAGCACCCACCTCAGCACAGCCTCTGGGTACCACTGGAACCTTCCAGCACGGCACAGCTCCGGATCCTTCCAGCTGCACTCAGAGCGTCCTTCGCAGCTAACACCTGGGAGATTTATGATTCGTCTTTTTGTGGAGATTCTCCCTTTTGAATCCCTAAACAGTTTCCAGCTGAATTATAACACTTTGCAGTGACAAGGATTTATACTCCCCCTGTCAGAGCACAGGGATGAGGCCAGGCCTTCCCCACACCGAGCGCTCTGCCTGTTGGAGCAGCATCTCCAGGCGATGCACCAGCACATCCCCAGAAGTACCAAACACAGCTGTGTCCTTCTCCTGTGGAGAAAGGGAAGGACTTTGGGCATCTTTTCCAAGAAAGGGCTGGGAATTTAGAGCAGGGGTGGGTAAGCAAGAGCTGAGTAACAGCATGAAATCTCACTGCAAGGGGAAGGACAGATCTAGTGAATCCTTGCTGTGTGCTCCTGTTTTCAGGAATTCCGGGCCCTGGGAGAAAGCAGGACATGAGCATTTCCTTTTACTGCCTGTTCTCAAGAGGGTGGAATTAGGAAGAAGATGAGATGACAGGAGCAAAGCTCTGCCAGGTTATCTGGGAAAGCCTGACCTGTGCCGCCCCCTGAGCTCTCCTTGCGCTGCAGCTGAACACAAAGCAGGACCGCACACTCAGCTCCCCATTTCCTTCTTCCCAGGGGCTCAGGAAAGCTCAGCTCTAGGAGGAGAGGGTCCCTCCTCCCAGACAGGTGGCGGGGAGGAAGGGAGGGGAGAGGGGCCATGGATCCCACCCTGCCTGCAGGAAGGAGCGGGCAGAACAAGCTCAGGGGAGAAGGAACACGGAGAAGAAGGTGTGTGGGAAGCTCTCCGAGGAAGACTTCCTCTGCTCTTCCTTCACCTCCCGCAGCCCGGTGCTGCTTGCCAAAGCTTAATGCCTGGGCACAGGCCCCGTGCTCCCATCCCATTATGAGGGGATGAGAACTGCTGGAAAATCACTGCTGCTCATAAATATGTTCCCTGCTTACTGAGAGATATTTCGGTCTTGGAGACAATTTGCGTTTTGGGAACCTGCCAGCCTCTATCGCTTGTCTAATAATTCCTCTGTGCAGCATTTACCAGTGGTTTGAGTCCCTTTTTTTCACAATGGAGCAGTTTGATTTTATAGCTCAAAACCCCCAAACAACCCCAAAACACTCCAGTTTCTGTTCTGATTGCATTTCTCTCTGCCATCAGCGAGTTGTCTGGCTGATGTTATCAACAAACCCATTTGAGATTAGTCTGTTTGGTATGATTTCTGTGTGCAAACCCCACTATAAATCAGAGAGCCTTTTATGCAGAAGTCTGCAAGATTGATAGAGCTGGATACAAAATCTTTTACCCCGGAAAAAGAGATGTATTATCTGTCCCGTTGGATAGAGTGCTTTCCCTGCATATTCATCGCCCAGGTATGACGGGCTTTTTCCAGAGGAGACAGGAGACAAGATGGGAGCCTTAAATACAAACAGATTGCCAGCAGAAAGAAGGGAGCGCTCTTTTTTTGCTGTGTCTGGTGGGGATAAGATGAGAAGCAAAGGATTTAAAAGACAAAAAGTGAGATTAAAGCCAGTCATTAAGGGGTTTTTTGTACCTGTAAGCCCTGGAAGAGATTGCTTAAGGTAAAAAATCCCCCTCTGGAGATTCCTGAAGAAAGGGGCAGACTGTCAGGACAAGTGACGCCCGCAGTCCCTTTCAGGCCTGCTTTCCCTCTGAGCTCCATTCTCTGCACACCCGCAGAGCCCTGTTTGCACTCTGAAGGCAGCTCCAGGGGAGCCGCTGTGATGAGAGCAGCCTGCTGCCTTTAGTGCTCAGAGGCTCGGCACAGCCGCGGCGGGTACTGCAGGACGCTTGTCATCTCCCAGACACGGCTAATTGGAAGGGAAGGGAAAGCTCCTGCAGCTGCTGCACGGCAGCAACATCCAGGACGAGGTTTGGTGAATAATACCAGGGAGGAGCACCAAGGATGAGCACCCGGGGCCACGATGCAGAGCAAAAAACAGAGCGGGAAGAACCGATACTGGTTACTGGGAAATAATCCTTTTGGCAAAAAAATGTTCTCCCCTTTTGGCATTCCTCACCACAAATAAATTGTGGCAATTTTCAGCTGCAGAGGGATACATGAGTTTGGGATATTTCAGCTCAAACAGTGATACAGGGAAAAAAAAAAAAAAAAAAAAAGATGCTGGGGGAAAAATCTTATAAGGAAATAGTGAAGAACAGCTTCAGAATGAGTAACACATCATGACAAATTAATTGTTTCTTTTAAAAAGTAGCGGGGGGGACATAGAAACGCGTTTAATCCAAAATGTACTGAGAATTAACTTTATCAGATAATCAAAAAAACCCGATAAAACTCGTTGGCTTGGCAAAAACAGGATTCAGATCTCCGTGCGGCAGAAACGCCTTCAGAAATGATGGGGAACAAAGAGCCGGGGCAGGGTATCATTTCAGAAAGTTGGTACATGAGAAATGAAATTTATCAGCTGGCACCACAATTTACTGCATGGATTGTTCAAACACAACCACTAATCTACAGCTAAAGAGAGCACCAATATTTCAAGCCGCTAAGCACCTTTCAAAGGACCTTTACATACCTGTATATTTAGTTCAAGGCTAAGAAATAGCTTTATAAACAGGAAACGTGCCTGACACAGACGTTACCAGGCCTTAATTTTTAGCTGGAAATACAGACAACAAAACCACCTCAAAATTCCGGGAAGAAGCATTTGGTAGGGCACAAAGAGGCAGAGTGGGTGGACAGCTGTCCACAGCCCACTCCTCACTGTGGCACCCCTGTCCTCGGCCTGGGGCACTCGGGGTGCAGGGGCTCAGCCCCGGGCTGTGACACCGCCACCGCCCGCTCCTGGAGCTGTCACCCACGGCTCGCCGGGCCCGGGCCGAGGTCTTTCCTCGCTGCTGCACCCGCTCTCCCCCTCCCTTCCCTCCGTGCCTGCTCTCGTCCCTCCCCGCCGCTCTCCGTGGTACTGACAGCTCTGGGCACGGGATCGGGCACCTCTGCGCACGTGAACCACGGGGGTTGTTTTGGTACTAAAGCGTTTCACCACCGACAAGGCGAGCCGGCACCGCAGAGGGCAAACAGGCGGCGCAGCGCTCTGCTGAGCCCGCAGAAATTGAGGGATTGTCCGTCAGCTCCGCTTTCCCGAGACGGGAGGGAGGGCAGGAGGGAGGCTCCGGAGCCCCGATTCCCCCGTCCCGAGGGCAGCCCCGCTCCCCCGGCAGGAGCGGGCACTTCCGGGGACGAGGTCCCGGGGCTGGTGTTGCGGCAAGAGCGTGTGTCCGAGCCTCCCAAAGCCTCCGGCGTGCTCCGGGGGGCAGCGCGGTGTTCCCGGGAGGGCACTGGCCGCTCCCCCGGCTGCAGCCGCAGCGAGACACGGGGCCCCAAAGGGTGCTCTGCCCTCGGTGCTCCACAGCACCCGTGGGACTCCCCATCCACAGCGGGTCCTGCCCGCACCCTCCCGCACAGGAACCCCCAGCACCGGCCCCTGACAGAGGAGTCTTAAAGACCCGCAAGAAGAGACAATAAACACAGAAACAACAAGGTTATTTTGGATTAGGTTAGAACAGAATAGACAACACTATGTATCTCCTATAATAAAAAATACTAAGCACACCCACGCTGCTACTGCTCCCACAAGGAGAGGGGGATTTCTCTTCAAGGACAGCAGATTTGCACCCCACTTGGGAAAAATTTCCAGGAGTATGGGGCAAATAGCTGGTGGGTCTTTTTTGTTTTTAAAAACCTGAAATACTTGCAGCTTTTCCCCCATGCTCAGAGGGATTTAAGCAAGCGAGTAAAGGGGGAGAAGGAAGCACTGAGGCAATGGGGCCGCATATTCACACGTGGTAATAAAAGAAAATTAAAATAATCGATTTCCTGAAGGGAAAAGTAATTTGCAAAGGTCTTTCCCGCTCCATGGGGAGTCCCTGGCCACTCAGCATCTGAGCTCTCTCCAAACTTTACTCCTGCCTGCAGAGGCATTCAGGGAGACTGGTAAAGCAGAGATCCAGAATTATATAGGCATAACTCTGCATGCCGATGTGATTCCTGATTTTCTGCTCTATATGCAAGGCTCCATGGGGAACCCCCACCCGGGACCAGTGCTGGGAAGGAAAAGCACCAGCCACGTTACTGGAAATGAGCCGGCTCAGGTTCCAGATCAATGAAAACTGGGTCCACGCGTTGATGCTCCCGTTGCCAGCATTAATGCTCTTTTAATCTTCTAAACATTATCTGCATCGATTTCCCTCTCGGTACGCGTTTGTTTGTGAAGGCGACATCACCGCGTGCTCGGCAAAAAAGCCAAACCCCTTTTGGCCCTGACGCGCCTGTCTCAGACAGCAGATTTGGCTGCAAACACACAAGAGCGGGATGCCCGCGGGTGCCGGAAGGGACGAGAGGAGTTTGCAGTCGGCTTTAGAGCCCAGGAGGGGATCAGCGTCCCTCTCCCGACCGGCAGCACAGCCGGGACTGCCCCGCACCTCGGGAAAGCCCGAGCGCTCTCCGCGGGGACTCTGGAGACCCCAGGCCGGGGGTGTTTAACCCGCAGCACCTCTGCTTAGAGGTCGGGCAGGGATTAAGGCCATCAATCATCCACGGCTCCTCTTTGCTCTGCTCCGCCGCATCCCAGCCTCGCCCGGCGGCTGCCCCTGGTGCAGGAACTCTCTGTGCCCATTTCCCCACCGCAGAGACCCCCGCGTCCCCTCAGACCCCTCCGGGTGTGCCGGCAGAGCGGACAGCCCGGGGAACAGCTCGCTGTGTACCTGCCCACCGGGAAACAATCTGCCCGCGTCGGGATCAGCTGAAATAAAAGGAGGACGGACTCGGCAGCACAAATATCCCCGGATTTTCGTCGCTGTCAGAGCAGAGCGCCCCGGCCCCTGGCTCCCGCCCCATGCTGCGGTCTCTCCCACGCGCGTCTGCCCGTCTCCTTTGGAGGAGCAGGAAGGCAGCCCCGGCCGTGCTCCACAGCGGGGCCCTGCCCGCACTCGTGCGGGACCGGCCGGGGGGCAACCTCCGGCACCCACCGTAGCGCGGGTGCACCCCGCACGGCCTCACGGCAGGGACGTCTCTCGCTGTCTCCGTCCCGCTCTTCTCGGGTGCGGGCGCTGCCGGGGGTCGGTAGCGGGGTCGGTGCCCGCCGCCCCCCCCCATCCCCGGCCCCCGCAGAACAATGGGGGCTGCGGCGCTCCGCGACCGCGCCAGGGGGCGCCCGCGCTCCCTCCGCGGACAATGCGGCCGGGCCGGGGCCGCGGGGGCTGCGTGGGCTCCGGCCCCCGCCCGCTCCCACCGGCCCCGCCTGTCCCGGGACGCCGAGCCCCCGCCTGGCCTGCCCCGCTGCGCCCGGCAGCGGCGGCAGCGGCAGGAGGGATGCTCGCGGAGAGCGCGGTGCGGTGCGGTGCTGTGCGGAGCGCGCACCTTCAGCACCCGGCCCTGGAGAGCAGCCGCGGCCCCGCCGCCCGGCAGTGGTAGCGGAGCGCGTCCCTCCGCCGGGCCCGGGCCCGAGACCCGCACGGCTCCGCCGGATAGAGCCCGGGCGCGCGGTGCCGGCGCGGCGGGAGGCGGGGACCGGCCAGCTCCGCGCAGCCCCGTGGTTCACGGCGGGAGCGCAAAAGCGGCCGGGCCGGGCCGGCGGAGGACGGACCGCGGGGCCGGCCGGCCGGCGCTGGGCTCCGAGGGTCGCGCTTCGCTCCCCGCGTGGCACCGGCTTGCACCTACCTGCCAGCCGCAGGGCAGACATCCTCTGGAACTCCGGCTCCTGCAGCCACTTCCACATCCTGCGGAACGTCTCCCGGCCGGACTTGAGTTTACTCCAAGGCTTGGGGTTCCGCAGCAAGTCCGAGAGGGTCCCCTGGGAGCGGCACAGCACTCGTTGGGCGAAGATGGCCTGGGGGATGCTGTAGCGCTTCAGCTCCGCCGTGATCCTTTGTGCCACCTCCTTGGTGTTGATCTCCTCCAGCTGCCCCGCGCCGCTCCCCTGCGGGCCGGCGGCGGGGGGCGGCCGCTCCCGGCCGGCGGGCAGCGCGGGGCCGTGCGGCGGCGGCGGCCCGGTGGGCGCGGGGTGGTGCGCGCCGTTCAGGGGCGGCAGCATGGCCGGGGGCGTCCCCAGCCCCCGGGGCAGGTGCTGCTCTCCCCGCGCCAGCATCGCCGCGTGCGCCTCGAAGTTGGGGCTCAGCATCTTGTCGTGGCCGGGCGGCCCGTAGCCGTGCAGGCCCTGTTGGGCGCCAGGGAGCGGGCCCAGCCCGTTGCCCAGCGGCGAGAGGCTCTGCCCCACGGCCGGCACCTCCTTGTAGGGCCCGTAGAGGCTGTTGACGGCCGGCAGCCCGCGCTCGTCCCGCATGAGCGCGAAGCCGCCGCCGGCGCTGCCCGGCAGGCGCTGGTGGTGGTGGTGATGGTGGGCGTGCGGGTGGGCGTGCGGGTGGTGGAACTTGTCGGAGACGGCGGAGATGGGCGGCAGGGGCTGGAGCGGCGTCAGCGTGGTGTAGGTGCCGCTCATGCCCATGCCGGGCGGCGAGGCCTCGCAGGGCACGCTCATGGCGTGGTGCAGCGGGATGGAGAGCTCGGGCCGGTACTCGGCGGCGCCGTCCAGCAGCGAGGCCATGCTGGGCACCATGGCGGGCCGGGCGGCGGGGGGCAGCTCCTGGTGCGGCGGCGGCGGCGGCGGCGGCGGCGGCGGGGGAGGCGGCACCCGGAGCGGCCCCGCGCTGCGCCCGCCGTGGTGAGGGCTGGGGCTGCCCATCAGCTCCGGCTCGTGCCCCGTCGCCCCGTGCAGGCTGCCCAGCGGCTCCATCGCCAGCTCGGGGTTCATGGCGCACGAACCCGGCTCCCCGCCCAGGCACCGCCGGCCGCCGCGCCCGCTCCTCATCCGCTCATCGGGGCGGCGGCCGCCGCGGCCCGGGGCCGCCCGCCCCGCGGGCAGCGGCGGCTCAGCCGGGCCCGCCGCGCCGGCCCCGCGCCATGTCCTCGCCTCGCCGCCGCCGCCGCCGTCTGCGGGCGGTGGGAGCTCTCCGGGGCCGCTCCGCCCCGGCCGCGCCCGCGGGGCCGGGCCTGCGCCGCGGGCGGGCGGCAGTGAGGGCGTGAGGGCGTGAGGGAGATGGGGAGCGCGGGAAAGGTATTGGCGGGCTCAGGGCAGAGGGGCGGGGTTTCCGTGAGAGGATGGCAGGGGCCATGAGGGGACGTGAGGGGCCGTGAGGGGACGGCGGGGGCGTTGAAGATTCCGCAGCCTTTGTATCGTGTGGGGCCGCCGGGATCGGCCCGGAACCGGCCCGGAACCGGCCCCGGCAGCGGCCGGGGTTCCGCTGTGTTCGTTGCCCGGCGGCCGCGCGGCTCTCCTCCCGGCAGGCGGCTCCGCGACCCCCGGTCCCACAGCCCAGCTCCCGGGGACCCGCTGCCCACAGCCGACCCTGCTGCCTCCCTGCAAACCAAGGTACAGCGCTGATCTGTGCTGTGGTTACTGGTTATTAGTTACCTTAATATGAATTCGGGCTCATGAATAAGGTGCGATGGACGAACGTCACCCGGGGTGGATGGAGAGTCCCAGAAGCCCGCCCTTCCCCGTGCCGCCCCGCTGGCATATGGCCGCGGGGTCCCGCTCACCTTGCACACACGGGCCGGCCGTCTCCCCTCTTCCCGCCGTTTCCCAGACCGCCCCTCAGCCCCGCGGCCGGCAGCGGCAGCGCGCAGCTCCGCAGGGCGCCGCGGCTCTGTGGGCAGGGGCGGGACGGATGGAGGCGGGCAGGGACGGGGAGCAGGGAGAGCGGCCGGGGGGCAGCGGGCAGGGTCCCGGTGCGCTCAGGGCCTGAGGGGACATGGAGCTGGCAAGGGGGGACTTGTCTGCTGCGGTACAGCCCGTGCAGGGCACCCGTGCCAACACATATCGGGCCGTGCCCTCTGCTGCCAGCTGTGCAGTTCACTACTTCTCCCTGCTCCTTCAGTCAGTAGTAGCAGCAACAGCAGCCGCGTCCTTGTGTTTTGTGTCATCCTTATCTCGGCTCTGATAACCATCTCGGTATTTGTGAAAGTCCCACATCCACTGGGTCTTTCCAGTGACTAAAAGAGGGGAAATGGGGAGAAATGTCACTTTTTGGACCCTCCATCATTGGGCCACTCTCCAGAGCACCTTGTAAGCAGGTTGTGTATGACAGCACCCAGTTTCCCTACTGATTAGATCCCAAAGAATAACGATCCATTTCTCTCCATGCTGCCATCGCAGCGTCTCTGGAGCTCACAGTGTTTTCTGAGCTGCTTTTTGGCACTAATCAGGCGGGTATAAAGTGGAGTTCCCCCCCACCCCAGCTACTCCTCCCGCTGCCAGCTTGTGGTGAAGAAGGAAAAAGAAAGGAAGACAAAAAAGAAAGCCCTGGCGTGAGGTGCCTTTGTTCAGGGCAACTTATGCGTGAAATCTTTTTGTCCTTCCTAAAGGGAGGCAAAAGTTGCAGTTGATTTGGGGAAAAAAGAGGCGAGTGCAGCGCTCCGGAGAAGGAGCTGCCTCTGTGGGCAGGCGGGAGGAGGGTGGGTGGGCAGATCCTGATGGGAGTCTGGTGCTGCAGATATGCTGCTGTCTGTGTCTTCCCTTTTCCTCTCTTTTCCTCTCTTTTCCTCTGTTTCCCTCTCTTTTCCTCTCTTTTCCTCTTGCCTTGCCTTCTCCTTCTCCTACAAATACATCAGGCCTTTGACCTTTTCTTTCCAAACCTGCACCTAATGGCTGCATCGTCTGAGGATGTTTTGTGACCCACAGTAGTGCCCAATTCTGGTGCCTGTCCAAACTCATGTCAAAATCTCCCTGGGGATCAAGGTGTAATTATCCACGCGTGGTGCAGTTGTACCCGAAGCGGAGGGTCCATCCTAATGGGGCTGTGCCTGCCCTCAGAGGCAGGAGGGTGCTGGGTGTCCTTTGTCACCCAGGCAGGACGAGGCGCAGCCGGGCTGGGCACGGTGGGCAGGAGCAGTGCTGGGAGCCAGGTGGCTGCTGCTGCTTCCAGCCCAGCGAGCTTCGGCTGCCCAGCGGGACAGCGTTCCCTGCCTGCATGGCTGCCTTTGCCAGAGGCTTTCCCTCTGCTCTTGGGGGAGGGAGGAGGGAGTTTCTTTGTTAGCTTTCCTTCTTCTGTCTGCCTGCAGCCGGGGCTCCCCGTGCCACAGACAGGTGCCCTTGCACCTCCCAAAAGAGGGAGCGGTGGGGTGTCCAGGGATGGCGGGGTGGGACAAACCTGGCGGTTGACCTGGTCTGGCTGAGCTTTCTTGCCCAGCATCCTTCTGGCTTGGGCTTCCCTGGGAGTATGAAATTTAATTCCCCTCCTCTTTTGTTCTCTGGCGTTTGTCTCTGCGGCGTCCTGCAGCACCCGCACCTGGCACCTGACCCAAACCGCGCAGGAAAGGGTGACTCCAGGGTGACACCTTAGTGCAGAACACGGCAGTTTCTGTTTAGAGTTCTCCTCTAAAGTAGCCGTCACCAGCTGGCAGGGCCTGCAGGTGTCATTTTCACCTGCTTTTAAACAAACCTTGTAAGTGTTTTCTTTGGTATTTTGAAACTGCTGTCACAAGCGCGTTCTCTGCAGAGGGAGCAGCTCCAGCCCCTCAGGACACTTTCCCAGGGATGGAGGCACAGCTGGACATGGGCTGAGGGGTTCAACCCACGCTGACCACTGGCACCCTCCAACCCCAGCACCAATGGCCAGCAGAGCCTTCCTCACATTTGCCAGTGGGAGAGGAAGAAAAGGATTTTTCCTATCCCATCCCCAAATTTGGTTATAGGACTATAACTCCCTGCCTCTCTGCCAAGATGGTCTCAAGGATAAATACCTGAGCTGTAGTGGGTATTAGTGGTGGGAAGCACACAGGTATCACAGACAGGGTCTGGCATGGCTCTGCTTCTGTGCCTGCCAGCCTGAAGGACTCTACCCTGGGAGTTCATGTGAGCTCCTAAAAACCCAGGGCAGAATTCCTGTCGGGAGCCACTGGGGACACTCAGCAGTGCTGGAGCAGGCAACAAGCACCTGGAACAAGTACCAGCAGTGGGCTGTGAGAGGTTCCTGGGGATATAATTCACCTTAATGAGCAAATGCCCTGACCAATCAGTGCCCAGGTTTCAAAACTTTTTATCTCCACCTATTCCACCGGAGTGCAGAATTTGATCCATCACACCAAGATTGTTGCACTGCATAATGAAATACAGGGAGCATTAAGCAACACCTTTGGCAACTCCTCTGGGGAATTTTCCAGTAAAATCTATCAGTGGCCCCGAGCAGTTCGGGAAACAATAATAAGGAAGAAGCAGAGGCAGTGGAGTTTTAGAGACTCCCAATGCACAAGAAACCATTTTATTTAAAAACAATGCATTCAGTATCAGATTATGGCACATGAGTCAATGCTGCAGGCACATCACACCACGGGATCGCACTGAGAGCTCCCCAGCCCCGATGCTCACGACGAGGATGTGGCACGGTCACGAGGGGAGCTGGGGACACGCACAGCCCGGTCCCAGCCCCAAGCCTCAGTCCCAAGGTTGTGAGGCTGGAGCAGTTCTGCTTGCAGCGTCCTTCCCATTGCTCACCTGAGAGGTGCCCTGGCCCTTTATGAACATCAGCCATTGGAAAATAAACAATGCTTTTAGCATGGCCCTTAATATTGAAACCTTTATTACAATTATGGCATTTTTTCTTTTTTTTTTTCCTTTTTTTTTAACATTTATCTTTTTTTTAATTGAAAACAACTCCATCAGGCATTGAACTGTAGAGCCATTGAAATAAAGACACATTCATTTACAGAAAACCTGCTTTTTCCTATTTGCCCTGTTTTTGCAGCCTCCATTCACAGTTAGTTCTGTGTCACAAACTCTTGCTTTTTGGCTTAGTCCGCAAGTAAACCTGGTAGCCAAATGTCTATTTTCACATGCCTCGCTACCATTCACTGAGGAGATGCAAGCAACAAAAATACAGACCCAAGATGTATAAAAGAGGGGAGGAAACATGTATTCCCAGTCCTATGTACAGCCCCAGCACCTTGGCACCCATCCTGTTGGCACAGGGGCTGGAGTGGGATGTGGCTGCCACTGGATACTGTCCTGGCAGCCCAGGGCCGAGCAGCCTCTCCCAATGCAGAGAGCTGCTCAGGAGGACTTCTCTGGATTTTGGAACCTCAAATGTTTTGTACTTACAGGTATTGATCACGCTGCATTAGCTCTGTTGGCTTGTCTAGACATTCAGTCATGGGAAGGAGAATTCTCCCTGAACCATCAGGAATTCATGCAGGGAGGTTTGGGGCCAAAGAGAGGGAAGGGAGAGCCCAGCTGAGGTGATGCCATTTGCAGGGACCACTGGCTGTCCTGAGCAGGGAGGGCAGCCCCCAGCACCTTGTAAATAACAAATTTAAAATTAAGATCCTTGCTTATTAATGCAAAGGCATTTCTGCAGCCCCAAAGAGCCTCTCCTCCTCAGCCACTGTCTGCTCCATGCTCACCTCTCTCACAGACCCCACCTGGCAAAACAAAAGCTGTGCACTTTGAGATGGTTTTCCACCTTGCATGAGCTTGGGTAAAAAAAAAAATATATATATATATCGATACCAAGAAGCAATTTACTTTGGGCTGTGCTGTGCCATCGATCGCGGGGCAGAACTCCCCATTAAAATCAATGATTCTGAAATGTTCAATGTGGGTCTGGAGCATCGATGGGGAGTTTTGCTT
The DNA here is from genome assembly GCF_015227805.2 of Hirundo rustica. Lineage (NCBI taxonomy): Eukaryota > Metazoa > Chordata > Aves > Passeriformes > Hirundinidae > Hirundo > Hirundo rustica. The sequence goes on along the minus strand of NC_053488.1, from coordinate 235,439 downwards.
AAAAATCAATGACGTAATATGGCGCTCTGTCAATAATTTTTCTGTATTCCCATTTTCAAATATTTGCAGTCAGTTTTGTGCTTCCTTCTCTGCGTTTGGTGCCTCTTTGTGCCTTTGGAAAGTTCTGGTGGTGATGCCAGGGCTGTGCCCAGGACTGGCAGGGGGTTCTGCCGCTCTCCAGGACCATGGGAGGTTCCAGAAACTGCATGGAGCACATTGCTCCTTGCTTTCATGCCAATATAATGATAATAGTTCTCATTTCTTTAATTTGCTGATGAGAAATGATGGGTCCCCACAGGAAGCTGGTAGAATGCCTCTTGATAAAAATATCTGTCATTCAGACAAGCCAGCGAGGATCACTAGGGGTTTGGGGTGACCCTTCTGCCCCGGTGGGCTCGTGGTGAGTTGCTGGGCACTGCTTCACCATGGGCCCCCGTGGAACAATATTAGGAATTATTCATTCCTGCACTTCATTAATGACCAGTGCAGAGCTCTGCCTTCCCTGTGCAATTTCTGGTTTGGGGGTAAACAATGTGTCTGCTCCAGCACGTGGAGAAGGGTCCCTGCAGGCTGTGTTGGCACCAGTGCTGCCCAGCCACTGCCGGCCCCACGGTTTGCAGAGGCTGTGATCCCACAGCCCGTGCTGGCACTGGGGGGACTCAGCCCTTCCCTGGGGGCCCTGGGACATCACCCCTGCACCACTGACACTGCACGAGCACAGGTACTCGAGCTGGACTCTGCTGGGGAAGGGTGAGGAACACAGGGCTGGCAGCAGCTGGGCAGGGAATGGCTGGGGCAGCTCCGGACATGGGGCAGCAGGGGGTGATCCAAGCCCCAGCACAGCTCTGAACAGCCTTTGGAAAAGCAAAGCTGGGAAATGAGGGATAATTCAAATGGAGGAGAAAGCCACCAGCTCCTTTTCCACCCAGGGATGTGGGGGAGAACTGTCCTGGCTTGGGGGGGGGGCCAGCAGAGCTGCGGTGCCACAGTGGGCACCAGGACACGCCTGGGCTGCTCGGGTTGGGTGTTGTGCTGGAGAGCTCCCTCCTCATCTCCCGTGCCTGATCGTAGGTAAAGAAGCTGAGAATAATTAACACGTGCCATTTCAAATATTGGATTTTGCATCTTCTTTCACTGTGGGGTCAGTTCTCACTCAGAATAGTAAAAAATGGTTAAATACTTGCCAACATACTCACAAGAAACCCAGTTATTTCCCAGGCTCCTTTATCCTGAGACATAATGGCCAACACTTCCCAGCTGTAGGTGACCCTATTGTTTGTCTTGTCCCCAAACAGCTGGATTTCCTGTGGTACCAAGGAAACGACTGCCCTGTCTGCCTTGGAGTGCTGCTGGTGACGGGAAACTGGGGACACTACTCCGGCTGTCTGACTGGTGAGTTAGAGACATAAATGGGGAAATTTGGTAATGGCATTTCCTCTTCCCTGCACTCCAGCTCTGCTCACTTCCCTGCAAAAACTGGTGTTAAAAATCCCAGCACCTGGATTCCATTTTTGCCCTCCCTGCCAGTCCCTGGCCCAGCAGAGGGACAGGGTTTGGGACTTTTCTTGCTCAATTTGTCTCCAGAGAAGCCTAATTCCATTTATTGTGTTGGTTTAACTTGGAAATCAAATGACAGAATAGTATCAGATGGATGGGAATGGACATGCTTAGAACCTGTATAGTCTGGACTAGGATCTGTCCCCAATGGAATTAAAACACTGAAGTATTCCAAGAGTGATATAAACACCTAGCTAAAGTATGAGCCACTTTGTGACCTTCTTCCTGTTATTCTTTAAAAAATGTAAAATTCAGTAAATACGAAAATACCCAAGCAGTGGAAATCAGGATCCACACTGAGGAGCTTGCGTGTGACGATGCGCTGGAATTCCGAGTGGCTTCCTTCACTGGCCACGGCAACGCTGAGCTATTGAGAGCAACAGATACAAAAGAAGCAAAACCTTTTAAAAGTAGCATTTCTAGCTCTAATGGGAAGGAACAGTAAAGTGAAAAGGTTTAGGGCGTTCAGTAGAACGCTAAAATACGAACAGATATTAAAACATACTTGTGGCTTACTAGAAATGCAAACTGTTTCAACTTTGCAGCTGCACAAATCGCATCCACAGAATGTGATAAAAGCTTCTGCACCGCTAAATACGCTGAAACCCTTGGATGAGCAGTAGCTAAAAAGCATCTTTAAATTATGGAAAAGATTTTAGGGTGGGTTTGTTTCCTTTTTAGAATTCTATCTGAAGAATGTTTAATTTGGCTTTGGGCACTTTTTTCGACAATCGTTTGGCACTTTGAGATTTAGGTTCTTAGGCACAATGCGACAAGGTGAGTTTGGCCAGTCCTTCACCGTGCATCCTGTAGAGCAGCTGGAACTCTGCAGGCAGCTGGTGGGACTCCTGCCACTTGGTGGTGAACTTGGTTCCCTTCTTGTCGTAGTAGTGGTACGGGAGGTCCTCCCGTGTGTTGGGGTCGAAGCCGAAGGGCCAGAATCCGTACAGGTGGATCTCGTCACATATGGCCGAGGCCAGGGTGTACATGAGGATACCTGTGCTCAGCCGCTTCGGGGACAGGTGCTTGTTCCTCCAGTACCTGGCAAGACAAGAGGGCGAGTCACAATCCATCTGCTCAGAAATAACTCAAGGCTGCTCTGGAGCAGCCACAAAACTCCGGTGTCTCTGCAAACAACTGGTCCTGACTTGCCGGACTGTGCCTGCCACGCCAGGCATGAGGGGAAAAAATCAGTTAAGAGATGTATTTGTAGAAAGAGGTGTATTTAGCCAGTTAAATGCAAGGCAAGCCCACCCACCTGTTAACGTGCTGCATGATGTTTCCTGGCCAAGCCAGCTGGACCTTCAGCTGCCCTCTGTGCTCAACAAAGAAGTCGACCAGTGTTCTCGTGACTGTCGCTGACGTGTGGAAGAAAAAAGCGGGAATCCAAAGAATGGCCCCATCGAGCTTTTTCAAACTTAAAAAGAAGTTGTTGCGATCCTGAATGGTCAAGAGGTTGTTGTAGTACTTCTCCAGGATGCTGGGGTTGAAGGTGGTAAGGTTGGTTTTCCTTCCAACATCTTTCTGGAAAGCCTCGGTCGGAGCAAAATTGCACCGAAAGACAAAATCCGACTTATCGATTTCCTGCCCACACTGGCTCCCGGTCAGGATCCCGCTGTTGCCGACCACGGCGCAGATGTTGTAGTGCTTGTTCAGGATGGGAGACACGTCAGGAAGCAGAGACTTGAAGTTATTGCTGATGGAGAAAACGTACTTATGGCTGGAATAATCGTAGTGCATCAGCTGCCCGATCCGAACGCTGCTCTTGATCAGGGAAAAGTTTTTGATGACGTCGACATGCTGAAGGATTTCTTGCCTAAAACAAGAGCAAAATAACAGAAAACATGGAGTTCTATTTCCCCTTTTTTTTTGCAGTGGATTTTTTTTTTTTTTTAAGTGTACTGAAGTAGTTTCCTGAGCAACAAGGTGCAGTGGCTTTTAAATTAATATAAATAGATGGGAATGAGGCAGCTGGCTCCTCACCTAGAGCTCCACTTGGTTTTACTGGCTGGTCCCTACTGATGCCAGCTCAGGCTGTGCCTGTGCCTCTTGGAATAGTGTCAGCATTAAAATATGGGATTGGCTGCTTAGGACCAGGGTGCAGCTCCCATTATATCCCACAGTCACCAGCTGTGGGGTGTGCACTGCACTGCCCTGTCTGGGCTTTCTGCTGGGGCTGTGTGTGCCCTTCGTTCTCTGTGCAGCCATGAGGCACGTGGAGCAAGCCCAGGATATCCAACTGAATTAACAGGAGACAATTTATATGTACAGATATATTTGTGTTTTCATTAACAAGCTTCCAATCGCAAAACCAAGCGACAGCTGCTGTCTCCATCTATGCAAATATAGTTCCTTAATTCATATTTGGGCAAGCACAGCAGCACTTTTAAAAGGGTTATTAGGGATACTTACAAAGCAAACAAAACCAACCCTGCTTGGGAATTTCCCTTGCAGAGCATAAAACTGGAAACTGAATGAGACTTTATTTGCTTATGTTTATGGAAAACAAACAAGCGTTCCTCCAGCTCACATCCTCCAATGTCTGAGCATTAATGGAGTCCCACTGGGTGCCCTAATTATGGGTTCTGGCTGACGGACAAGTGCAAAGGCAGCTCCTGAGGCATCAGCTAAAGCCATCAGAGGGGTAGCACAGGCACAGGCTCTCGGAGCTGCCGGTGCCAGGGATGCAGCAACACTGAGGGTGCCCACTGTCACACAGCCTGGGAGGTCCTGGGGAGAAGATGGGACAAAGTGCCACCTCCTCTCTAGCCCACGGCTCCTGAGGGCAGCGTGTGGCAGCACTGGAAGGGAATTCCTTGTGCTGCTGTCCTTGGACCGCGGCCTGAAGGGAGGAGAAAAGCCCAAACCCTGCACTGGGAGGTGTGGCAGCCCCATCCTGTGTGGCCATGGAGACAGATTCCTGCTCCCCAGGTGAGATATGTGAGGCAGACCCTAAACCAGCAGGCATTTGGCAGGACAAAATTACAGTCCAAGCTGTCTTAAATGGCTGCATGGTTTTATTTTCTTTTATAGCAATGTTTAATATATGTCATCAGCAAATAGATGTATGTATAAAGAGTACAAAGCTCTGTGCCTGCCCCCGCAGCTGGAGTGGAGCTGGAGGCAGGAACAGTGCTGCACTTGCTCAGAGCTGCCAGCAGCTGGGAAGTTTCTCTGTGTGTGTTTGGCCTCCATGAACACAACCTTTCGTGGCTGTTACAGCCCAAAGTGTTTCCAGTCTTAAACCACAGCTCTTTATCCTGGAGTAATGACAATTCCATTTGCGCACCAGCAAACTGGGTCACATTCTAGTACAATAATGTGGGTTGCAGCCTGGTGTCCTGCTCTGGAATAATCAAATATTTCAGGACAGCTGAAAGCGTCTGGGGAAAAGCTCTGGTTCAGCCTTTGCCTCTTTCCGCTGGTAAATTCCTCGGAGCTCAGAGTATTTAGCGGAGCTCTGCATTCCCTGAACTGCCGGTGGGAACGGGGACAGCCCGGGCCGTGCCCAGCTGCTTGCTCACCTCTGGTGGGCAAAGGCGCTCCGGTTGAAGACCCACTTGGAGGGCTTGTCCTGCAGCTCTTGGCCCAGGGAGTTGGTGATGGGGACAAACGAGGGGTCCAGGAACTTCAGCGCGAACTGAGACCTGGAGATGGGCACAGACACCAAAACATGTGCACACATGGAGACATGTGGGGACACAGAGACAGCCATGCACACACGTGGAGGCACCCACATGCACACATGGAGACACATGGAGACACAGAAACAGCCTCACACACACATGGAGACTCAGACACAGCCATGTACATACATGGAGACACGTGGAGACACACACACAGAGACACATGGAGATATGGAGACTGCCAAGTGCATACACGGAGACCCATGCACACACATGGAGACAAGCCATGTACATACATGGAGACACAGACACATACATACATGGAGACATGTGGAGACACAGACACAGCCATGCACACACATGGAGACACCCACACACGCACAGACACCCATGCGCAGACATGGGGACACCTGTGCACAGACATGGGGACACGTGGAGACACAGAAACAGCCATGTATATCCATGGAGACATATGGAGACACCCACGCACACACGTGGAGACACCCACACAGCACACATGGAGACACCCACACACACACATGAGACACCCACCAACACACACACACGGAGACACACAGAGACATCCGTGCAGCACGCGTGAGGACACCCACGCAGACACAGAGACACCCACGCAAGCACACAACACACACACCCCCCGCACAGCCCGCACACCCCCGCAGCCCTTACCGGCCGTGTCCGCCCCGCGGCCGCCGCCATCAGCACCACGGAGAGCGCTCGGCGGGGCTGCGGCCGTGCCCGTGCCGGTGCCGGTGCCCCGTACCCCGCAACCCGTGCCCCGTACCCCGTACCCCGCTCCCCTCGCTGCCCGGCCGGGCCGGGCCGGGCCCGGGGCCGCCATGACGGGCCGCTCCTCACCTGAACCCCGCGTGGAACATGTACATGCGGGGCCCGGCTGCGCCGGCGGCGCGGGGCGCCCCGAAGATGTTGTCCTTCTTGAGCGAGACGTAGCTGATGAGGGACAGGATGAGCAGCGCCACGCTGAGCATGACGAGCCCCAGCACGCTGGCCACCCGCACCATCTTGCAGCTCCGCATGCCGGAGGCGGCCCCGCGGCTGGGCGGGTGCGGGGCGGCCGCGCCGCTACATTGGGGGCGGCGGCGGGGCCGGGGCCGGGCCGGCTCCGCCGCGCTCGCAGGAAAATGGAGGGACGGGGCGGTGAAATGGCAGCCGGGAGCGCCCGCACGGCCCCGCACGGCCCCCCCGTTCCAGCGGCACAGCCCAGCGCCCTGGTGACCCCCCACACCCCCGTGTTTCCCCTCCCTACAGGCCCAGCGAGCCCCCGTTAAACCCCTGGGCAACCCCCAGCCCCTGTGTGCCCACCAACAACGCCAGGTTTCCCCACCACGTCCCCAGCGTGGCCTCAAAAGCCCTAGTGCCCCCCAGCAGCCCCGGGGTCTCCTCCTCAGCAGTTCCCAATGTGCCCGCCCTGACATCCCCAGTGTTCCCGCAGCAACCCTAAGGTGCCCAGGCCATCCTTCCCACTGCCTTGGGGTGCTCAAGTGACTCCCCAAAAGCCTGGCGTGGCCCAGCCTGGCAGCCACAGGGACCCCCCTGGAATCTTGGGGCTGCGGGGACATCACAGAGCTCCCAGATGTGTGTCAGTGCTGAGCATGGCTCAGCCATGGGGGGCCCATGGCTCTGCTGGGGACCCTGTGCCTCTGCTGGGGGACCCACATCTTGGCGGCTGCACGGCATCCCCTGCTCCCATTTCCCTGTGACACCATGGAGGACGGGTGGCATGTACAGAACTGTGGGAGCCTGTGCCGGCTCAGAAGACCCCTCGCTCTTTAAAAGCCTGGTGTCTGAAGCACGGGTCATTAAACTGCCCCCTAAACCACAGAGCAAATCCCGTGTGAACTCCAAGAGAGCCTTCTGCATGCCCAGGGATGTCTCTTATGAACATGACCTCTGTGTGCTGCATCGCTCTCAGTGTTTCTTCAAACTCCATTTTTCCCCTCACAAAGCTCCCCCCAGCCCACTCTGCCTCTGAGCCCCGAGTTCACTGAAGTGCCTCATAAATAATAGATCCTGTCTTTGTAGCCCCGTCCTTGCTCTGGGCTATTTCCTACCCACTCTCCACTCACGGAGCTCTCTTTGAAGAGCAGAAACATGAGGAGCTCGCAGGGTTGAGGTTTGCATCAGTGTGGTTCTTCAGCCTGCAGTGGGAGTTCGGCCAGAGGACGGCCTGAGGTCTAAATCCAACAGCTGCGGGATGCCTGTGGCTTTGGTGGAGTGAGAAAAAAGGCTGGGAATGCAGGAGATAGCAGTGGTTTGATAGAGAACATAGGCATTTTGTCTGATTGTCGCCTGGTGTCCCTTATTGTCCACCCAGGGCATGGTGTCCCCAGCTTCAACATGGATAGTGCTGTCCCAGTGAAATCCTAGGCTTCCCAGGATAAACCAGCTGCAGAGTCTTTCTTTAAAAAATGTAGAAATCAGTTTTATACCATTTAATATTGTCTCCTGCAGTTTCTGACCTTGGGTCCTGGTGGTGGGAATAAATCCCAGAGTGAGACTGTGCAGCCCTGGTGTCCCAGTCCTGACCACCTGGCTTTTCTCTTGCAGGAGAGTTCACAGCATCTGGACTGGGAAAGACCATTCAGTTCCAAGCCTCTTCCACTGGAGCAGGTTGCTCCAAGCCCCGTCCAACAGGGCCAACAGGAGAAGCAGCACTCCTGCGGTGTCACCGCTTTTGGGGACAGCTCAGCTGGAGCAGCCTGGAGCCGGAACAAGGACATCGGTGGCACTCTGCTCCCGTGTTTGCACCCATTTTTCCCCTGATTCTGCCCGTGCAAAGGAGATTTGGGAGGACCTTGGGAAGGTGTTTTGGTAAGAAATATTTAAACCCTGGCCTGTGCTGCAGCCTCTCCCCTGACCCTCAGTGAGCCCCAGCCCCACCAACAAGTTGCAGTAGAAACAAAGGCAGTTCTTGCTTCAGATTCTTCAGAGATAGCAATATGTCAGGAGCCCCTGGAGAGGCCGAAAGTAAATGAATCAGTGCTAGAAAGTGAAGGATATCATCCGTGCTGAATGGTGAAAAGGAGTCCTGAACAGTATCTTCATTGATTTTCCTGTAATTGACACAGAGCTCGGCTCGCCGGAGGCTGCGGCAGGAGTGGGGAGGCCCAGGTACCGCTCCTGCCTCAATTAGGCAGCTCGGGGCTGTGGGCAGCTCCAGAGGGGCCAGAGGGCTGGCAGCCCATGTTTTCACTGCTCACAGGGTGCTCTGCAAGCTGCCTGGAGGACAAGGGGCAGCTTGGGAGGACGTGTCCAAGGCTGCCAGCAGCTTCCCACCGGCCCTGGGACAGCCCCAGGTGCACCGAGACCTCGGCTGGTGAGAAACACGGGCTCTAAAGTCAGCAAAATCCAGCAGTGGCAGGAAACCTGGTTAGCTCTTGGAGATCTGAGGCTCTCCAAGGAGAAACGTGCCTTCTGTGTGAGAGCTCTCAGCTGGGCACTGGGACAGACCCCGCTCTCGGGCACCCACGGACACTCTGTCCTGGGGCAGAGCCCCCTGGGCAGCAGGGATGGCACTGCAGGAGGGAGGGGTGCCATGGAGGAGAAGCACGGCTGCACCACATGAGAGGAGCCAGGAGCATCGATCTGCTTTACAGCCCAGCAGAGGAACCACCTGTCAGGTTGGGCGTGCACTTAGAAAACGTTCCCACTTCTTGATTTATTCATGCAAAAGGTACACGGTCTTTATAACGGTGTGGGTAACTTGTGCTTTGAAGACCTGCCCCCACTGAAATCCACTTTTTCCTGGCTATCTAACCCAAATTTCCCTCCCTCCTTTGAAGCTGGTGTTTGGGGTCTCCAAGCATAAGGGGGTCTCGGTCTGCCTCACAGCACTCCAAGTGGTTTTACAGTCTCTTTAAAAGCAGGTGCTTGTCAGCCTGCTGGGCTGTGAAGATCCATGAATTTATTACCACCAGCATTCCCCCTCCTCCAGGCTGCTGGATTACAGCAGCTCCACTTGGACTGCAAAGGTATTCCCGGGGGAAGGGTGTGAGGAGTGAGCTCCTGCGGCTCCTGGGATACCCTGCTGGGCTGAGGAACCCTCACATCCCGGCCCTTAGGGCAGTGGGAGCAGCCACAGAGGCAGGAGCCGGTGGCAAACGGGGGGCACAGCGGGGACACTGCCGTGGGTGCTTGGGGCTGGGCGGGACCCCAGTGAGGGCTGGGTGGGATCCAGGATCCAGGATCCAGGTGGGATCCCGTGCACCACCGGCTCTGGCCCTGGTGGGACCCTGGCAGTGTGCAGGCGGGACCCAGGTGGAACCCCGGGTGTGCCTGAGCCCCGCGGTTTCCCTGAGTCACTCCCTGCCCGGAGCCCCGCATTCCTGCTGATGCAGCGCCGGGGTCACTAAATGCTTTGTTGAACGCCTGCCCGAGTGTGCCTAAGTGCTTTCAGCCCGGGTGGCTGCTGAATCGGGTTTCCTGGGACAATTATTTTGAACGTAAGTACCCAAAGTCTGCTCTAGTCCTTTTCTAAGTGCTTATGTTATTTTGTTTTAAAAACCTGGCGTTGCATCCTTACCCCTGTGGTCAGAGCCGTCCCTGAGATGTACTTATCTTAATTATATTTGGAAAAATGCTTGCTGGGCACAACGGGCACGTCTCCCCACCTGACTCTAAAACGTGTGGTGTTTTCTGTCAGCCTGTGAGCTCTCACCCTTCTGGCAGTGCCAGGAGTCCGCTGAGCCCCAGGCACAGGGTCACATCCCATCAGGAATCTTTGGGAATTCGGTCCCAAGCCTCAGTGGGAAATGATGGGAATAATCCTGGTGTGCCCACAGGGAGGGATTGGGGTGTGTGTTGCTGCCTCCTCCCCTCACTGCTGCTCAGTGCAGGATCAAGGTGAGTTAAGCCAGGCTTGGCAAGACTGGCAGCTGAAGGAGGTTCCTCAGGGCTCAGGAGAACACAGAGACAGCTCCCCCTGGAACAGGGAAATTGCCAGTTCCCAGGTTCTTATTCACACTTCACCCACTTAAACCACCAGGAATTTACTAAAGGCTTCAGGATTTAAGCTTATAACTTCTTTAAACAGTTTATTACATTTTAAAACCATCCCCCCACCTGGCTTGTTGCACTGCATTCACGTCTCCCCGTGCCAATCGCTCCAAACCGGAGAGATCCCAGAGCGGGGAGCCTCTTCCAGAGGCTCCTCTTTGTAGTGGAGAAAGAGGTGATGAGCCCAGCCATGTCCCCAGTACGGGGATGCACAGGGATTCGTGGCACCGCGGGGACGCACAGGGATTCGTGGCACCACAGGGATTCGTGGCACCACGGGGACGCACAGGGATTCGTGGCACCATGGGGATGCACAGGGATTCGTGGCACCACGGGAACACACAGGGATTCGTGGCACCATGGGGATGCACAGGGATTCGTGGCACAGTGGGGATTCGTGGCACTGCCGCTGGCCCAGGCTGCTGCTGCGGGCTGGCATCCCTGGGGATGTGTCTGCCTGCCTGTGTCAGCCGAGCTCAGCAAGGACAGGCAGCCCCACTGTGCAAAAGCCTAAGGAAAGAGCTGAAGCTGGGAAGGGTACGGAGCGATTAGTGGTGTGCATGCAGCTGAGCTTCTTGCAGATTACTTGTCTTTAGACCTAATCCTCCGCGCTGGAAAAAAAATCCCAAATCTCTTCATTTTTTTTATGGAGTGATTATCACAGACTGCGGAATGATTGTGTAAAAAAATTAATCCTGGGGGATGAGATCAGGTTTGGAGGAGCAGTGTGGTGCTGGCCAGAAGCTGGTAAACAAACCTTTCCCGGAGTGAGGGAATTAAGCTCCAGTGGCTCCCTTGTTTTCCCAGCGTTGAGGGGGCTTTATCCAGAGCAGGAGCAGCGGATCACGGGGTGGCCAGGGATGCCCACAGGCCCAGGCCCCAGAAGGCTTCCCTGAGGTGGCAGGAGGACTGTGGAGCGGGCAGGGGGCTCTGGCAGGACAGATGGGGATGGGCCAGCAGTGGGACCGTGCCGGCACCCCTGGCTCCAGGCCGTCATCCATCCTCAGGGCTTGGGTTCAAGAAGGTGCTTAAGCCCAGCATTAGGAGAGCACGCCGTCCCCATCCCGCTGCCAAGTGTGATGGATCTGTAACTATTCTGAAGCCATCCATGAATATTGCATGTGGATCCACTTATTGGAGCCTCCCCTGCATGGCTGCCTGGGCCTGGTTTAATGTCGGGCTGTCAGGAAATGCAAGCCAGGGAGGAATAACTGGGGATCAGCCCTTTTGGTGCCAGCAGGCCAGGGTGTGGGGGGAGAGGCAGGGAGTGAGCCCGGGGGCACTGCCAGGGACGGGGCTCTGGTTTAAATCCCTCCCTCAGGTGTTTGGCCCCTGGAAACAAGCAGCACATGGCTTTGGGGAGCTGCCTGCTGGCAGAGCCCTGGGCAGGAGCACAGGGACAGGGATCAGCTCAGCCCTGTCTGGAGCCACTGGAGGGAGAGGTGACAGTGACTTGGGGTCTTGCTGTGACCTTCTGCCGTGTTTCTCAAACCCAGGGCACCCAGGACCTGCTGCTGTGGTGGCAGAGCACCGCTGGTGTGCACAGAATTGCTCCTGGAAAACCACCCCAGGAGGGGGCTCTGCAGTGATTCACTCAGGCAGGAGTTGGAGATTAGGCCTGGGTTAATTTTATGCATTAATCAACAAGAGAGGGAGCATTTTATTTTTACTGGATGGCCGGCGTCCCTCCCATTTACACCGCACGGCTCCATTGATTTCATTAGGATCTGCCAGGCAGGAATGAGAGCGGAACTTGGCCCCCTTAATTAAGACGACTGTTGCTAAAGGCAGAATGATGGAAAATAATTAACCCTGTAAAAAAACCACACGATGCTGAGAAGGAGAAATACATAATTTAGGAATCAGGAGGCCATTATGCAATATTAATTGCAGACAGCATGTCTGAACAGCACGACACACCGCGAGCTGTGCCGCTCCTCACAGAGCTGCTGGGGAGGCCAATCTGGCTCTTGATGTTCAACCAAGAGCCCCAAAGTTGTATCTCTGGAATAAATGTCCTCTACAGCAGGCTCTGGGAGCATCTGGGGGCCCAGGGTGTGCTCAGGAGAGCCAGTAGGGAGCTGCTGTCCCCACTGCCAGAGCTCCACAAATACGCTGCTTCTGCTGGTGGAGGCTCAACCAATTTCATTAATTAAAGTTCTAATTGTGCTAAGGGAGCTTTGACCTCCTAGAAGGACCCTTGCCCTTCTTTGCCAAGAAAATTGGATTATTCCTCCTAGTGCTGATTGTGAGAGCCTTCTCTGCTGCTAAAATATTCTCTCTACTTCCTAATCAAATGACTTAAAAAGGCCAAACACGGAACTTTCAACAGCAATAACAAACACACCCGTTTATTAAAACAGACACGAGAAACAGCAGTTCCACAGGCATTTTCTGGGCAAGGCTATAAATGGATGCAAAGGGAAGGTCCCCTGGTCCCTGGTGATGCTTTGGGGGTTGGATACCGGGCTGTGAAGCTCCTCTTAACAGAAAAGGAACCAGAGCAATGCCCTGGAGATCGGGATGTCGGTCACTCCAGGGCTGGGATAGCAGCAGGGACAGCTGAATAATTTCAGGATGAGGACATTGCCACAGCTGCATGGCTCTCATATTTATTTCACCCCCGGGAAACCTCTTTACTCCACTGGTTCCAACATTTTGTTCCGTGGCAACTCCAGAGTTGTGACAGGGAAACATGGTGGTGAAAATTCAATTAATGTTAATTTCCTATACCATCGTCATTAATGGCAAAGCTGATAAGAACCATCTTGTTGAACTCTTGGTAGGAGAAAATGGTTTTCCAGGGGTCTTGGCTCCCAGTTGCCTCCTGCTCGCAGGGAAATGGTGGAGGTTGTGCAGGGCTGCACATAAATAAGGCAGAAAATCCTCTGCTTGGCTCCAGTTCTTACCCCTGTTTTGCAAACGTACCATGACATACATCTTATTTTTATTTATCTCTTATAGTTTGATACTTAACATTCTTAATTCAGCCTTAAGATTCTCCTTCCAGCTCATCATTCTTGGTCCCCAGAGCAGAACAGGCCTAAAGTTGTCTGGACCCAGCAGCAGGTGGAACTGTGCGATACACAGTCGTTAAAAAAGTGTCAGCAATTAGTCATGCTAATGAACTGACATAGCCATGGAATTGCTTCCAAGAAAACAACTTAGAAACCTCCTGCTGCTGCTGCTGCTCCCATCACACCCCGAGGTGTGTCAGGTCCGTGGGGTGGTGCAGAGTGAGGGCAGGAGGGGGCCCAGCTCCCTCAGGTGTGCACACCTGGGCAGGGGAGCACACAGGGCCGTGCCCAGCAGAGCTCAGCGCTCTGTCCTTCAGCCACCTCTGCTTACACACTAAATCAAGGAATTATTTCCTAACCGGCTCTAATTTTGTTTGGTAGCTCTCACTAATGAGCTCTTTGTGTAATGTATCATAAATTACTTACAGCGAGATTTTTCTTTTACTTAGAATGGGTAAAAAATCGGCGCTGGCTCCAGCCTGTGCCCGCCGTGCCCACACCGTACTGGATTTTTCCAGCTGAAGCTCAGCTACGCTCGAGCCCTCATTTTGCAGATAAACAGCTTCTATTTCATTAAATGAGCTCTGCACAGAATGTTTGTCTTAGTTATTTCCAGAAAATTAATTCATAGGGCTTAATCTATTTAGCATCTGATTAATGGGATTTTTAATCACCCATAATAATGATAATAACAGGCTTAAAGTAATAACCCAGGCAAAGGTGTGTATTTGTCTTCGCTCTGCCCATTGTCCTGACAGCCATCAGTGCTGCACAGTAACTCCAGATATTTGGCATCCTTCCTTTCAGATCTATTGATCAGGTGGGAAAACCAGGCCTAATTTGAATCCGTCTCGTTTAACAATGTTTGTAAAAGCACCTGTTAGCAGAGAGGGACTTTGGGAAGCAGCACCGGCGGCTCCTGGAGCCAAAATGCATCCAAACTGCTCCCTGCTGGGACACAAATGCCATTAAGCCCTGTCTCTGTTAATTTAACACCTGCTGTATGACACCTAGAATGAGATTTGTTACCGGACCCAGCAAGGGGCACCACAGGGATGTGTTGGAGTGTGGATTTAGTGTGGATTTAGTGGGACAGTGCTGTGGCAGAGATGTTAGGGTCTGTGGTGTTTCACGGTGGGAATTCCATATTTATCTGAGTGCCACATCCTCGAGGTCCCACCTGGCTGTGAACAGAGCAGCAGAGACCAAACACAACTCACTGCAGTTGTGGGCAGAGCTCACCCTCCTCCTGTCGGGATTTATTCCCTACTCCTTTCTGTGCCTTTTTGAGGGGAGAAACTCCTTTTGTGCCTTGCAGCCGGCTGGTTTTGGCTCTGGCAGGTGAGCAGGAGGTCAGGGCACGGGCTGCAGCACTTCCCAGGGAGGGATCAATACCCAGCCAGCCATGCTCCCGCTCTCGATGGGGAGGAACGCGGACAAGCACGTGCTGGGGGAGGCAAAAGGCATCCTCGGCCTCTCCCCAGCTGAAATTGGAAAGAAATGGATCGATCTTTGACTCTTTTCGGGGCGAGGGGAAATTGCAGAATGAGGATGACTTGAAAGAATGAGATGGATGGGAGTAACTGGAGCTCATCCTCCACGGGAGAGGAAAATGCAGCACAAATGATGATGTTAGCCATCCATCCATCAGTCAGGGGCTTTATTCTCAGGTCCATCACGGAAGGACTGGGCTCTGCTGGCGCAGGAACACGTGCAGCCTTGATCACCCATCGCTCCCCGTGGCACAGCACATCCCCGCAGGGGCCGGGGGTCCCGGGGGTCCTGGGAAGGAGAAGACTTCCACACCCGGCTGTGGTGAGAGGCTTGGAGCCACGTGGGCTGGGGAAAGGTGGCCCTGCCCATGGCAGGGAGTGGCACTGGATAGGCTTTAAGACCCCTTCCCAATCAAGCCATTCTGGGATTCCCATGCTTGGAAATCCTTCTGCACACCAGAGGCAAAGCCCCGGGACATCAGCAGGCCCAGAGGTGAGGCAAAACCTGCCTCCCTTTCCCTGCTTTTTTCCATGAGAATTCCCTTTTGCCCTCCTGACTCAGGTCTGTGTATTCCTGACAGAATTCCTAAGAGAATTTCTAACAGAAGCATTTCCAGCTGTGCCACAGATGGGGGTTCCCATCACCGTGCTCACTCCCCAGGCTTGGAGCTCTTTGAGGGGGTGCTGGGGGTTCCCTGTGGGAGCCAACACCCATCCCAGGGGTCCCGCAGCTCCTGTCGCTGCTCCTGCAGGAGGGAGGGATGAGCTCTCCCTGCCGGGGCAGTTATAAATTCCCAGCATAGCAGGTTCCAGGCTGATTGCCTTTCCTGACGGAGTCTCTCTGTAAATGAGGCTTTTCACAGATGACAGATAGAGCTGCTCCTGTGGAGCATAAATCCTGGTGGCCCAAAGTGCTGCCACAGCCTGTTTAACAGCCCTGCTTCCCCCAGCCCCGAGCTGAGCTCCTCGGGATGACACAGCGCTCCGGTGGCAATTCCTCATCAATTAGCCCTGTCGGCACTGCCGAGCCGAGCCGGGCACTGACCCTGCTCCGGGATAAACCTCCTCCCAGGATGGGCTTCCCTCCATTGCCGCAGGCTGAAAGGCCGCTTCCCCTCGTCTGCCGGCTTCTCCAGGACATCTTCCTTCCCCTCGTCCTCTCTCTACTTGCAGGCTCAGGATATCCCAGTGCAGGAACTGGCTCAGGGATATCCCAGTGCAGGAATTGGCACAGGGATGCTCAGCACAGGGATATCCCAGTTCAGGAATTGACACAGGCTGCCCCAGTGCAGGAATGCTCCATGCTGTGCCCTGTGCCAGACTGGCAGCAGGGAGCACCAGCAGTGCCAGGGAAGGACACAGGGCCCTGTCCATGGTGGTGTAAAGGTCTGTCAGTCCCTGAGTTGCACGCAGCTGTGCCGATTTACACCCTGTGCCACACGGGCTGGATCAGGGGGCAGCTCCCTGCAGCCTCTCCCCTGAACCACAAATCCTGGCCCCGCATCGTGTGGAGGAATCAGCCTTGCCATGCACCCTGGGTACTTCTTCCTGGAGAAACTCAAAGTCTTCAAAGGAAGACGAACATTTAGGCCGTGCTGTCCCTTTCCCGAGGCAGCTGGTTCCTGCCGGCGAGCCATCGGTATTCCGGCCGAAGCGGGAGCCGCGGCCCGGCGCTCATTACTCTGCTCCCAGATGAACAGTAAGTCTCTGGAACAGTACTTACAGCCTGTAATAATATTACTGCTCGCTCTGCTACATGGTCCCTCAGTCATTTTTTCAATTAAAAAAGGCCCAATGCTCTATTAACCTTTTGCCTGCTCCTCCATCCTTCATCTGCCGGCAGCCGGGATCGCAGCCGTGTGTTAAAGAAGGCATAGATTACTGTAAAGCAGCGCCGAGCCCTCTGTCATGGCCACGATGAAGTGTCATTTGTTCATTTAAAAATATGAGCCAGTTTATCAAATTCCCCACCTCTGAACCGGCGCTGGAATCTCTTTGTTACCCGCGCGGGAGGCAGGCGGAGCGCAGCCAGCTGCGATGCCAGGGCTGGCAGGGCTCCTGCCGTCCCTTCTGCCCCCAAATCCTTTGGCAGCTCCAGTAAATGTAAATAAATACATCTATTTTCATCCAGGAGCTGCTGTTCCCGGCTGTCCCATGCCTGTGGCCCTGTGGCCCATCCCACCTCGCACCTCTGCACCTGGAAAACTTCACCCCATTCGGGTTCCAGGGCCTTTTCCTGGCAGGAAGTATGGACCCAGGGAAGGTGCTGCCGCCTGGGGGTGCACCCCATATCCCACCCCTGCCAAACATGCTGGGTTTTGTTTTATTCCCATTTATTTCTGATTTGCTGCTTTTATTCCTCTCTCAAGGCACCAGCTGCTTGGTTCTAGCTACAGGGACTTGTTAGACAAGAGCCCCAGATGCTCCAGTTTGATTTCCAGGATCCACAAATAACAGTGTACAACACATTATTTGCTAGAAATTACCTGAAGCTCAGCCCTTCGGAGCTCACTGCGCTGTGCAGAAAAGAGACCCCGTTCCAATCAATATCCTTTCCACGGTCTCTGCCTGTCCACTGGCCATTATTTCACTGGGTTTATTTTGCTTACAGTCCCAGCTGCATCAATAGAAGAGCTCCAAGTGGTTTGGAGGTGGGGTTTGAGCTCTAACCCTCTCCCTGACAAGGTTACAGGTCCTGGAAAAAGATGATACCCGTAAAAATCGCTTCAGAAAAGTCCAGCAAAAATGCCTGTCTCTGTCCCAGCAGTGGAGAGAGCAAAAGAACAGAGAATTTGCAGCACCATCTCCAGTCTGGGCAGTGCCCACATCCATCCTCTTCCCTTCCTGGGGATGTGTGAAACGGCTCGGATGAGCTGGGAGCCAAACCAGCCAGGGTAAATGGGGATAACTCCGTGGGAATATTGCTATTGAGCTTTATCATACTGAGTTCACAGATTGCTCATTTACCAAAGGCCCTGGAATTTCACTCCTTGTTCCTACTGGTGCCTGTGCCAGTGGGAAGGGCTTGCACAGCTTCCCCCATAGCTCCAATCTGTGGACTCTTCCCTTACGGAGCAGCCTCAGGTTAAAGGTGCCTTGTAATTGCGTCATTTTTCCCGCAGAAGTTCCCATATCCAGCTATCAGGGCATTTCCCCCTCTTTCCCTGATGAGCTAAATGTGTCAGGCTCTTTCAGCTGGTGGCTGTGTGGTGTATTTTTGGCCGCAGGTAATTCTGATGGCTATTTTCTGTTCTCCGCCCAGTTTGCAGCCTCCTTTCGAGTCCTCAGTACCACAACAGGCTGCAGCACCGCAGTATCTCCCTACAAGTGCCCCATGCTGAGGCAGGAGCAGCTCCCCTCTGCCTCGCCTGCATTTACCCGGGGCTTCCATTAGCCCATTTTCCCAGGGCAGCTTTTTGGGTATCATGTTCCATTATTTATCGGAGGATAAACACCTAAAAGCTGGATGCTTTTCAGAGCAGACCTGTGCCCGCGGGCTCTCCCTCTCCCAGCCATGCTGATCTCCCTCGTCTCCCTCCTTGGCCCCCAGATTTATTATTCTACAGCGATTGTGTTGAATTGCATTTGAAATCAATTAGCACAGGTACTCGGAGATGAATGTTCATGCTCTGAAAAAAGGTGATGAAAACATACCATTTAAATAGAAATCAATTTCCCTTTCATGTATTTCTTCCTAGCTGCTGCCCGAAATTAATAGTTTTTAGATATTTGTGCTCGGAGAGGAGAGGCTCCCCTTGTAAAGCACTTCCCTCTCCTCCTCTTCCTCCTCCTCCTCCTCCTCCTCCTCCTGGCCCCCGGGCTCTCCCACGCCGCTTCCCTCTTCGGCAGAGGGGCTGCTGCTTTTACCTCTTCCCTGCTCATCGTTTTGGGACATCAGCAGCAGCTTCTCCACGGGACACTCTTTAACTGGAGCGCTGCTGAACAGCGGGGCTGCAGCACAGGGAGCTCAGGCAGGGCCGGATCTTCATCTCCAGCCCGTGTGCTAGTTACCCTAGCAGGGAGAGCACGGCGGGGCTTAAGGGATGTTCCCTCCGGAGCCGGGAGCTCCCAGGCTTCCGGCAGCCCCAGGTACCTCTGAACGGGCTGGGTTCCCACCTTGGGTCTGCTTTGGTGCTGCTCGGGCTCCAAGTTTGGGGCAAAAGCCAGGAAAAAACCCCGAAACAAAAGCGCCTCTTTGTTCAGGGAAGCTCGGAGTGTGGAGCCTGGGGACCTGGCTGAGCTGAGCGTGCACCTGCACCCTCGCTGGGCTTGGTGGCTCCACACATCCTTGCCCTCCCAGCTACCCCAGTAAGATGTCCCTGGAACTCTGTCCCACTAAAATGCCATGATTTTCCCAAAGCCCAGATAGTGCACAAGCCACATAAAAAGGGGGAAAAAAAACAACCCAAAAAACACAGCATTTTTTTGCTAAACTTTCCTGATAAATTGTGACCAAAGGATCCTTGTCCCATGCTCCTGGATCCCCTGAAGGAGGAATTTTCCCTGGGTAAAGCAGCTCTCAGCAGTCAGGAGATGACCTTTGACAGGGTACCCTAAAACTGACCTCTCCCCTCATCCCTGGCTCTTAATGCCAAGGGTCTTCCCAACCTGCTTGTCCATGGGGACCAGCACTTTAATGCCGTAATCATTTCATTTATCATCTTCTTTAGGCTACAAAACCTAATCCCCAAATTTAGGCGAGCATCTGTCCTCCTCATTTCCCACAAGGCTCCAAATTATCGCTCAGCCCCTCCGCTATGCCCTGATCCCTTCGATCTGGTTTCCTATCGGTGTTATCATTAATCTCCTCCTCCAATCAGTTTTCCTCACCATCTGTTTCATGTAGCAGCGCTCCCGTGCTGAGGGAGGACCCTGGATCCTGGGGCTCCCCGGCTCTAATCCCGGCCATGGCGATCCCCAACGCGGCGATCCCCAGCGAGCCGCTCCCTGTGACCTCCTTGTGTCCCAGACTGAGCCGGGGTGGAAGTGGGATGACAGGAAAACTGCGCTGCTGCTGGGCTCTCATGGGGAAATGAACTGCCAGGGCCAGTTAGGTTCACATTTTTAGGAAACGGCGGGAGTTTTCCTAACGGTGAGGGCGGTGAAGTGTCCTGGAGAGGCCGTGGCACCCCAGGCTGGAGGTCTGGGCCTGCCGTGGGCGTGGGGCTGATCCAGGTGCTCAGGAGCGAGCCCTGTGCCGGGATCATTCTCTGTGGGACGATGCCTCTCCAGCTCTGATCCCTGCTCGTTTCTTTCTCACCATGGATGTGCGGGAGCACGGACATTTCCCAGCCACTCCGGATGCCCCGGAGCCCCAGATGCCCCCCCTCCAGCACCCTCAGGGCAGCAGCAACAGCAGCAGCCAGTCACTGTCTTGGGACAGAGGCACATTCCCTGATCCCAGAACGGGGCTGTGCCCGTGTGGTTGGGCAGAGATGCCCCAGGGTCCCCTTTCCCTGTGCCAGTACCCCCACCCAGCCTCTGGGAGCAGCTCACGAGTGCCAAAGGCACAGGGACACCTTGCACTCAATGCCCTCATTTACATGGTTCATTTTTAGACATGTTTGAGCTACACCTATTTCTCTAAATCAGGTTTAAATCAGGTTTTCAGCTCAGGTCCTGGTTGCACAGGTCGGGAATAAAAACTGTTCACATCCTCTGCGTTCCTGGTCTCCAGGTATTGATCGCCATCTCCATTTTCCCCACTCTCTGCTTGATTCCTGCCACTGCCTATTTTTGGTTTATGCTTCCTGCCAGCAGATCCTTCTGGAGCTTTTCTCAGGCTCCTGCTTTGCCTCCCACCGGCACTGCAGCATCTCCAGCCCTCCCCAGGCCCTCCTGACTGGCTCCCAGCCCTGCCCCTGCACTGTGCCCATGGAGGGGCTTTGCTTCGTAATTACAGCGCATGTTCATGTTTTAATCAGAGATCTCATTCACCTCCCGACTAGCCCCTCTGCGTTGCTAGGATTTCTATCCCCCTTTTATTTTTAGATCTAGATATTTGCTAAAAGTATAGATTTTCACCCTTCTCTCGGGCTGGCAATCGCTCTGTGTGGGTAGGACTGCAAATCCGAGTTATTAAATCTTTGCATATCCAGGACACCACGCTAAAGGCTTATTTGGGGTTCTCTTTGCTTCCAGGGTGTAAATAGAGCCTGTGGTATCCAAATCCCTGTCCTCCACCCCATCCATTTGTTCTGCTGGGACTGTGATCTCTTTAATTTCCCAATTTTTCCCTCCCCGTGTTATTTGTTACCTGCTCAGACGAGCGCAGGCAGCTGGCAGGCTCAGAAATCAATTGAGCACTGGAGTTTCAGTCTCAGAAGAGCTGTGTGGGGATGGCTGCCACCTTCCCAGGATGGCTGGTGACAGAAGATAAATCGCTGTGGATTTTTTGCCAACGTGCCATATTTCAAACTCATAATCAGTCCAGCATCACCCTCGGCTTCCTTCAGCATCTCCTTCCCATCGAGGGTGATTTATGGCCCCGGGTACCGACACCAATTGTACATTTCTAATCCTCTCTTGTATAATTTCTCTTTGCTGCATTTCCTTAATTACCCTCTTCCTGACCTTCCTTTTCTTCCCTTACCCCTGCTTCCAGCTTGCTCCTGGGCTTCCTTGCCCTCGCTTGACTCCTTCATTTAATTTACGGTGTGACCGTGCTTTATGAGCCCCCTCAGCCCCGGTGACATTGGGGTTCTGGGGTGGCTGGAGCAGAGGTGGCAGCAGCCCCTTGCCAGGCTGGATTTGGGCACGTCCCCTGTGTGTGAAGGACTCCTGGTCCCAGCGCTGACATTTGTCACCTCTGCTGTCAGTGATCCCAAACAAAGCCACGGACACATCCCGGTTGTTCCCTGTGCAGAGGATCTGGGACAAAGCACCCCTCCGGTCCTGGGTGGGACCATGGCAGGCTCTGGGATCCTGGAGCAAGAAGGGCCTAGAGGAATGACAGGATCTCTAAAGGCTGGAAAAGCCCCCCGAGGTCATGGAGACCAACTGTTCCCCCAGCACTGCCCCACGTCTCCAAGAGCCACATGCACAAAGCTCTAAATCCCTCCAGGGACGGGGACTCTGCTCCGGGCAGGGCTGGGGCCCAAGGGCAGAGGGAAAGCACAACAGTTAACTTTAAAGAATCACTGGAACATCTTCTTCATAATTAATAAATGGGAGATGTTGCTGCAGCTAATCAATAAAGTTGTTAGAGGGAATTGATCGCAGGGGGAGCTCTTTTTGTGGGTACAGTTTTTCACCTCTGTGGAACAAAGGGCTCCCCGGGGTGCTCTCACTGTGATGGGCGCTGGGAGCCTGACCCAAACAGCCAGCCAGGGAGAGACAATTAATTCATTCATTAGTTTAGGCCCCGTGAGAGCCACCAGAGACCGGTGGCTGTGCATGTGTCACCCCTGGGGTGACCTGGGGCACACTCAGTCCGTGCCACTGGTGCCAGCACCGAGCACGGCAGTGCCCCTGGAATGCTCATGCCAGGATGTTTTCCCTGCTCCCTCTTGGGTGGGTCAGCTTTTCCATGACAAATCCCACTTCCCGGGCAGGAAACATCCCTCTAGCAGGGACTTTGCAGACTGATAATGAGCACAAAAAAACCCAAAAACCCCTGGGACTGACACTTGACATGAAAGGATTTGCCTTGAGAGATGACATTTAAAGAGCTTGGTTCTGATTTTCTACTCATTTGGGGTTTTGGCTTGTTTGCTTTTTTCCCCGGTTTGGGTTTTTTGAAGCGGTTTGAGCCTTGAGCACTTCCAGGGACAGGACCTTGATTAAACCGAGGGGATTATTCTCAGCAACAACTGCTTCTTGTGCCCCAGGTAGCTGATCCCAAAGCCCGGGTTGAGGCAGGCACGAACCAGGATGTCCCTGGAGCAGCAGCCCGGCTTTCCGGGCAGCCAGTGCAGCCAGTTATTGCTTGTAATTAACTCCAGCAAGCAAATCTCCTCTAAATCAATCACAGCTTGACTAATAAATAAATCTTGGCTCGGTCGCTACCTGCAGAATGTGTAGACAAGGGTGAGTGTCTCCGATTTACCACTTCCTCAGCGCTGGGCTGGGGAATGGCGGATTGACGGCGGGAGGGACATGGGGATCCGAACCTGCTGCATTATTTAAAACTTCAGGGCTAATAAAATTCTGGAGGAGCCTAGCCCATTAGCTCAGCGTCCCCATTGACACTTCTCCCACTGTATTAGGCGCTGTGTTAATGATTTTATATTCCCTCCTGACTCCCCGCTCATTTTTCTTTGTCTTTTTGTCATTTTAATGGGGCACTGGGCCGTGTTCCACAGCAACATCCCAGCGGCCGGAGCCTCCGTGGAGCAGAGCACGCCCGGTGTGACTCCTCTGGCCCCCTCAGGTCCCACCTCAGCATCACATCACACGTGCCTTTGCGAATTCCGGGGCCGTGTACCTTAATCTAATGAGGATTCCAGGAATCTGTCACTCCACCATGGGCTCTGCCCCCCGGGATGCCCCAGGGAGGGGCTCTGCCGGGTCTGGTGCTGAACAGGGAGCATCCTGTGGGGTCTCAGATGAGAGGGAAGCTGGCTAGAATTCCCTCGTTAGCTCATTAACTCACTAATTGTGGGGTATTTGTAAAACACAGAACGTTTCCTGGAAATGGAGGGAAAGGAGGGAGTAGCGCAGCCGGGAGACTCCGTGGGAGGCGGCACCTGGACTCAAACCCACGGATCTGCTCCCATCTTCAGCATCTCTGACGGGGAGGTGCTTCCTCAGGGGAGAGGAGCTGTGTGAACGTGGCACGTGGTGAGAAACCCGGTGGAGCGAGGGGACAGAGCTGCTGGCCGAGCTGGGAGTGCTGGCAGGGCCAGGTCCATGGCACTCCCGAGGTGTGAGCCCCAAAGCTGGCAGCGCCAGGTCCTGAGCCAGGGGCGCTCCCGGAGGGACGCAGCCCTGCTTTTGCCCAGCCAGGGAATGCCGGGGCTCAGGTGGCACAGGGGGCAGGAGCCCTTGGAAGGGACTGCGTCCCCTTCGCACAATGCAGCCTCGACTCGGGTATTTTTCATGCCGGTTGAGGGTACAGTGTCAGCGGATGACCTTTGTCACACCCCAGCGCTTTCTGGGATGTAAATTAGGGCCTTTTTTTCCCCCCATCTGGACAGATAAGACGGACTCTGACTCGCCCGGCTCGGAAGCCGATATTTATTGTGAGCCCACCGCTCCTCTCAGCAGGTGGACAAAGATAATACTGTCATTATGCGCTCAGAAAACGCTTTGTAAAATTTGGTAAAGTCCGCGAGATAACATCTGCCTCGAGGACCGCTCCGCCGTAAACAGGCCTTGGAAAAAATAGCACCCACCGCTTCTCCCCGGGAATATCGATTTTTTGGTGTTGGAAAGGGTCAAATTCAAATCGGCCGCACAAAGAGCGGCTGCAGCTCCCGCTTTTGACAAAGAACAAAGTGCTGCGGCGGCAGGAGCAGCGCAGGGCCGGGCCCGGGGCCGGCGCCTTTCCCACGGGAGCGGGCAGCTGCTGCACGCGGGGACACGCCGGTCCCCGCGTCCTGCCGGGAGCCTCGGGGCTGCCAGGGGCTCAGCGGGGCTGTGAGGGGCTCAGCGGGGCTCAGCCCCCCCGGAACTCTAGGGAGGTTCCGCATCCCGCTCCTGAACTGGGGTGGGCGGGACGGGATGCGTAGAAGGAGGGCGACGTGCCCTGGCTGCTCCTGCATCGCGGCTCACCTGGCAGCCGGCTGGTGACAGTGACATATCGCTGCCTGGCGCCGGAGAGCCGAGGGCTTTCCCTGTCTGTCCCGAGACGAGCGAGGAGTGTCGGCGTCACATAGGGAAGGGAAGCACTGCAGGGAACCTCCGAGCGGTGTGGTGTGTCCCAGGTGTGTCCCATCCTCTGGTACCCGTTCTGGGCACCACTGCTGTGTCCCGGCATCCCCCCAGCAGGGAACAAACCCCAGCCAGCAGCCCAGGCATGCTTTGCACCCCCAGGTGCATCCCAGCAGAGGGACTCAGCATTCCCGGTTAATCCCAAATCCCTGCTCGCTGGGTGGAAACCAAGGCCCTGCATTGCAGCAGCAGCCCACAGCAAGGGGTCCTGGAGCATTGGCAGCGTCGTGTCAGCCGTGGAAATTCACCATCCCAGCTCTGGTCCCGCAGGAACGCCTTGGGCACAGCTCCTGGTGTAATGGGAAGCAAAAGCCTCCAGCTCCAGAGGGCACAAGCAAAGGAGCAGAGGAGCAGAGGAGGGAGCTTCTGGCTCTCCACAGCTCCCTGACAGCAGTGGGTGAGCCAGGCAGGCTCTGCTCCCAGGGGACAGGGACAGGAGGAGAGCTGGAGGAGCACGTGCTGCTCCCCAGGGCAAGGACGTGTCCTTGGAGGGTTTGGCCTCCCCTCCTGCTCGGAGGATGAGGAGATGATGCTGTGTGGTTGGTTACACATAGGAGGGAGCTGCCATCTTGTAAGGGAAAAAGAAATGTGTTTGCCACTCAATTAAATGTAACCAGAGGCTTTGGAAAAGCCAGTGGGCTCCCTCCATGGCTTTGGCATGGCAGCAGGGCAGGGCTTTGAGAACCACATCGTGCCGGGAGCCCATCTGGGGCAGAGCTCTTTGTTCAGCACATCGACTGCTTGTGTGGTGTGAGCAATTAACACCCAGTGCTCAAAGCCCGAGTTCTCCAGAGCAAACTGCTCCATGTGCTGTTTTCCTGGGGTGCAGGTGAGCGGCTGGGACACGGGGGAGGCAGGGTGACACGCGGGGATGGGCTCCCTCATGAGCAGAGTTTGGACCTTGAGGGCAGCTCTGCACGGCAGCGTGTGACAGGGACAACTTCCCTGTCCCTGTGGGTGCACACCCAGGGAGCTGCTGCGCGGACGTGTGCACCGCTGATGCTCAGAGCTGTCCTCCACGCTCCATGCTCCATCCTCCATGCTCCACAGCTCCATCTTCCACCCTCCACGCTCCCTCCCTGTGCCACGGAAGAGCAGCCCTGGTTGCCTCACAGCAGGTGCTGGATGCCCTGAGGCCCAGCCCATGCCTGCCTGCGTCCCTCGCTCCCTGCCCATCCCTGGATGGATGTGGGAACAGCAGCACCCAGGGAAGGCCCATCTTTCACCTCCAAATCCCCAGCACTGCTGCCACAGAGCCCGGAGAGGGCCTTTAAGCTGTTTCAAAATCCATCTCCCTGCTCATTATTATGCCGGGCAATTTTTCATTCATCGGGAATCTACGGCAGCATTTTAATGCGAGAAGCTCCCCGCTCTGTTTCTCTTCCCCTGAAGAAAAATAGCTTAATTTCTGCAGTTTGATAGATTTTCCTGAGCCTTCAAAAGGTAGAGAAAGACTCTTGAAAATCGGTCGTTGAACTATCCACAGGCATTTTATAATGGCCGTAAATAGGCCTGGACTGAATAGCTCTCCAGGCATCAGCTTGAATGGTGTCCTTGACACTGTTATTATTATCCCCACGGAGAGAAAAAGGGAAAAAAGAAAGGGAAAGAAAGTCTGGGAGCCTCTCCACACTGCAGTTGGTGTGTGTCTAGGCTGTGAGAGCTAAATCCCTCCCGATGGATCTACACCCCACTTCCCAGAACTGCCATAAATTTCATGGAATTTCTTGCATTAAAAAAAAAAAAAAAAAGAAAAGAAAAAAAAAAAAGATCAATGAACTTGAGAAATTTTGCAAACTCCGGAGCAGATGAAGTACAAGAAGTTTTAGGGGAATTTATTTGCTGCATTTTTGCCCCTTTGGCCACCCAAATCCCTGGTTGCTTTCCATCAGGGAATTCCTTTTGTAACTCCTGAGCTGTTGTGTCCCACTGCTCTTTGCTGAGGAGCAGCCTCTCACCCCTGGTTTTGGGGGGGGTTATATTTCAGGGTTATTTTTTATTTACAGCACCCCAACACATCCCCATGGAGCAGCTCGAGAGGTTCTCAAGCCCTGTTTGGAGCCTCCACCGCTGCGTATTCCAGCTCCTCCACTACACCCGTCCTTTTCACCCTAGATCCTGTGGGGTTGTGGCACCAGAGGCACTGCGGAAAAGCTTCAGCTTCATCAGCCAGAACAATTCTCTCAGCTTAAATAAGGTGCTTTCATTTCTTGAAAGCCACTCTGATTTTTCCAGCCCCCTCACAGGGCAAAAATAGCGTGTCCTAGAAATGTCACCAGCCTGTGGATTTCTCCGTATGGAGCACAGTGCAGCGATCGGCCCCGTCTCTCCTGGAGCAGCCTCAGAGCCCTCCCCTCGTGGTGATGTTCTGCCAGGGTGTGGGCTGTGCTGAAAGTCAGACAGTTCCGGCATGGGTTGGTTTGGAAAGGAGCTTAGAGCCCGTCCAGTCTCACCTTCCACCGTTCCAGGCTGCTCCCAGCCTGCTCCAAGCCTGGCCTTGGACACTGCCAGAGATCCAGGGGCAGCCACAGCAGCTCTGGGCACCTGTGCCAAGGCCTGCCCGCCCTCCCGGGGAGGAATTCCCTCCCCAGATCCCATCTAAATCCTCTCCAGGAGGGGTCTCAGCGTTCACACACGGGGAGCAGCTCAGTCTGGGGCTCAGCGCGGAGCCCGGCTCTGCCAGCGCTGCATCCCCGGGATCCGCTCGGTGTCCCTGCTGCTCCGGGCTGCTCCGGGCTGCCCAGCGCGTCCCCCGCGGTTTATTGAGGTGGTTTTTCCTCCCCACGCCGCCGGCCTTGGCAGCGCGGCCGCCTTTCCCGGCACTGCCGGCGCTAATTGCTCGGGAGCTCGTTAGGGAGCGACAGCCGCGCTGCCTCAGCGCCGCTCCCCGGGGGCTCTTCCGCTGCCTTTCCTGGAAGTGTTTCCTCCTCGGGCCCCTGCAGTTCCGCCTCAATCCATAATTGATGCCCGGGTGGGATTTCTCGCAGAGCTGGGATTTGGGGTGGAACGCTGGACCGCACCCTGTGCGATCCCGTGCTGGTTTGGGGGACGTGGGCGATGGGAACCTGCTCAGGGAGGAGCTTCATCCCGAAGTGTGCGAGCGCCGTCGGCAGCACTGGAGCCTCCCTTCCCTTCCCAAATCCACGGGGACACCCGGCTGGTGGCCCCCGCTGTCCCAGAAAGGCTTCAGCCCTGCCAAACTGCTCCTGGCTTGCTGCAAAACCCAAAGCCCCCGACCCAAACTCTATACTTAATGTCCCCAGCCCACCCAGGGGTTTCATAATTCCCAGCTCCGGACACTCGGAGTTTTTAAGCCCTGGGTTAATTGTCTGCCTCCTCCCCGGCAGTGCAGGAGAACAGACAGAGCAGGCACGAAATGAATCCCACAAAACCGCAGCTGACAGCTTTAAAAATCTATTTTCCTGCACGGTGCTACGGGAAGGACGGGTGATTAATGAAGACTATGAAGAAAAGGTTTTATCCAGCAGATTAATTTCAACGGGTGTTTAAATCCTTAGCGGAGTCGGCCACGATGCTCCGAGAAATTGGGAGGGGCTGCAGGGGCCGGCTGGGCACTCGCCCTTCCCAGCTCCGTGCCTCCCCTGGATCTCCTCCCATCCCGTGCCCACCCTCGGCCCCTCGGGCACCCCTCGGCTGCGGGTGCTCCAAGCACTGCGGGGGGAACCTGTAGGGATTCTTAGCTTCAAGCGTTGGTTTGGAAACCCAGGTTTGGCATCGGTAGGAATAGAGTTCTGAATAATGCAGTGTTTTACCACGAAAAGGGAATGTTTGTTACCCTCCGTGCAGAGACAACCAAGGAGAGCAGCAGAAGGAATCTGCTGTAGATGGAGGGCGGCCATTTTCAGCTTTCGCTTTCAGGGAGCGATTAATTATCCAAACCTCCAGTTTGGGAGAAAAAAAAAAAAATCCTTAAGGAGGTGACCTCCGCCCTGCGTGGTTTGGCTTGGAAAGGGCCTTGGAGACCACCCAGTTCCAGCCTCCTGCACGCTGGGATACCGGGCCAGGTCTGGAGCTGGAACTCCCGCTCCCTCCCACAGAGAATTCCCGGGAGCTGCAGAGGGAGCGCAGCAGCTGTCCCTGACAGGCAGTGCGTGGTTCTGGGCCCACAAGTGCCATTTATCCTCCTTCCCAATCCCCTCGTGGTGTGTCTGACACTTCCACCAGGGGAGCTGCCAGCCTGTGCTGTGCCCCTGCCCGTGGCTGAGCTTTACTGTCCCTTCCAGCCCAAACCACTGCGGCGCTCCAGGATCCTGTACCTCCCCCCGCAGCCGCGCTCCAGGAGCGGGCGGATGGCTCTGGAGCGCCGAAAACCACCGCAAATTGACACCGAAAGGAGCAATCGCGGCAGCGGCGGCTGCAGCCCTCCCCATTTCCCCTGGCAAACCTTCCCCAGGGACCGTGCGCGCCTGACCCCAAACCTTGCCCATTTTCCAAGCCAGTGCACTTGATGGGAACTCATCTCTGCGCTCCCCACGGCTCCCCCGCGCATCCCCGGGGTGGGACACGGCCGCTTTCGGCTTGGCTGAGTCCGAATGATTTCACAGATTGCATTCGGGCTCTGCTTTGCTTTGCTCCCGCTCCTTCCACATCCCCACCGACGGAGCCCACGCCGTTCCCGCAGCCTCGGGAAGGCAGGGATGTGCTCTGTCAATCAAACCCGGTGGGGGAACGGCCCCGGGATCGGTGCCTGGACCTTTTGGAGCTGTTTGCTCCCCTTTTCCCGTGTTCAGTACGAATCCATCGGGCCGTGCTCCATCTGCTGTCCGCCCCGGGCTGTGGGAAGGGGGGCACTGGGGGGAAGCGGGAGCATCCGCGGAGGAATGACAGAATTCTTTGGGTGGAAGAGCTGGGACAGACCCCGTTCCCGCTGCTCTGCCACAGGCAGGGGGCGGCTTCCACCTCAGGGAAGGGGTGGGATGTCTTCCACTCCCCCAGAGGGATTTCCCTCAGTCTCGGGGTGGAAAACAGAGCTGTGCCGGACAGACACCCACGAGGGGCAAGGAAACCCCTCTGGGACCCTCCCACTCCTCACCCTCCTCCCTCCTGCTTCTGCCTCCTCCCACCAGCAGTACCCTCGCTGTTTGTTCCCGGAATAAAGTGCATTTTAACCCATTTTCTGCCCGAGTCCATTGTTTTATAAAAAGGCCAAATGAAACCTCGCAGGTTGTGCAGATACCAGCATCACTTCCAAGCTGGCAGCATCGGTTTCCTTTCACTGTGTTGTAATCTGTGAGTAGCTCTGCAGGAGTGAGTAAATGCCTGTTTAAGGTTATTTACATCAATAAATAAATATTTACCCCTTTTTAAGCGTCTCGAGTCCTGTGCAAACAGGTTTCCAATTTACAAAAATCAATTAAAATCTGATATTAGAATGCACCAGCCCACGGTGATGTTCCCGGAGATGTCACTCAGCCTCCATTCCAAGCCCCACATCAGCATTCCAAAAGCTCTGCTGCTGAAAGAGCAGAAAGTTTCACCTTTTAATTTTTCATAGCGGATTAATTTTTAATTTTCAGACATCAGAGAGAGGGGGATGTTCCCCAGGAGCGTCTCCCGCTTCAAAGCACGCTCCAGGCAACCGCTGGATCGAGTGTCAATTTATCACACCGGAGGCTCCCATCCAGATTTTTCCTGATCTTTAATATTTTTTTTGTTGCTGTTGTTGTTGTTCAGACAAAAGTATTAATGCTGCTGGAGTTTTCTGGCCAGAAGCAAAGCCTCTTCTGCTGCCTCCCTGAAAGCACGGTGAGCTCTCCGTGAGGGCCGTGGGCTGTTCCACGTGAGACCCAGCTCCGAGTTGGGTGTTCCATGACCCTGAGCTCCCCCTGTGCCTCCCCCACCCGTGGGACAGCAGCACAGCCCGCGCTGGAAATTCTCCGGGCTCTGCTCCACGACCTTCGGTGTTTGGCTGTATCCTTCGACCGGCCCCAGCTTGAGGTGTCAGGTGTTAAAAATGACTCTGCTTCCCTCCCTCTCCCGCTGCTGGAGCATCCTGGCCTTGGCACTTGGAGCTCGGAAGTGTTTCCCTCCCGGCTCCCAGCTACCGATTCCCTGAGGCTCTGCCCTGCAGCTGGAGGAGAGGAGAGGCTTCTCGAGGCACTGCCTCTGTCCCCTTGGCCCACCCAGCCTGCAGGGAACAGGGGCTGAACACATCCACACACGCTGGAAGGGGAAAAGTCACACAATTCCTGTGGGGTTTGTGTTTGGAGACTCATCAGGTAACTCCTGACCTGCTCCAGAGCATCCCCTGGCACGGGGGCTTCCTCTGCAGGCCCACAGCTGCCATTCCTCAAAAGCAGTGGATAGGCCAGGCACACGGTGCAGCACAATTTATTTACTGCAGGTGATTCCTTAGGGGGGAATTCACCTCTGCTCTGGCGCCGGCCTGGGGCTGCTCACCTGCACAGGAGAAGGCTCCAGGGAGAGCTCAAAACCCCTGCAGGGCCCAAAGGGGTTCCAGGAGAGCTGCAGAGGGAACAAGATGTTCCCCAGTATCCTTCCAACCCCAACCATTCCAGGATTCTGCTCTCATTCCAGAGGAAAGGGGGGAAATCTGTTAAAGAGGGACTGGGCAAAGACTCAGCAGCAGCAGATCACTGACAGCCAGGAAAACAAACACGTTTCAGTGCAGCTTTATTCCACAAGCATATTTACACCAGGAATTTCAGTCCAGAGAGGGCGGGGAGTGGATCAGCGGGGCAGCAGACACCGGCACCATCTCAGGGTGACTCCATCACCCCCCTGAGCCAGGCGTGCCACCGTGTCACCGGGACGCTGCCACGGAAGCCACGGACACCTCCATGCCCACGGGGACAAACACAGCACGGAAAGCTCACAGCGGAACAGTGGGATGGGAACAGCCTCGGGGACAGAGCAAAACCCTGCTCAGCATTCCCAGCGGCCTGAGCTCCCTGCCCTGGAACTGAAGTGGAACAGCGCAGAGATACCGAGAGCCTGGGCTGCAAATCCCACCCGGGCACTACACAAAGAACCCCAACCGCAATCAAATACATCTGTTTTCTCCTTCGGAGCCATGTGAAAAATTGATTCCTTCATTTTTCTGGACTCCAAGTACCATTTTTAGCTTAGCAGGTAGTGCCAGCCTCAGGTCCAAGCTCTGCAGCCAAGGAAAAGCTGCACAGACAGAGATATTGAAATAAAAGAGGATTTGAGAGGTTTTTTTCCTCTTTCCCACAAGCAGAAACCAGCAAATTTTACACAAAATATTCCACAAAATCAGATATGTAAGAAGGAAACACAGTCACAGCGAGCGTCACACAGGAATGTTCCTACTGAAGGAAATATTTCAGTACATCCAGTCAGTAATTCATTTTTTCCGTAATTTTGACCATTTTCCCATTCAAAATGCCCCCCTTTGTCCTTTATTTAAATAAATACCTGGCAGCAAAAGCCACCTTTCTATATAAATACTGCTTTTTTCCCCCAAAGTCTGCCATTCACCAGGATTTTTAAATTATTTATTTACACGTGCACTATCATTTTTCCTTCCAATCCCCTCAGAAATGGAGACTTCACCCCCACGGCAGCAGCACACAGGCCATGCCCCTCCGAAATTCCAGCCTCCCATTCCCGGGGGGCATCCCAACAGGCACCGGGAGAACGTCCATGTAAACACTTTGCGGTAAACACTGACATTCTGGGAGGCTCCCAAGGGAAAAGGGCTTGGATGACCCCCACCCAAGGAAGGCTCCTGCCGAGATCCTCCCGATCCCGATCCCGCTCTGCCAGGCCACGCGCGGAGCCGCTCCCGGCGCCGCCTTCCTCCTGCGAGCAAGGAGAAGCCGTCAGGGCCAGCAGCCCCTCGGCTCCCGGTGGGAGCCCCTCGGCTCCCGGGAATGCCCGGCCTCACCTAGACCATGAAGCGGTGCTCCTTGCCGTCGTGGGCCATAAGGATGACGTTGCGGTTGGAGGTCCAGATGAGCCGGGCCAGCCGGAGCGCGTTGTGGGAGCCGGGTGACGCCGGCTGCACCGGCGGCACCTGGTAGGTCTTGACGCAGCGCAGCTGGGGCGCCGAGTTGAGCATTCCGATGCTTCCCAGGAGAGAGGTGTTCATCTGCGGGGACGCGCTGCCTGAGCCCAGAGCCGCTCCCGAGTCCCCGCAGAGTGCCGGGAGCGAGAGGCCGCACCGAGGGATCGGGGAATGGGAAGGGAGTTCGGAGCTCAGCCAGTCCCACCCATCCATCCCCACTTCCCTCTCCAAGCTCTGTCTATCCCGGCCTTGGACCCTTGCTGGGTTCCACTCCTGGGAAAACAGGCTGAGCAGTGCCGGTGCCAGCTCCCAATTCTCAGAGCTAAGATCGCCCAGCCCAACCCTTCAGGACTCTCCGTCTCCCCACATGCACGGCAACCCCAGGATTCCTGTCCCCGGAACCCCTGGTAAAGCCCAGGGTGCGTTCACCGCCGCTGCCATGTCCTGAAATTCCAGCAGGCCGGTGTCCCAGCCAGCCCCTCTCGGCTCCCCTGGGCAGCAGCGGCGTGTCAGGGGTGTAAATCACCGCCCCGCTGACATTTCCACAATTTAAATCATCCTGAGTAATAACCCTTTTAAGATGACTAATGCGCCTGATTTTCCCGCATTAATAATCGTGCCAAACAGGGCACGGAAGGAAAAAAATCACCGGCGCACGAGGTCGCGTTTGAGAAGTACACCGAGGAGGGTTAACCCCTGGCGTTTGGGTGGGAAGGGATTTTAAGGATCACCTCATTCCACATCCCTTCCAGGAGTCCAGGCCCAAGCCAGCTGTGACCTCCTCCCCCTGCTGGAGCCATCAGCAGAATGAAGGGCACAGAGGGAGGGCTGCCAAGGCATCCTCACCTGCCAGAAGCAGAGGTGGCTGTCTGAGTTGGAGTACGTGGCGAGGTACCGGCCGTCGGGGGCAAAAGCCACGGCTGTGATGGCTCCTTTGTGGCCGTGGATGGTCTGGGAACAGGGGAGAGAACAGGAATGCGGGAGATCCGGGAGCTGCCAGCCCGAAAAACAGGAGCAGCCCATCGGAACATCTGCCCGGGGAGCCCTCTCCCGCAGCAGGACCCCCAAAAGGGATCAAATTTCATACCAAGCCGGTATTAAATCCGAGATGCCATGGGATTTTCTCCTGGAAAATCCCATTCCC
This sequence comes from Hirundo rustica, assembly GCF_015227805.2. Taxonomy (NCBI): domain Eukaryota; kingdom Metazoa; phylum Chordata; class Aves; order Passeriformes; family Hirundinidae; genus Hirundo; species Hirundo rustica. Next base: position 201,684 of record NC_053488.1, on the reverse strand, counting down.
TACTGGACTGGCATCAGCAGTGTTCCTGTGCCCATCCCCGGGTTATTAAAGCCCTGCTCAGCGTGTGCACCTGGAACGAGCCTGATGAATTAAGAACCCATACATTTATTAATTCACTCCTTGTGGAAAAGGTGAGCGACCCCAAATCCCTCTTTAATGGGATCCCCACAGTTAATTAGCTGATCCCACATTTAGTTCCATCCCACTCTTCAGCACTTAACAAACAGGGAATACTTGTCAATAAAATATGTTTTGGTGAGACCAAGGTGGAAATCAATAGGAGCAGCGCACTTGTTGCTCTTTTCACTCCTGGAATACGTTCCAAGAAGTACAAATCCTTCAGGGAATCCAGCTGCTTTGTTATTTAAAGGAAGTGCTTCTCTAATTGATGCTAATCCTTTCCAGCCAGGATTTTTCTGTGAGGAAGTGAAGCAAAGCCAGATCACTGCTGCTCATTCCAAATATTGCCAGTTCCCCCACGCAGCTGCTCAGCTCCGGAGCAGTTTTACGGACACACAGTGGAAATCCTGGGAAAATCTGTGTGATACCGGTTTGGAAATGTCTCAATCCTGTCCTCCAAGGACGGTGGGACCAGAGGCAGCTGCTCCCAGCTTCCCTCTGCCCAGGTTTTTAATGGGAGCTCCTGGGAGCCCACTGGTCTTCTGCACCTCCCCACTGCACCACAGGACACACTCGAGCTATTCCAACAATTCCAAGCCCAGTTTTTGGGAAAGTCTCAGTTGAACTGCAATATCCCACTAAAGGTGAAGTAAAAGCCCAGCACTGAATCAGTTTTATATTACTAAATGCAGATTTCAAACTGATAATGCCCTCCTGGAGATACCCACTAACATCTGATCCCCTTTGTTATCTGATATTTATCATTCCAGACGCCAGGGGTTCCTTAAATAAAAATCCCTGCAGTGCCAGGGAAGTGTCAGCTCCAAGGATACAAAACACCCAGGGACAGCCACTGGCAAGTGAAGGAGGTGACTCTGCAGCCCCTTCCTGGATGAGCCACGGATGAAAAGCCACGGAGAAGGGAAAATAAAAATCTTCTTAGCAAGCCTGTCAAAGGAATTCCCTATTTTGGAAGCAAGGTAATGGAAATCTCTGTTAACTCCCAGCTGTTTCGGCACCTTTAATCATTTAATGTAATAAATCAATTAATGAAAAACCCTTCATCTGTTATTGGGCACGTTTGGAAAAGGTCTCCGGCCCATCCAATTAAGGTTATACTCGGTAATTACCTTTTCTCTGAAATGTAGGGATGTGCTTTCCAGGCTTTCCTGCCTCACCTGGACGTGGGAATGCAGGTGGGCGTTGCAGGATAAACACCTTTCAAGCGCTACCCTAAAGAACAGCATCTTTTACTCTGTAATTAATTAAGCCAAGCCACGATTCATTGCAAATGGAATATTAAATCCTCCTCTGCCTTCCACATAAATCAAACTTTGCCAAGGCAGCCAGGGCCGAAATAAAATCAGCCCTGCACAATCCAATTAATGCTCGGATTGCTGGGATTTTAATTCTGGAAGGACCCAGGACCAAACATTATTGATTCCAGCCCAGGCTTAAAAGTAGTTTTTGCTTTGAAATAAACCCAAAATAACTTATGTTTCTCTTTAATCTTCCGGTGTAAATGACCCAGGTTTTAGGTACAAAAATTGCATGTATTTCTGAAATGCAGCTCTAAATATTTATGATGAATCCCAAGATTTAATCAATAAAAATGGAATATTTCAGAGTCTCTCCTTACAGACCCAAACACATTCCTAAAGGAAAAGAAGATAATGAAATAATCTGTCCTGAGGAATGAATTGGGGGAGTTGGGGTCAGACTCCAGCACTTGGCAAGAATTTACCTGGGGAAATATTAATATTTTCCCATCATCCCAAAATCAACCACCAGGTATCCTAAACTTCAGTTACCCGTAGCCTCTGTCTGCAGTCTGATTTTAGTGGTTGATTCAATCTGTAAAATCGCGTTTTATAGCATCAGTATCTTCCTGTGTTACTGTACCTTTCAGTGCAGGATTTCTAACTGAGTGCTAACAATTAGCAATCTTATCCAGAATATTAATAATTTGGTTGGAATTTGATATTATTTCCGTGTTTAACGGGGCAAACGGAGCTCGTGCTCGATGATACCTTAATCCTGTTGCCTAATCCTTTTCATCCTGTTATAAATTAATTAGAGTCGCAATTATTAATCCAAGGGGTTGGTTTTGGGCTAAACTGCGCTTAATCCCGTGTGTTTGGCTCGGGGCCGGGGGGGTTTCAAGCTGGGAAAACAAAGGGCTCCACATTCCCAGGTGGAGCTGCTGCTCCCGGAACTGTTTTCCAATTCCCCGTGAAGCATCAATTATCTTTATCAAATCCCGGGATCTCAAGGCAGCCCTGATCAAGATGGAGCCTCACCGGAGCAGCGCCTGCATCAAGGCCAGAGCCAGGGAAAAGCCAGGAAGGAATCGATAGTCATCATCATCGCACTTCGCTGCTGGAAGCTCCACCTCTTTTTTGGGAAGCTGCTCACGCTTAACCTTTGCCTCACCTGAGGTCTGGGGCTGCGTCTGAGCAGCGAGAGCACCCCGAATCCCGAAACCCACCAAACACCCCTTGGGTTAGCACAGCACCACCGCATCCCCCTGGGTTCCCAACGGGGAGACAAAACCCCGCTCAGGCCCCCGCCGGGGGAAATCACCAGCCAGTAGCTGGATGTTGGCAGGGAAGTGGCTTCCTGGGATCCAGAGGGAAGTGGGCTGAGATAAAACACCAGGATAAAATCACACATGGATCTCGTGGGGCAGCTGCAGCCGCAGCCTCTCCTGTGGGGCTGGAAAAGCCAGAGCCCCACGCTCAGTGTCCAGCTGGAAACACCCTGCACTCGGGGATTCCACAGGATCTGCTCCCGAGGCGCTGCAGAAAGCAGCGCGTGGGTAACACGGCAAACACCGCAGCTGTCCATTGCCAATGTTACAGCCAGCTTTAGCCGGATTTTTGAGGAATTCGGAGCTTCGGGATGGAGTTCCTAATGTCTGTGGGGGAATGGGTGAGGGGGAACATGGAGGGGGAATGAGTGAGGGGAAACATGGAGCAGGAATGTGTGAGGGGGAATGTGTGAAGGGGAACATGGAGCAGGAATGTGTGAGGGGGAATATGGAGCAGGAATGTGTGAGGGGGAACACGGAGCAGGAATATGTGAGGGGGAATGTGTGAGGGGGAACATGGAGCAGGAATATGGAGGGGAAATAGAGAGGAACAATGTGTGAGGGGGAATATGGAGCAGGAATATGTGAGGGGGAATGTGTGAGGGGGAACATGGAGCAGGAATATGGAGGGAAAATACAGAGGAACAATGTGTGAGGGAGAATATGGAGCAGGAATGTGTGAGGGGGAACATGGAGGAGCAATGTGTGAGGGGGAACATGGAGCAGGAATATGTGAGGGGGAATGTGTGAGGGGGTACATGGAGCAGGAATATGTGAGGGGGAATGTGTGAGGGGGAATGTGGAGCAGGAATATGTGAGGGGGAATGTGTGAGCGGGAATATTGAGCATGAATATGGAGGGAAAATATAGAGGAACAATGTGTGAGGGGGAATATGGAGCAGGAATGTGTGAGGGGGAACATGGAGCAGGAATATGTGAGGGGGAATGTGTGAGGGGGAATATGGAGGGGGAATATGGAGCAGGAATATGGAGGGAAAATATAGAGGAACAATGTGTGAGGGGAATATGGAGCAGGAATGTGTGAGGGGGAACATGGAGCAGGAATATGTGAGGGGGAATGTGTGAGGGGGAACATGGAGCAGGAATATGGAGGGGAAATACAGAGGAACAATGTGTGAGGGGGAATATGGAGCAGGAATATGTGAGGGGGAATGTGTGAGGGGGAACATGGAGCAGGAATATGGAGGGAAAATACAGAGGAACAATGTGTGAGGGAGAATATGGAGCAGGAATGTGTGAGGGGGAACATGGAGGAGCAATGTGTGAGGGGGAACATGGAGCAGGAATATGTGAGGGGGAATGTGTGAGGGGGTACATGGAGCAGGAATATGTGAGGGGGAATGTGTGAGGGGGAATGTGGAGCAGGAATATGTGAGGGGGAATGTGTGAGCGGGAATATTGAGCATGAATATGGAGGGAAAATATAGAGGAACAATGTGTGAGGGGGAATATGGAGCAGGAATGTGTGAGGGGGAACATGGAGCAGGAATATGTGAGGGGGAATGTGTGAGGGGGAATATGGAGGGGGAATATGGAGCAGGAATATGGAGGGAAAATATAGAGGAACAATGTGTGAGGGGAATATGGAGCAGGAATGTGTGAGGGGGAACATGGAGCAGGAATATGTGAGGGGGAATGTGTGAGGGGGATTATGGAGCAGGGATATGGAAGGGAAATACAGAGGAACAATGTGTGAGGGGGAATATGGAGCAGGAATATGGAGGGGAAATACAGAGGAACAATGTGTGAGGGAGAATACGGAGCAGGAATGTGTGAGGGGGAACATGGAGCAGGAATATGTGAGGGGGAATGTGTGAGGGGGAACGTGGAGCAGGAATATGGAGGGAAAATACAGAGGAACAATGTGTGAGGGGGAATATGGAGCAGGAATGTGTGAGGGGGAACATGGAGGAGCGATGTGTGAGGGGGAACATGGAGCAGGAATATGTGAGGGGGAATGTGTGAGGGGGAATGTGTGAGGGGGAACGTGGAGCAGGAATATGGAGGGGAAATACAGAGGAACAATGTGTGAGGGGGAACATGGAGCAGGAATATTGAGGTGAAATACAGAGGAACAATGTGTGAGGGGGAATATGGAGCAGGAATGTGTGAGGGGGAACATGGAGGAGCAATGTGTGAGGGGGAATATACAGGGGGAATATGTAAGAGAAATACGTGAGGGAGAATATGGAGGGAGAATGCGTGAGGGGGAATATGAGGGGGAATATAGAGGAGGAATGAGTGAGGGGGAATATGGAGCAGGAATATGGAAGAGGAATGTGTGAGGGGGAGCACGGAGGGAGAATGTGTGAGGGAGAATATGGAGCAGGAATGAGTGAGGGAGAATGTGTGAGGAGGAATATGGAGGGGGAATATGGAGCAGGAATATGGAGGAGGAATATGTGAGGGGGAATATGAGGGGGATCATGGAGGAGAAACGTGTGAGGGGAAATATTGAGGGGGAACGTGTGAGGGAGAATATGGAAGAGGAATGAGTGAGGGAGAATGTGTGAGGAGGAATATGGAGGGGGAATATGGAGGAGGAATATGTGTGGGGCAATATGGAGGAACAATGTGTGAGGGGGAATATGGAGGAGGAATGTGTGAGGGGGAATATTGAGGAGGAATGTGTGAGGGGGAATATTGAGGGGGAATGTGTGAGGGGGAACATGGAGCAGGAATATGGAGGGGAACTATGAGCGGGAATATGGAGCGGGAATGTGGAAGAGAAATATATGAGGGGGAACATGGAGGAGCAACGTGTGAGGGGGAATACGAAGGAGGAATGTGTGAGGGGGAACATGGAGCAGGAATGTGTGAGAGGGAGTATGAGGGGGAATATAGAGGACGCATATGTGAGGGGGAATGTAGAGCAGGAATATAGAAGAGGAATATGTGAAGGAGAATATGGAGCAGGAATGAGTGAGGGAGAATGTGTGAGGGGGAATATGGAGGAGAAATGACTGAGGGGAAATATGGAGGGGGAACGTGTGAGGGAGAATGTGTGAGGGGGAACATGAAGGAGGAACATGGAGGAGAACATAGAAGGCTGTCGCGGCTGTGCAGGACAGAACCTAAGGACACGGATCCTTCTTGGAATGGGGGACAAAGGCGTGTCCCAGGTGTCTCCCGGAGGGAGAAGCTCTCTCGGAGTGCTCCAGCAGGCTGTGGTGAGTGCCATGGAGACGGGGTGAGAACGCGGGGCCAGCGGCTGCGGGTCAATACCTCCCGGGGACCGCATGCAATAATCAACAGCCCGGCCCTGGGATCCCTGGGAGCTGCCAGCAGCTGAAGGACAAATCAATAGCGCCATGGGAAGGGCACTGCCCGGCGCCCAGAGCTGCCAGAACCCCGCGGGGCTGAGCGCCCGCGTCCCACACGGGAACAGCAGCAACCCAGGGAGGGGCTCAGTTCACAGGAGGAGAAACAGCCTGCTTTTGATACTGCACTGTGGGAACACAGATTGTGGTGTGTGCATTTGGGAACAGCCATAATGCCATCTACTCATACAGTGCGTGTTACCGAGGGGAAACCCCGTCCCAGATAAATCCTGGTTTTTGTTAAAGTGGGGGAGGTTTGATATCCATCATGCTGGTGGTCACACCGACCAGTCAGTTCCTACAGCTGCCTTTCTTAAAAAAAATAAAATTACCTGGAATGGGGAAAAAGAAACCCAAACCCAAAATGCTTTTCAGGATCCCAAAACCCCTCAAAGGAAAGGAAATGACAACCCTGAGCTTTTCCCAATGACACAGCTTTTTCAGCTGTACCATCCTCGAGTTATTCCATGCTTTTGAGCAGCCAGAAAAATCTGCAGTTGGGAGAAGTTACACGTAAAATCAATCTGTATCCAATAGATGGTGTTGCCACACAGTAACTTACCTGGAAAACTTTTGTATCTCATGAATGATAATTAAACCTGTAAAGGACCTGGCCTAACTATCCTGGGGCTTCCTCTGGTCACCCCCAGCTCTCTTTTCCAGTTAATGTGGAAGGTTATCAAGAAAAGTAAGGAACCAAGTGCTGTGAATATTCCCCAGAGTAACTAACTAGGAATTTTTGAGGAAATAACTCCCAAACTTTCCGATCAGGAGATAAGCCTGAGCTTTTCCTTATTAATCCAGTCCCAGTGAATGGAGCCAGCAGGGTTCAGTCCTTTAGCCCTTCATTAAACCACGGATCCCATGGGTGTTCAGCACAGTGTTCCAGCGGCTCAGCACTCAGGAGAGGCAGAGCTCTGGGCAGGAATTCCAGGCTCTCCTTCCCTGGCTCTGTGCTGCCAGCAGCTCCCAGGTGGGAAGGGATGGGATGGGATGGGATGGGATGGGATGGGATGGGATGGGATGGGATGGGATGGGATGGGATGGGATGGGATGGGATGGGATGAAGAGGAACTCCAGGCACCCCTTACCTGGCACTTGCCAGTGCGGATGTCGTAGAGCGCCACGGAGCCGTGCCGAGCTCCCACGGCGATGCGGTGGCTGCGCTCGTAGTAACTCACCATGTAGAACCTGAGGGCAGCAGGAAAAACGAGGTGAGACTGGGAATTAAACCCATTTAGGATCCCACTGTGTAATGAGTTAAGGGCTGGAGCAGAGGTTTGATTTCAAAATTCACTCGCTGCCGGTTTAACACTTGGCGTTCCACAAAAGCAACCGATGTTACCGTGGGGTGTGATCAGATTTATTTCTTTGGGAATAGTCTGGGATGATCACCAGGTCCCTGGATTGTTGCACACCGGCACGGGTGGATCTTCTTTGTGCTCGGTAAAGCTGGGAGTCCAATGTTAAAGTGCCCACACGGAAAGGAAGGGAAGGGGAAGGAGAAATGAGCAAACTCATCCATTGTTGATGAAAGAAAAAGGAAGAGGACAATTCACCATCAAACACTCTCTACTGCAATAACACCCTTGGGGTAAAGCCTGCAGTACGCCTGTGGCATTTAATGGAATTCCTGCAAAATCCAAGGAATTTCAACACCCTGAAACCCAGGAGACACTAAAACCTCATTGCAAATTCAAACCCTTGGGGATATCACTGCCTTATCACAGGGACACTGCCTTATCACAGGACTGTCAAAGGACAGACTGCAATTCTGCAGGTGAACTTTCCTCTACCAAAATCTGCCAGGAATGCCTGGAATCAGTCTCACAAAACACACTGCTGAGCACATTTAGGGCTTCAGACAGCCCATCTTTCACACTTCTCCTCCTCTTCCTCGGGACCCCCAGTGCCACAGCAACTGCTGCCAGCAGGTACGAGACACGCTCTGCGCCGCAGGACGGCAGCTGGGAAGGAGAGAGGGATGAAACACGGGGAAAAACCAGTGAGGAACAGAAGAGAAGGAGGAAAAACCCCAGGATTTGTGTGGGGAAAAGGGAAAGTGCAGCTTTGCATCCCGATGTGTCCTTCCCATTCCTTGGATCCCAGGAAGAGGAGCTGCAGCCCGGGATGATTCTGGCACACACGTTACCCCACAGCATAAGGAACAGGATATGGGAGGGATTAACCCCGGGATGCTGCTCCAGGGCTTCCCCTGGGAACCCCTCCGGAGATTTGCCCACGTGCTACGACCTGATGGCAATTTCCCCCGGGCTCTGCAATGCCGTCGCCGGGCGCTGGATCATTTTTACATCGGCTATAACCAGGAAATATTACCAGCAATTGCAGGGAATTTGAAAATACTGCAGCGCTATAAATATACACAGGGATAGGGAGACTGGGAGCTAATTCCCACTTATCCTGCCCTTTATGTTTTAAGGGAAGCCACTTAAAGCATCAGGAAGGAGGAAGATCATCTCCATCAGGATCCAACCTGGCAATAGGATAACTGTTCTTTCCTTGAAACTATTCAATATTTTAATAGGTTATTAAATTCAAGTGTAATGGCCGGCAGGTGATTATTAGAATTTATTGGCTGGACCAGTTTAAGAGGATGACTGGGATACTGGAAACGCTTCCCTTTTATCAATCCCTTTTATTCACTCTTTGTGGTGTCACCTGAAAGGCTGTTTCACTCCTCATTAGGAAACACATCCTGCCGCTGATCCTACAGTTTACCTCACAGCATTCCCAGAGGAAGGGCTCACCTGCAGATGGCTGGGAAACATTCCTGAAGCCCCTTCTTCTTAACCAAAGATCCTTCCAGGCAGTACATGATGATGTCCATCACCTTGGGAACAAAAACTACCATCAGCTGACGATCTGTGTTTTACCTTCCCTAATTAAACTTCTGGAAGTCACCCCCTTGGGTGGGCAGGGACACCTTCCAGTAGATCAGGTTGTTCCCAGCCGTGTCCCACCTGGCTTTGACCTTTTGCTGAGGGTGTTCTCCCCAACAACACGATTCGTTTGACGCGATTTCAAATTTAAATAACGAACTCGCTGCAAAGCCGATCCTCTCCACACCCGGAGTCCCTGTGGAAAGCAGTGGAGCAGCACCCACGGCTGGCCTCACCTCCACCAGCAGGTCCACGACATCGGCCGGCATCTTCTCGATGAGGATCTCGATGACCCTGAGGATCTCTCCCTTGGCGCGGGCCAGCGTGGTGGTGTGGATGTTCTGCTGCGACTGCGTGTTGGCCGCCAGCGCCGTGTGTCTGTGCACCTGCGGGCAGTGCCGACACGGGCCAGTGAAAAACCTGGCAACACCGAGCAACTCGGGGACAAAGGGCTCAAACCACGCGAGAGCTCAGGAACCAAACAAACGCGTGCCACAGAACCCCCTCGGAAAAGGAGGAAACCCAAATCCCACTGGGAACAATGCCAGCCACTGCCGAGCGCCCTGCTCCCATTCCCATTCCCGGTTTGGGGCCAGCCCAACACCTTGGAGAACATCTTCCAGACCGGGAGCTCAGCCTGGAATCCAGCACCTCCCGCTCAGGGCCGAGCCCCCTCCGCACACCCAGCTCCCGTGTGTGGGCGCTGCTCTCCCCCCGGCCCCCAGCGAGCCGTGCCCGGCCCGGGCTGCCTCACCTCCTTGGCGATGGTGGTGATGAAGGCGGGCGGGCGGGCGGTGGCGATGAGGGACAGCGCGTGGCGAGCGGAGCGCGCCGAGTCGGCCGCGGGGCTGAGGGGCAGCCCCATTGTGATGCTAAACGGGAGCCACACAAAGGCAGGCGCGGAGGAGAGCAGAAATATAGAGTGAAAAGATTAGACCCGGCTTATAATGTCAGTTCAAGGTCAGCGGGAGCGCTCCGGCAGTTCCAATATAATGGACTCCCAACAAAGAGCGGTGATTAGGAGTCAGGGTGTTCCAGCATCAACCCCAAATCGAATAATTAACCATGAAGATTGAAAACAGTAAGTGCATCTGTCCGAAGTGGGCAAAAGGCCTTGTTAACAAATTATCTGTACGTGCTGAATACATATCACCCCACGGAGGCCCGGGCGAGCCCGCAGCGTCTTCCCGAGGATTTATGGTTTGGTCTTTTACAGTATTTGAAACACGGCCTGAAAAATCCCCCAGCCAGAGTAATTCTCTTTAATTCAAGGCTTTGACTTGCCGTGACAAAATAAAAGCAAAAAGCAGTAAGGTGCTAAGTACCCGGTAACTGCAAAAATAAAATTTCTACGTGCCCTGCACGTTATCCAAGAATTCCCCAAAATGTACAAACGTTGAATCACGGGCTGGTTTGCATTGGAAGGGGTTTTAAGGATCACCTATTCCATTCCCTTCCACCCTCCTAGGGTGCTGCAAGCCCTGTCCAACCCGGCCAGGACACTGCCAGGGACAGGGCAGGCACATATTTTTCTGGATAACCTGTGGAAGGGGTTCCTCCTTCTTCCCTGTGCTCTTTGACTGACTTTTTTTTTTTTTGCTGGGAAGAGAATGGCAGAGTTTCAAATCCCAACCAGTTTATTTTCCTTTCCCACCCCTCCCCATCACTGCACAAATTAAAACCCCTGAATGTGAAACTAAATAAAGTCTCTTCCATAAGGTGATGTCCCCACGGGCTTTTCCTTGGAAAACCACATCCAAATGTAACTTCCAAACTCCTGTCCATGTGTTCCATGAAGAGGGGATAAGCCAGCACCTTAACTTTTGGAGGGTTCCCAAAGCCAGCAGCGCTTTTCCTTACAGGATGTTTGGCAAAGTGTGCATTTCCCTGGAAAGCAGCAGGCTTTCAGTGAATCCCTGTGCTTGGCAGGATGTGGGGAGTGCCAGAGGATGGGAATGGCATTCTGCAGCCAGGACAGAAACATCCAGCCCATCCTGTCCCACCAGGTGGGACTGCTCCAAGGCACTGATGAGAACTGGGATTGATCCGGAGGTGATTTGCTAATTTTAGATCGTAACGGTGCCCAGAGAAGTGTGCCTGCCCCATCCCTGGAATGTTCCAGGCCAGGCTGGACGGGACTCGGAGCAAGCTGGACAAGTGGAAGGTGTTCCTGCCCGTGGCAGGGAGTGGAATGGGATCAGCCTTAAAATACCCCAAAATCCAAACCACTCCATGAAAATCTGTAAGAAATCTAGCTTAATTCCAAAGGCAAAACCACAGCCAGAAACTGTTCCTCTCAACATCCCAGCCAAGACATCAAAGCCTAAAAATGCTGGGAAAACAACTCCTCACCCTCACGACCGAGCAGTTTCCCTTGGCATAGCCTAACTTTCGGGAACTGGGCAAGCGAGGGAGCTCCAAACACCCGAGTTTTGCCTAACAGCTCGGATATTCCCTCCATTCAGCAAGGAGAAAAGAAACCCACTCGTTTTCCCGGTCAATAAACGTGATTTCTTCTTTTCTATCTACAAGCAGAAGCTTGACATAAAAGCTCTTTAATAAAACCTCCGGGAGAGGCGCCGGCAGCTGTGTGCCGTTATTGTGTCCGCGGCAAATCCGGCACAAAGCGGGAGCTCAGCGGGGCTCCGGCAGGGTGAGATCCACACTTAACCCCTGCACACATTGTTGCTCCATTTCTTCCCCTCTCCCTCCGTCCCGGATCTGTCAGGAACGTAACAGGCCGTTTTCAATCTAAATCTCGTTATGGATTAATAAGCAAACGCTTTTGCGCTTATTATGCAATTTATCACAAGGAAAATTGCGCCGGGCTCCTCGAGGCTCCACGCTGATCCCTTCATTTATTCCCCGCTCTTTGGGGGGAGAGCCAGACTAATCTTCCTGACAGCTAAGGAGGGAGTCACAGCGGCAAAAGGACCTGCTGAAGAACTCTGGTCGCTCGGGGCCCAGGAGCTGGGATCTGCTAGAGCGGGGCACAGGAGGGGCTTTGGGAAGGGAGAAGGTGCTGCTGCCTCCCGTCACACTACAAGGAATGCCCGGAGTTCCCACAAAAACCAACAGTAATCCGATTTGTCCGTATTCCTCCTGCCAACATGGGGCGAGGATTCGTTCTTTCTACGTTGAGGGAATGAAAACTTACATAAAAAGGGTGACATCTACCTTAGGATAACGTCAGATGCCTCAACACGGATGGACCTGGAAGCACATTTCTGGGATTAAAGCAGCTCCTTATGGCAGGCGCCGCTTAAATTCTGTGCTTGCCAAGGCACATTTCACGGGATCAGGGACCGGCGTGGGTGGAAAGGAACCCTAAGGATGTCACGGGCAGGGGACACCTTCCACTAGCACATCCTGCTCCAGCCCGGCCTTGGACGCTTCCAGGGATGGGAAACAGCGTCTCTGGGAATGCCACTCCTGCCCACCCTCACAGGCACCCTCTGTCCCACCCGGAGGCCGCTCCTCCCTGCCCGGCGGTACGCACTTGGCCAGCTGCCTCTCGGCGTCGGCGCAGAGCTCCAGCAGCCCCATCAGCACGGCCGACACGTCCATGTAGGGCTCCCAGACGGTGAAGCCGCGGCCGATGAGGTCGATGGCGGTCCTGCGGACGGTGCTGTGCGCCGGCAGCCGCGCGCTGGGCGGCTGCAGCAGCAGGAACGTCAGCGCCTTGCCTGCGGGGAGGGCACGGGGCGCGTCAGGACCGGGGCACGGCCGGGAGGGAGCACGGTGCCGCCCCGAGACACCCTCCGGGCGCTGCCGGATCTCAAACGCAACGCCGTCCCTTCCCTACAAATAACAGCAAATGGATTGGGGGGGGATAAAGAGAAGCAGTTTCTGAGAAACGCACCAAACAGCTTCGCCAAGCCTCAGGCCCTCAGTCCTGCACGTTTTGGAAATGCTCGTTCAGATTTCATTTAACAGCCTTAAACGATTTGGGGTTTTTAAAAATCAAAGCAATTACGTGCGCGTAAACGGAGGAGGGCTGAGCCGAGAATTTATCGTTATCTCTCCATCGTTATTTATTACCCCTCAGCGCTGTTTCTTGTGGTGAAGATAATTACTGATTTTATCAGGCTTTTCTTCAACTGTCCTCAACAAGTCGCTTGTTTTGTTTATTTAACGAGCCTCCTGCTGTTCTTCGGACCCAGAAAAAAGCCGTCGGAGTTTTTCCAGTTGATTCACACCAACCGATCCCAGCCCGTGTGAAACAACCCCCAAAATTCCTTGCTGTCGTGCCTGCAGGTCGATTTTACACCTCAGAACTTTACTCAAACCCTGCCTCCTCAGCACCCCTCCGATAAAGCTCTGCCACTCTCCCCCCAGCAGCACCAGCACCAGCTGGACCGACCCAGAGTCCCGGTGCCCGGCCGGCACATCCTTGTTTAAAGCCTCTCCTCGGCTTCACCCGAAGAATTAATATTGACAAAAACATCCCGGCGCTAATGAGTTGTTCGTTAGGGCAATAAACATGTCACATTAGAGTCAGCGCAGCCAGCAGGTAATTAGCCCTGGAAAAGCTCGGCACAGCGGGGCTGGAATATCCCGGGATGACGATGAGGATTTGCGGCTGCCCCTTGAGAGCAAAATTGAGGATGCAATTCCTCGGGCAGCCCCGGAGCTCAGGGAATGCCGTTCCTACACGGAGCGGTGCGGAAATGGGATTTTATTCCATTTCATCCCGCACTGGCACGTTTGCTCCTCGCCATCGCTCCATTAACCCAGATGTGCCCCAGTGCTGAATTTATCACTTCTTTGCACTGCACAGAAGCCAGAGACTCCCAAAATGTCTCTCCTTGCGGAATGTCCGCGAGCGCACGGCTCCAGGCAGCCTCGTTATCCCCGGTTTGCCAATGGATTTTAAAAAATGAAATTATTTGCTGGGGAAAATCAATAGCTCGGGCAGGAATGAGACACTGAGAGCTCTGATCAAGATCCAACTGAATCCAAATGATGGACTCCAAGAGCAGGATTTAACTTGATTGTGACCTCTCTAGATAATTTTTGCCCCCTGACTGTCCACAGAGAGACAGAAATTTGGAGAGCTGGGTCACAACTCTGTATCCCTTCACCTCTCTCTGCCCCTGGCCCAGTGGATTTTTAGTCTTTTGTTTTTATTCCAGATCTCTCACGCATCAAATCAAGATATTTTCAGACCTAAATTAAAACTAGAGGGTTTTTTTTTAACTCTGTAACCGCAGCATCAGCTGCAGTTTTGGGGGGCACGAAGGGCATCTGCAGCCAGCAGTTCCCGGGGTGGCATTTTAGCACGGAACAGCTCCAGGAACGGGCCCTGAGAGTCCCGGGGATTAATGCAGGAGCACTTCTAGAGAATTCCACGCTCTCCAGCAGGCACGCAGCCAGAGCTCCACACCACTGGAAGGCAGAGGAACCGCCCCTGCATTCCCTGGCTTGTCCTGGGCCAGGCAGGGCTCAGAGCAGCCTGGGCCACCCACGGGACAAATAACCAAGCATGAATGGAACAATCACAGCGCCAGCACTCCGCTTTGCCCGGCAGAACCCCAGCGGCAATCCCTCGAGCGTCCCCCTCCCCGAACGCCGCTCTCCCCCACGCGGACCCTCAGCATCCCCCGGGAATACTCACAGGTGTGCCTGGCCAGGGAATAGTTGGATCCAGCGCTGGTGAGGCCGAACCCCTCGGGAATCTGGCTGGAGCTGCGGGGCCGGGCGAGCAGCTTGGGCGGCTCGATCTCGGCGCCGAACTCGGCACCGATGACGCCCAGCAGCACGATGGCCGTGGCCTGCTTGCGCCGCTCCTCGTAGGATGTGGACGCCTTCTTGGGCTGGGGGAGGCCCGACAGGCAGCCTGGAGCACAGGGAGAAGCCCAAAGGAAGGGGGGATGTCAGAGGACAAACCGAAAAACGAAACAGCAGGGAAGGCGACGCGCGACTCTGCCGCCAGCGGGATTTGCGGGCACGGAGATGATCCCGCTCAGCTCTAAAAACGAGTCAAAGTATCGCCTCAAAACCTGCCAAGAACTCATGGTGGGGAAAAAACACCAGAAAACTCCCTGATTTCCAGGTTTGTTTGCTCGGTGACAGCAGATCCACGGGGTTCTAAGTTTATCTGGCCATGTTTGGGCTGCTGTTTGTTCACTTCCAGTTGATGAGTTGCTATTTTTCCTGGATTTAAAAAATGTTTATTTTCTAGAGTAAGTTCTTTGCATTACGTATATGGGATCCGTCAGCACACCCAGCTTCCTGTTAAATTTTGGGGTGACAGCACACAACCAAACTGATATTTTCACACAGTAAAAGGCGACCTACAAAACCATTAATGAATCACGAATTTTACCTGAAAGCGAAATACGTGCTGTTATTTTAACACAGCCCAGGGATTCTGAATTGCACTAAGCAGAGGAGGTCTCTCTGTCTGGAACAAAACCCCCAAATCTTAGAAGAAATTACTGGAAGCAATCAAGTCCACTCTTCCCTAGGTGTTATTTTCCAGCACCCTGGGAAATTTCCCAACCACTGATCCTACAAAAATAAGGAACTTTTAACCCTTCCCGGTGCAGAGTTGGGAGGCATCACCTGTGGATTAACGAGGGGTGGGTTAATGAATGTCTCTGTTAATGACCTCCACGGGGCTCCAGAGGAAAAGGAGGAAGCGAACCAAACATTAGGAGCTGTGGTCAGGCAACCCCGCCGGCCAAAAGGGAGAGGAAAACAAGGGAAAGCTTAACAATGGGCAGGGAGGGGAAAAAAAGGGCAAAAAAAATCAATAGTGACTGCCTTTGGAGGAAGAAGGATGAAAAGGGGCTGGAACAAAGCAGGGAAGGGAACAGCTGGAATTGTGCAACAGCCTCGGTGACATCTGTGTGTGTCCCACTGGATGTGACACCCCTGGGTTGTTTATCCTGCTCCAGGTGCTCAGGACACACAGGAGTGGGGCTGAACCAGCCCCCAACCCCTCTCCAGGATGGTTTATTCTGCTCCAGGTGCTCAGGACACACAGGAGTGGGGCTGAACCAGCCCCCAACCCCTCTCCAGGATGGTTTATCCTGCTCCAGGTGCTCAGGACACACAGGAGCGGGGCTGAACCAGCCCCAAACCCCTCTCCAGGATGGTTTATCCTGCTCCAGGCTCCCTGAGCACAGGCCTGGCTGCAGACCTGAGCTCTCCAGGAGCAGGGGCGCAGCAGATGCTGGAGCAGGGCTGTGGGATGCGGATCAATAGCCAGAGCCCGACCCCACTCCGGCCGGGAAGAAAGGAAAAGCCAACACGTGTGCTGCTTCCAGGAGGAAATTACACACGGCAGGGGCTCCCCCACACCCAGGGATGACAGCAGTTAACCCTTCCCTACATCCCCGAGGAGCATCCTTCGGGATTTTAAGGATCACCTCGTCCCTCAGCCCCGTCCGACCTGGCTTTGGACACTTCCAGGGATGGGCAAATCTCAAGCTCTCCAGCCAACAGAATCTGTATTAAGAGAAGTCTTACATATCAACCTGGAATGGCAAAAAAATTCTTTCTGGGAATTCCCAAGCTCCCCCTCTCCCTGGCCCTCATCCACTGTTTTCCACTGGGAACGCTCCTTCCTGCTGCCAGGACATCGCTCTTTGTTAACCCCACAAGAAATTCCGACCAGGACAGGGTGGGAAAGATCCACAGCATTCTGTTGGCAACCTGGAAAGGGACAGCTCGAGCCTCACAAACTGAGGGAAGGACTTTCTGCCCCAAAATCCCCTCAAACCTACCAAAACGCCGAGAAATTAAAAACCAACCAGCCAAACCCCTCAAATACAGCAAAATCCCGACTGTCACCCTGGAGAGCTCTGGATAGGGAAAAAACCTGCTTAAATAGAGGGGGATGAAAGCTCCTTAATATTTGATTTGCTTCAGGGGTTCTTTTTTTGGTGGTGTTTTTTATTTCAGTTACACGGGGAAGCCCCCAGTTAACGGGAAGGATTCTCCCCCAGGAAACTGCCGGGCAGGATTTGTGCTGCAGTAACGCCTGGCAGAGGAGCCCTCTCATCTGGCCGTGCAAATTTGGCGTTTTCCCCCCGCGCCTCCCTTTAATCACGGCACGGGCTGACACGCAGATCCATTTTCCTGACAGGACGCTTGATCACCCTATCACGGGCAGAAAATGAATAACCTCCAGCAGGTCTGCGTGGAAAACAGAAGCTGCACCGCCGGAAGGACAAAAACAAAACAAAAAAACCCCACAAAAAACCCGTGGGGATTTTAGCTGGAAAAATCCCTGCTCGGGGTGGAGACGACACTTCGGAGCTCTCAGCCACCTTTAATTGGCTTTGCACACTTCTGGGGGAAAACTCACGGCAGCCCGGCTCACAATAAAAGGATTAAAGTTCTCCAGGTTGAACTGGTGGAGGGAAGCGATGGATTTGGGTAAAGATTTGGGTTAAGGAGAGAGTCTCTCCAAAGAAATCCCAGGTGAAAAGAGCATCTAGGAATCCCAGGGACCACAAGGAAAACGGGGAAATCTTTTATAAAACCCATCCCTGAGCTCCTGCTGCTAAAAGCCTCTGGAATCGCTCGGAAGCGGGGCCATTCCTACACCCACAGCTCCCTCAGCTGGCCCAGCAGAGAAGGGCCCTGCGAGCCTGCCAAGATTCGACACCAAGAGGAATTTTGGGAATTTCTCCCCAGCAGCCCATCCTGGAAAAGCGTGGGGAGCTAAGGAGCCCTTCCCTGTGCCTGGGGATTCTGACATCCAGGAGCTCCCCGTTGGGATGAGGGAGAACCAAACCCAGATATCAGCCAGGACACAACAACTTCTCACCAATCTTTTCCTTATTCCCAGGATGGAGCCCAGAAACTGGGAAACATCAACCTGAACCCACAGTGCAGATGATCCTGCTGGAATCCCATTTTCCCGAAGAAGCAGCGCTCCAGTGCCAGGACAGGTAGGACTGCTGTGTTTGCTGCCAAGTTTCTTATTCATGAATTATTAATCCTTATTAACAGCTTATCAAATCCTGTTAAAAATATCCTGTCTGCCACAATAATTCAGTGCCAGTCACTCACTTCTAATTAAAAAAAAAACATTGTGTCAGTACAGTCAGCGCCCTGGAATATCTGGAGTTCTAAACTGGGAGCAATTTAATGGCAGAGCTCTTTAAAGTGCTGGCAGTTGTCAGGCGTGATTAGAAATTACAGCTTAATTTCCTTAATTGCAGGTAGAAGCTGTGCTTCTCCACACACAAAATGAGCGTTCCCCCTGCAGTTGCCTTTCATGAGGGGATATTTCACATCTGGGAACACAAAATGGGTGAGGACGCTGCAGCCTCTTCCAGGGAAAAGAAGCAGAGACAAAATGGACTCTGTGCTGCTCGCAGGGGGAATATCAGGCACCTCTGAGCCAGGTTTTCAAGCTCCAGCCATCAAAATTTCCCTCACAGGGGACACTTAAGGGACGATAACCCCAATTTTGTTAAGATCTGTTTATTGCTACCAGGATCCCAATATAAAGAGCCTTGAATCATCTGTAACTCTTAAATAAACTGGATTTAAACTGTAGCAACAACTTCCCAACAGGATCATTCACCAAATTCCCAAATTCTGACTGCTGGAGCCAGGAGAATTTATGCCCAGCTGGGGAAAACACTGCTGTGCACGTGTGAATCAATGAAATAAAACATCTGTTCTGGTTTTAGCCACCCAAAAAAGCCTTTTGGGCGTTCAAAGGAGATGTGAGGACTGACCGAATTCTCTAAATAACTTCTGAAGAGCCACTGGAGTGCATTAGGGATTCCCAGTGAAATCCTTAGGCAGCTCAGCTGAAAGGTTTCCCTCTCCCTAAGTTCTGAGGTGCAAATGATCTTTTTAAGAAGTGATCTCGATAACTGGAAGCTTTTGAGGAAGCCCAAGCTGGAGAAGAGCCAATTGAGCAGCACACACCAGCAATCCCATCAGCAAATACTGATCCTAGTGGGACCAGGAGGGAAAGGAACTGAGCTGAAGTTGTCTCAAAACTCTTATTTTTCCCTCTGTTTTCCCAGTGCAAACCTCACTGTATTCCCACTGAACCCAAAATTCAGGATGCAGTACCCTCAAACCACATCTTCTAGGATCAGTTGTCTAAGGAGCAATTATAAAGAATTATGAAGAGCTCATAGCCTTTATTTCTGAAGAAGTGTTGTTGCTTGTGGGCAGATCCGAGAGCCCCGAATGTATGAAAATAGCCTGAAATATCATTAAAATAACATTAAAACAACCCAAATGAACTCTCCTGACGACATCAACCACCCGAATGCTCACCTGCTGCAATGTCATCGTCCACCAGGTCGTGCTCCTCCTCCTGCACTTTGGGTTCTGCTCCTGAGGGATCCGGGCTGGCAGTGGCCGTCTGAAGGGCTTCCGTGGTCACCCCAGCTGCAGGGAACAACCCAGCACCCCCAAATCAGGGATCGGGGGAAAACAATTCCCTGATCCCTGCCACAGCTAAACCCCGTCTCACTCCTTCAACTCCTGCCTCGCATGGGGCTCCTTCAACTCCAGCCTGGCACAACCTCATGTAGGAACAGCAAAATGCGACGTTTGTTTGGCTTTTTGGGGCTAAAGTGGATTATTGCCTGTCCCTCAAACTCAAACCCATCCTAACACCCACGGAAGACCCAAATCCCCCAGTTTGCCCCAGTTTCCCCGGCGAGGGGCAGCTCCTTACGGGAGATGACGCTGTCCATGTACTGGGGCAGGTACGGAGCCCAGGTGTCGATGGTCTCCTTGCGCCCCGCCTGCTCGATCCTGCGCAGCTCGGCCAGCAGCAGCGCCTGCGCCGCCTCCCGCACCTGCACGGAGCCAGGGAACAGCACACGCACAGCTCACGGGGCTCGGCGGCACCGGGAGCCCCCGGAACTCCGCACGGGAGCCTCCAACCCCGGAATCCCGCACGGGAACGTCCCCGGAGCCGCGGGGAAAGAATCGTGTGGGGGGTTTGGGTTTTTTTTGTGCCAAGGGAAAATTTAATGGATTTGTAAAGGAATTCTCAAAGGGTGGCTGAAGGCTCACGTAGTTTGGAAGCTCTGAGATAGAAAATGCACTGCTTAGAAAGGCCAGGGGATGGGAGAGGCGTTGTTGAGAGAGAAACAGAACTGGAAACAAGTTTCAAATGACCTCATGGATAGAGCAGATATCTTGAAAAACCAGAATGATGGAAGATATACTGAGGGTATTTTTAGATGATTGGCCTAGAAGCACTAGCAGCAAAAGCTGACAGGCCAAAAAACGCTTATTAATTAGGAAATAGTCTGGTTTCTGACACACCAACCCCCGAAAGAGAAGAGCAGCAGGGCTGAACTGACCTCCAGGCAGCGATCCTGCCAGCGCCGCGCCAGCATCTCCAGGAGAGGAGGGCGGAATTTCTCCAGCCCCAGCAGGTCCGGGAGCATCACGCAGTGCATGGCAGCCAGCTGGCTCCAGCCTGGGAAAACACAGGAGTGAACACCGATTGATGGTGACATTTCAGAAACGAATTACAGCAAGCCCCTCGCAGTCGGCCCCTCCAGGACCGCACGGGCTTTTCTGGGCCGATTTAGAGTTATGCAAATATAGCCCGGCACCGTTTGCCTGCTCACCTCAGTTTCCACCTGAATCTTTATTTTATAACAGGTGAATTCCTACACAGGGTGTGTGCAGGTAAAGCCAGGACAGAAACACGGAGTTCAAATAACACAGCGTGTCAAAATGGGTGTGAAGCGCTCCATATCCTATGAAACACGTGTCCAATGTGTTCAGGACATTCTATAATCCTCCTTAACTAAAAATATTACATCCAGTATTAGGTTCAAATCTCCACCCACACCGAAACCCAGATTTAAGCAGTGTGAAACTGCTTTTTTTTGTTTTGTTTTTTCAGGGAACCCTACCCCAGGTACCCGGTGCTCAAGGAAGAACTGCTTTGGAAATCAAACAAAAATAACAATGAGGAAGGATTTCAGCTGAAGTAAAGAGTAAGTAGAGAAGTGAGGAAGGAATACCTTCGTTGACTAAGAAACAGGAATGGAAAGCAGAAGTGTCAGAGTGCCCAGATTCCGTGCTGGAAGCAGCAGCAGGAGCAACTTGCAGAGGAAAGAAGAAGAAATAAAAGAGAGAGAAAAAAAAAAAAAAGAGGGAAGTGAGGAGAGCGGCAGCAGAAAAACGGATTAGTATCACTGGAGAATGGAAAACAAGAGGAGGCTGGGATGATCTTCAACTGAAATGTTCAACTTAAAAATAATACTTGGCCCCAAAATAACAATCAACTCAAAATAATGTTCAGCTCTAAAATGATATTGAACTTGTTGTCAAAGAAGGAAGAGGCAGACAGGAAGCTGCAGAGGGACATGGAGAGAGGAAGAGAAACTGGGATGTTTTGAAAAGACCGAAGCACGTCTAAATCAAGTAATTTTAAATATGATTTTAGCCAGGGGGGATCGGTTTCACTCCATGCCTGACTGGAAATTAGAAACCCAGGAATTTTGCTGCCTCTTTGTGCTTTTCCCCTATTTCCACAGATTTGGAATTTGCACTGAAAACGTAAATTAGAGCTGCACAAACCCACCCCAGACCCAAACTAAAGCTTCACTCCAGAGTTTTTTGCCTGCTGTTGCTGGAGGCGCTCGCTCCTTTCCAAGGTGAGGAGCTCCAACCAGCCAAGGAGCGATTCCGGTGCATTTCCCCGTCCCCTCGCTATCGAGGTGCCAAACCCGGAGCGCAGAGCTGCAGTAACGCACAGGAAGCGCCCTTACCCTGTTTGATCTGCCCCTGCACCGCGGGGCCGGACGCGGGCGGCGGCGGCGGCTTCGCCTTGGCCAGCTCGGGGGTGCCGGGCCTGGGCGGCCTAAACACGAAACACGCGTGGAGACAAGCGGTCAGCTGCGGCCCCCGAGGCCCCGGGAGCCGTCCCAGGGAACCGCCCCCGCTCCGGGGCCGCGCAGAAGCCGGGCCGGCGCCCGCGGTACCTGCTGGGGCCCTTCTTCATGTGCTCCCCGACGAAGGTGGCATTGGTCATGCTCATCAGCGTGTTGGCCAGCGAGATGACGGACAGCAGGTGCTGCGTGGTGACGGCCCGCGACACTCCGTACGTGCCCTTGCCCGGGCCCTCCGCCGCCGCCGTGCCCGCCGGCCGGTTGTAGCCGGGGAGCATCAGAGACATGTGGCCGCCTCGGGACAGGAGGCCGAAGGACACGGAGCAGTGCGGCTTCAGCATGCCGAGGCGATCCAGGCACAGCTCGTCCAGCACGGAGTTGAGGCCCCAGGCATGCAGGCAGGACATGAAGAGCTTGGCCGTATCCATGGTCAGGTTGTATTCCAGCAAAGTCAGCGGTTTGGATTTGCTGGAGCGATATTCCGGGTCGCCGTCCTCTCTCCTCTGCCTCGCGGCCTCCTCGTCCTCGTCCTCGTCGTCGAGGAGGTGCTCCTTGATGTTCTCCTTGATGGTCTCCTTGACCTGCTGGAAGAGCACGGCCGCCCGCTTGCCGGTGAGGAAGGAGCCGCCCTTGTCGGAGGCGCCGGCGGCTTTCTGCAGGTTCTCCGGGGAGACCGGGGCGGCGCTGGGCCGGGAGGCCTCCTCCGTCAGCAGCTGGATGATCAGGGCCTCCACGTCGAAGAACAGCACGTGGATGTCTGGGTCCGTCAAGTTGGTCTTGATGGCCTGAACCATCAGGGAGTTATGGGAGTACTTGGGTAAATTCCCCTGGAAAAACAAGATGGCAAATTGGGATTCCCGTTGGGGAAGCTGTGGATGAGCCGAGCTCGAAACACAGCCACAAACCACAGAAACTCAATTTACAGGTTAAACTGAGCTGCCCAGGTGAGCCACAAGTTCACACTTCCTTCTCCTGAATCCTATGGGAACAGCAAAACTCCCATCTTTTGTTATTAAGCTTAAAACACGTTAAATATTTCATACTTGCAGGGTGAACTATGGAATCAGTACATGCCATTGCAAAAGAAGCTGCTCAGGTTCACCCACACCTGCACCACTTGCTCATTCCCCTTGAATGAATCTCCTTCCTCCTTCCCTCCCTCCCAAGGGGAAAAGGGTGCTGTGGGATAAAAGGTGAAGGATGTCAGAAAGGAGACCAGAGAGCAGAACACTGAGCCAAGTTTTTAAGCATTATTCTCCCTAACACCCATTCATTCGTTCCCAGCGCCTGCAGTGGACGAGGAGCCCGCACAGCAAACGCTGCAGGCAGGAATGCAACATTCCCAATGCTGCCTGCACTCAGCAGCAGGAGCAGCACAGACCCTGAGCACACCTTCTTTAATGCCGGTGGTGCTCTAAGGAAGGGAGAGCTCTTCTCACAAACAGCAGGTGACAGCACGAGGCAAAGGAAAGGGATAAATGGGAGGAGCTGGGAGCGGAGCTCTGCTGCGCTCTGCTGGCCACCAGCTGTGCCAGGGGAGCTCTGGGAACAATTCCTCATGGAACGGGCTGCCCAAACCCAGGGCAGGGGGGATTTAAAGCCCTGTGGATGTGGCACTCGGGGACACGGGACAGCGGTGACCTTGGCAGTGCTGGAGAATGACTGGACTTGATTTAGAGGGCTTTTCCAGCCTAAACCACTCCACAACTCCAGATTCTCTAACTCAGCCTGAATAAAACCAAAGAGTAGGACACACGCTGAAGTGCCATCATGGACAGCAACAGAAACAGGGGAAGAACCAAGTTTAGGTTTTGGAGAACTGTGTTTAGGGTTTGGAGAACCACGTTTAGGTTTTGTGTTTAGGTTTTGAAGGATGGGAAAGGTCCCGGATCCGATCTCGTCTCCGCAAAGACAGGCTCCCGCCGCAGCGCACCCACCTTATCCGAGGCCTCGGAGGCCAGCAGGTTGGTGGCCAGGGTCTGCAGCTTCTGATGGGCCACGTTCTTGAGGGCGGCCAGGCTGCGGCGGGTCATGGCCTGCTTGAGGTTGACGGCGGGGTGGCTGAGCGCGTCCACGGCGGCCGGGACGGCCTCGTCACAGGCGTTGAGGATCTCCACGGCCGTGATGCCCATCACGCACCTGTCCAGCGCCCCTGCAGGGGTGGCAGAGGAGGGGAACAGCTCAGCATCCCAAAGAGCCCGGGGACACACGGAACCCGCTGGGTTTTATCAGCTGGGCTCCGGGGAACGCTCCTGCACGAGAGTGTCCTGGCTGCTTCGGCTGCCGAGGTTGGGATTAACAGCACCAGGGCTCTGATTGTTAACTCTTGTCTCTATCGCAGCCTTACAAGCCCCGAGTTCTGCTATGCTCCAGCTAATGAGGGTGCAAAATGGACGCCTCTCCAGCCCTACAAAGCCTCTTCAAGGACAAAGTGTCCAATTGTGAGCTAACTCCTGAATTATTTATACTTTTAACCCGGTAACCAAAAACCGACGGTCTGCAATGCGGAACTTTTCACCCAGTTAGAAAAAACCATCCAGAAATTCTCAGCTTCCAGAATGCCAGCACCTCAAAGGATGGCAATTCCCAAACGCGCACGAGGCTCAGGAACGCCCCGGTGCAGCCCTGCACTGAACACCTGGGGCGATAAATCCCAGATATAAACGTGCCACAGCGTGTTTGAACTGCCCCTCAGACAGAGCACCGGTGGGTGTGCTGGATGTGCGAGCTCACCGGTGTCCATCTGCCAGACGTACACGGAGCCGTCGGAGCACCCCACCACCAGGTAGTCATCGGACGGCCTCCACTTGATCACCTGGATCGGGAACAGGTGGCGGGATGCCAGCATGATGCACTTTTTCTCCCTCAGGCTCAGCAGGCCCACGGAGTGATCGCTGGCAACGGAGCAAACACAGTGCTGGACTCTCGCCTGGTAAAGGGAAAAAAGAGAAAAAGCTTCGTCATAACGCAGAGGTGATGTGAAAAACCTTTCCCCCCTTGGGCCAAGCAGGGTGACCAAAAACCCCTTCAATGAACAAAACTCAGGCACTTACGGATGTTCAAACTCACTGAGAACAGAATTCCCCCGGGGCAGAAATTCCCTTTGCACACCACAAAGAGAAAATGGGTATTAAACCCCATCTTGCTAAGCAAACCCCGGGGTTTCTAATCGACGTTGCTTTGTTCATTAAATTCCATTTATTCAGCTAAGTTTCAAGGGGCAAAATTGTCTCTGAATGCTATTTTTAATATAAAAGCTCCTGTTTTCAACCCTTTATTTAACCAAGATGTGAGGGAAGAAAACATAAACAACAGAACAGTCCAGCTCTTTTTGTGAAGCTCTCGGAAGGGTTATCCCGGAGCACTCACGCTGCAGTTCTCCGGCGGAACGAGCAGCTGGCTGATCTCTCCGCCGTGGACGCAGAAGATGTGTTTCATCTCTCCCGAGAAGATGTCCCAGACGATGACGGAGAAATCCACGCCACCGGAGACGAGGTAGCGCTGGTCGTAGCGGGCCGAGACCTGGTGAGGGTACAGCAAACACGTCACCTTGTTCCGGTGGCCTCGCAGCGTCCGGTGAGGGGGCCAGCCTGCCGCGCGGGAGCACAGCGCCGAGAGCACAGGGAGAGAGAGGGAAAACACACACTCAACATCCAACGGCCTCTTGCTGCTGCAACCCACATCCCCAACTACGCAGGTGAGGCTACGGGGAACCCGCGTGCCCACGGGTGGGAGGGTCACATCTGCTTTTCTCTCTGTGTTAGAGCCGGGATTAATACACGGGAGCCGCGGTTTGGCGTTCGGGCTCGGCGTTTGTTAGTTCTTGTTAATTAAGTCATGAGCTCTGACTGACAAGGTAGAGAATGGAGGCGTCTCTAACTCCTCCCAAGGTTATTTAAGCATAAACTATCCAATAATGAGGTGACACCTGTATTATTTATACTTTTAACCCAGTAATTGCAATGCGGAACTTTTCCACCCAATTAGAAAAAAACACCCAAAACCATGAAGGAGGTGAAGGACTTGGACAATGCCTTAAATCCTCCATATTCCCCATATACATTCCTGTATACTAAACCTTAAATCCTCCATATTCCACATATACATTCCTGTATACTAAACCTTAAATCCTCCCATATTCCCCCGTACACATTCCTGTATACTAAACCTTAAATCCCCCCCGTACCTCGGCGCAGCGTGTGCTCCCCCTGCAGCAGCTGCACGATGGCGGTCTGCGTGGCGGGCACGATGACGATGCTGCCGTCCTCGCGGCCGCACACCAGGCGCCCGTGCGCCGGGATGTAGACGCTGGCCGTGACGCGCAGCGGCTCGCTGCCCTGCGGAGCCGTGCTCAGCTGGTCGATGATGCCCGCGGGACGGGGGCTCAGCTGGTCGAAGGCTTCCTGCAGCGAGATGGACGTGCTCGTCCGCAGGCCTGGGGAAAGGAGGGCAAGGGTCAGCCCGAGGTGCGGGCATCGCGGCAACCGCAAAGGGGGAGGCACTGCTGAGGCCGCACCTCCAGCGCCGGGTCCAGTTTGGGGTGGACACTGAGTGCTGTGTCCAGATTAGGATCGACACTGAGTGCAGTGTCCAGTTCTGTCCCCTCAATTTAGGAAGGATGTTGAGACACATCCAGAGGAGGGAAGGAGGCTGGTGAGGGGCTGGGAACGCAAACCCCGTGAGGAAGGGCTGAGGGAGCTGGGGTTGTTTATCCTGGAGAAAAGGAGACTCAGAGGTGACCTTATCACACTCCACAGCTCCCTGAAAGGCGGCTGTGCTCAGCTGGGGTTGGTCTCTTTCTCCAGGCAAAGGAAATACAGGCTGGGTATCAGGAGAGAGTTTTTTACAGAAAGAGTGATAAAGTACTGGGATGGTCTGCCCGGGGAGCTGATGGAGTCACCATCTCTGGATGTGTTTAAAAACAGACTCGGTGCTGTGGTTTAGTTGAGGTGTAAGGGCTGGGTTAGACTCAATGATCTGGGAGTTCTCTCCAACCTGGTGATTCTGTGAATTCTGTGCTGGAATTGGGTGTCTAAGGTGACTCCCAACCCACCGTGGGATTCTCCGCTGGAAATGAATTCACTACAATAATACCAATTAAGATTTGGAGCATACCTGCTAAGATGAAGACACTTCAGCTCCTACAAGGAGGTAACGATTAAAGCCCAACTTCTGTTGGGAGAACCAGCACGGCTTTACCCAGCAAAACCACACAGAAACCACAAGGATCTGATCATTAATTACCTTTTGCACCCTCCCGCTGCTCAAGGGCGTCAGGAATGCTCCAAAGGCAGAGTCTCCCTGAGGAGTCTCCCTGGATCAAGAGCCTGTAGGAAAACTCTCTCTGGCCACAGAAGAACCGAGTCACTGGAGGACATATGAGCAGCTGTGGGGAAAATGAGGAAGGACCTCAGAGCACGCACAAAGCTCGTGCTCAGCTCCCAGTTCCTGCTTCTGAAAGCAGGACCGAAGCCTGAAACGCTGCAGAGGAAGAGATGTACCTGCTTCTCTGCTCTGTCCAACACGCTGTGCAGCAAAGGCGGGATCGCGCTTTCCACCGCTTTCCCCACATCCCTGCGGAACGAATCACTGGCTGGGAGGCAGCTGGGTGTAAGAACAACGACAGGAGGAAAATTCCTCGTGTTTAAAGAGCAATTCCTACAGCAGGACATGGATCCGGCTCCCACCCTCATGCTCCAAGCACACCAAGGCAAGGAAGGAGCTCCCACTCGATTTACGTGGGAATATTCAGGATAAATCACTATCTCTACCCAGAGCAAACACATCTGCACACCATGAAGACATCAGAAAGAAGTATTTGATATTACTCTTGTAATTTTCAACCTCTTTGGTGCCAAATTAATTTCACAGTTTTGTATTTACATGTCTTCCCTTAC
Source organism: Hirundo rustica (assembly GCF_015227805.2). NCBI lineage: Eukaryota > Metazoa > Chordata > Aves > Passeriformes > Hirundinidae > Hirundo > Hirundo rustica. The sequence goes on along the minus strand of NC_053488.1, from coordinate 173,988 downwards.
TGGACCCATATTTCAATTCATTCGGTTCCATTCAAATTAATCAAAAATCAAATAAAATTTAAGAAAATTAAATAAATTGTCTTTTGTTGAGTACCTGGCTGGTAAGTTATAGATGAAACTTTGTCCATCCTCTGTCCATACAACCACTTTATCAGCTGCCACAAAGTCCCCGCCAGTCCAGGTCTGCTCATTTTCACTGGGCACGGAGCATAAGAGGGAATAATCTCCAGCATCGAAAACCTGGGAGGAAACAGGAAGCAGAGTCTGCTGTTATGAACCAGTTAACTACACATTAAAATGCCCAGGCAGCAGCTGATTTTGAGTATCACAGGACCACGGAATGGTTTCGGTTGGAAAAGACTTGAAGGGGCACCTTGTTCCAAACCCACACCCCAGGCAGAGGTTTGGATTAAATATCTAGAAATACATGGAACGTGTAATAGAGGCACACTGAAGAGACCTGGAGCATCTTCCCCTGAACGTTTTCCTGTGGTTTAATCGGGATTCCTGAGGGGGAAGGGGCCTTACCCTCCAGTACTTGGAGCACACCACCAGCAGCGAGCGCTGGGTGAAGGCGCAGAAGGAAATGCTCTGGCAGTTCTCGCAGTAGATGGGCTTGGACTCCTCCTCAAACACCGGCGTGGTGTCCTAAAGCAAACACAACCAGCACTCAACCCACTGCTCCCTGCTCCAGCTCAGCTCAGGGCCATGCCAGAGCCCAGGGAAAACCACTGGGGCACTTCTCCGGGTGCCAGACAGCCGATTTCCATGGAAAACCCAAACCCTGGGAGCAGGTTCTGCTCCGTTCCCCCTCCTAAGCTGATCTGCAGGAACACGTGGTGTCCTCTTTGGGCACTTAAATCTCCCAGACTGCCCAGCAGGACAGATTAGTGGTGCTGACCTTGCAGCAGGCAGGAAGCTGGAATGAAGCAGCTATCACTCCTAAGGAGAAGGTGATTTTTCCTTAGTTGAGAAACATCTTTTACAAGAGGTTTCTGTGAGGAAAACCTCCGATTTACCACAGCTCTGAGACCTGGGGCAAATCTCCTTTAAGACTTTTATTCATTATTACCCAGGAAATGCCAAGTAACAGGGAGCTGGACATAATCCCCAGTAATGAATATTCCTAAAAACTGTACGGTCTGCTCAGCAAAGTATTAACCCAAACGGCTACACGGTACAAATAAAAAACAGATTTGGAAAAACCGGACATAATCTTGCACCTAATCTGGAAATCAGTCCTCTGAGAAGTATCAGGAATTCTGACGGCCACTTAAATCAGTACAGAAAAATTCAGCCAGTCGATTTTCCACCGGCAAAGAGGAAAAAGAACACGGGGAGCAGAAGCCTCCATCCCACTGGAAGCATCATCACTAACCCAGCAGGCTCTGCCCTACCTGCAGCCGGCTGACTTCTGAGGTGATGATCCACACTTTGAGGATGCCAGTCACGGACACGGCCACCACGGTGTCCTCTGGGAACACAAAAACGGGGCTGAGGCACGAGGGCCTCCTCGCCTGTGCGCACCTGAGCGCAAAGGAAAACCTGATCCCAGCATCCCGGGAGCCTCCGCTGCCCAATGGAATGTTTATTTGGGAAGAGGGTTGTGGAACAATGAATAAACGAAAGGCATTAGCAGGAATCTCTCTGTACCAGAGCTCATTTCCAGGTGTTCCAGCCATTTATTTGCTGTGGGGGGAAGAGCTGAGCTTTCCCACCCCGGGATTTTGGGAATGCCCGGTTCAGAACTGCCTTAACTCAAGAGAGAAGCCCTTTAGTCAGGATTTTCTCCTCCGTGCTCCCCAAATCTCTCAGGAATTCCAGGCTCCACAAGACCACACTCGTCCGCCAGAAATGAAAGCCCACCAAATGAACACCCACGAGCAGAACAAACCCAGTCCGTGCTCGGGGGAGCAGGATTCCCCTGGATCCCTGGAAGTGTCCAAGGCCAGGCTGGATGGGCACAGTGGAAGGTGTCCCTGCCACAGGAAATAATCACCTTGTGTCCTGTTGGAGCGGATGATGGTCATGGAGCTGATCCAGTCAGGAGAGATCTTGGAGATCAAAGAATAAAGAACTTCAAGGCTGGTTGCATCCACGACCAGAATTTCAGGATAATGCCCGTGGCACAGGAGTCTCCCTTCCCGCTGCGTGCCCACCGTGAACTGATAGAACTGCAGAGATGGGAGCAGACAGGAATTAGGATCCAGGCAGGATTCCCTCACCTCCCAGACCCTTCCTGCTGCCTGCAGGAGGACACTTCCCGCTGTGCCACGCCCCAGCCCTCACCTGGATGCCCGTGTGCGCGCAGGCCAGCTTGGTGAACTCGATGCACCTGCCATCGTTCACATCCCACAGGCACATCTCCCTAAAGCACAGGAAATCCCCGTGGAAAACACGCCAGGCTGCCAAGCGCTTGAAACCCCCCGCATCGGGAGGAGCTTCCTCTGAACCATCTCTTAGGGATTGCACCAAGTGTATTCAGAGAAACTCAAAATGGACTGGACTTTCCAGCCCTCCTAAATCCACACAACCTCCTGCTCCCTGTGAGGATAAATTACAGAACCCACAGGAGTTCAAACCAGCAGCTATCACCCCCTTTACAGTACTCTTTAATTAAAACTTTATATTCCAGTTTAATCAGAATGGAATCTGTGAGGCGCTTTCTCCTTCCCATCAGATAGATAAATTCCCGATGAAAACACATTCTTATTTTAAACCCAATGGGAAGAGATTAGCTAGCCCTGAAATCAGCCCAAGGTAGAGATTCTAAATTTTGACACAAAATCCCCTCAAATTCCTTGTAAAAGGCTATTTAGACAAATCATTCCCTACCTTTTCTGAATTAAAAAAAAAAAAAAAAAAACCTCCATCTATTTGGATATCAATAGCACAAGAAATCCTTCCTGCTTCTACCTCTAAACTGCTGCTCCATGATTAATAAACAAAACCAAGCAAAAATTATAACATATTTGCTGAGGATTTTTTTTTTCTTGAGGATAAAAATCAAACACAGCGGTGAATATATGGACAAACTGGGGACAAATTCCCATCACTGCAGTTCTGCACATCAATAAACACTTGGAAACTCACCCACTCTCTGATGCACTCACTATATACTGCTTTTCACTGGAAGCTGAGGCCTTGGATAAACAAGTAACTGAGGCTGTATGACCAAAGAGCAGAGCTCTGGGATTGATCTGGGATCAGGGAGAGAAAACAGGGAGCCAAAATCACACAGATGACCACAATATCCATATCCCAGCCTTCCACCTCACGTGTTATACATCCATTAATATGTGCATACACATTTAATTAGCACCAGCAGTGGATGGATCATCTTGGAAGACTTTCTACTTCACACAGGAATGAGAATTTGGGGGGAAAACACATTTTGCGAATTCCTCTCCATATTTACAGATCAGGAGCTGATTTTGGCTCAATTCAATTTAAATTGAGTTTGGCTGAATGAAAAAGATTGTGCTGCACATTAAGAGCTTTCCCCAGTTCCTGTATATCCATAAATAAGGGGAGACCCCAGAGCCCATTCCAGTGCCTAAAAAAGAGAGCTGGAGAGGGACTTGGGACAGGGAATGGAGTGCCAAGAAAAAGGGGAATGGCTTTCTACTGCCGGTTGGGATATTGGGAAGGAATTCCTTTTCACCACGCAATATTAAGCAGCTCAGCTAGAAAGTAACTGATTTAGAGCAGGAATGAGTTAAAACCAAACTTCCGACAGGAGCAACAACAAGGTCCAAGAGCCCAAACACCTCTTTGTAAGCTGGAACAGCGCTGTGGGAAGGGAAGGGAAGGGAAGGGAAGGGAAGGGAAGGGAAGGGAAGGGAAGGGAAGGGAAGGGAAGGGAAGGGAAGGGAAGGGAAGGGAAGGGAAGGGAGGGGCAGAGCAGCCACCCAGGCATTAGGAGAGGGAGGACAGGCTGCACTCCCGGGCGCTGGGAATGAATGTGAACTCTGCATCCATTACCTGCAGGTCAGGACCCAGGTCCCAGAGGCAGATCTGCCCGTCGTGGCAGCCGGTGACGATGACGGAGCCGTCCACGAGCAGCAGGGAGGACACGCAGTGCGTGGGGGCGCGCCGGCCCCACAGCACGATGGGCAGCACCAGGCTGTTCCCGGCCATGGCCACCGAGCGCCTGGAACCGCGACAGCACAGCAACATCAGCAACGGCCCGGGCTGCTCCCTTCGCTCCTGCTTCTGCTGCCTTTTCCCCTCATGTCTCCACCGTCTTGCTCCCTCCTGTCTCTGCCATTTTGTCCCCTCATGTTTTTCCCTCCCCTTTTCCTCTCATGTTTTTCCTGCCCTTTTCCCCCTCACATTTGGGGGAGTCCCAGAATGCAGCAGATGGGGTGCAGCAGATGGACAGACGGACATGACCCCACAGGTATGAGGCAATTATGCTGTTTATTTACTTTGGGAGGGGTCAGGGTGGCTGCAGTCTCCCAAAATCCAAAATATTATCCTTCAAACCAAGAGGGAGGGGAGCAAAAGGTAGGGGCCAAACCACACATCTCTGCGCACACAAGGATTTTTGCCCAAATCCCACTTTTTAGAGTAATTTTGGTGTAAAAAATGTTTTAAGCCCCGAGGCTGAAAGCTGTTTTTATATCCCTGATGTTATTATGCCCCTGCTACAAAGACATTCATGTTGGAATATGGAATATCCTGCCTTAGGTGAAATCAACCTTGTATAATCCACTGATAAACTGGATCCTGGCCACTCTCCAGCAGGAAACAGGTCCAGTGCTATCTTTACAGCAACGTTTCGGCTCTTCCGAACGTATTGACACAAAAAACACAGCAGAATCTCAATTGTCCCCAGGCCAAAATGGTCTCAGTGACTGGGAATAGAAACTCAAGTTGTGGCAATAAAACCCACTTGGATTTGCACAAGATTTAAACCCCACAACAACCCTCTGTTTGTGGTAGCAACATTCCCAGCCTGCTAAGCACTTCCATGCTTTTAGAACTGAGGTTTTCTTATCGATGAAAAGGTCACGTTAAATAAATAACCAAACACTCCTTGTGGATTACCCAGTGAAGGATTAGGCACTGAACTCACCCCAGCTCAAACCAGAGCTCTGATTTAGAGGAGCATGAACACACCAAAACAGGTTTTAAAATATGAGTGTTTTCCTGTTTTTTTTTTTTTTAATAGCCACATACACATTGTTCTACCTTGAGGCACCCAGCAATACTTGCATTTTTCACAGGTCTGTAAACCTGTTTCCCAGCACTTGAGAGGGAATAAATCTGAATTATGACAGAAAAAAAAAAGAAAAAAAAAAAGGTCAGCCTGAATATGAGTGAGGTTCCCAACTCCACTTTCTGCTGGGATAACCACGGGTATCCCTGGGATGGATACAAGGAACCAACAGGCAAACCAGCAGCAACGGGGAGGTTTTCCAGCCCTGTCCATCCTGGAAGTGTCCAAGGGGCTTGGAGCAACCTGGGGGGTGGAAGATGTCCCTGCACCACCTGTGCCAGCGCCCCGATCTACTCCGACAGAAATTCCTGTCATTTCTCAGCCACTGAAAACCACAGGAGCTGCTATTCCATTTGATGAGCGCTGCCACCCTCTGCAGCCAGAGAACTGGAACACAAATGGAAAAAAAGGGGGAAGGGAGGGAGCAAGGGCAGGATAATGAATGGCTAAGGATTACACGCGGCTCCCGGGAGGCTCCTGACAAGTCAGGGATCAATTGTGGGGTTTCCACAAAATCCACCTCGCAAAATCAGTCATATCGCATCCAGTGACCCTTCCCAGTAATGCAGCTCATTCCTGGCAGCCCACCGGCCCATCTTCATTAAAAGCTATTTAATTAAGAGCTCAAAACTTACGATCAGGATCAATACAGACCGAAAATCCACTCTTTCACCACCCTGCAAACCACACCTGGCCCTGCAGAGTTAATTGTTATGCAATGCTGGATCAATTGCTCTGTCTGGACCATCACAATACAGAAAGAGAAATTAATTCAGCATTTTAAACAACACGGTGACAAACAAAGAGCTGCAATTAAACCAGGCTTGATTCTCAGGGAAATCATCATAAAAATGGAATAAAGGCAGGAATAAAGCGTCCAGATGCAACAGAACAAAATGCAAATACCAACAACAAGAACAAAACCACCCATAGCAAACAAATACCCACACAATTTTCGTGAGGAAACAAACCAAAAATGACGAAACCAGAGCTGAAAAATTCCAGCAAGCGACACAAAACCCCCTTCCCACTCCCTTACTGCCCAAGCCCATGACATGAACGAGTCACAGCATTCACGTGGCTGTCAAAAACAGCTGCGTTTTTAAATAAATACAGAAACTCCCCTACCGGGGCACAGAGATCCTGCATTTCATGATGCTGCACTTGCAGCTACTTCCGAACGCTTCCAAACCCACAGCACTCCGAATAACGGGAATTCTCAAAAGGAACATATAGGAGGGTAATAAACATACAAGAGCATCAGCACATAACTAACCTAAGGGAGTCCAGATTTTCCATGCAGAAAACACATTTCCAATCCCCTGACAGCCCCATTTCAAACACAGCCCTCAGAATATTTCATAGCCAAGGCTCTGGGAGAGGGAGGAAAAAGAAAAACTACCTCTGTCCTTCCAGTTTTCGGCTACGGCAGCGCAAGGCCTTCATAAAAAACTTCCTTTTCAGCAAAAGCCACATTTTAATTCCCCAGGAATCTGGATTCCAGAGCTTAGCCCGGGCAAACACCAGCTGCAGCCCCTGCCAGCACCAAAATCCCTTTTTGTCTGAATACAATCAATAGTTCCATTTTTTTTGACATCAGTGATGACAAAGTACAGGAGCAAATCAACACTGTCCCAGTGCCAGACGGGCCCAAAAGCAGGCAGGGAATCATTCCACAGCAACCCCTACACCGCAGCCACTCAGAGCTCCCCAAAACCCACAATTTCCTGCAGAAAAGGGAACTTGGAAGTGGCAGATGGACGAGCAAAGGTCTTCCTGTTCACAATTCTGCCTCCACGGGGTAAATCCGCCTCCATCGCTTCCACAAGTGCCAAAATCCTGCTTCTCTTCCCAAAGCACAATAAAGCAGATTATTCTGTTATTCCACGTACGTAGGGATATACACACGTATCTAACCAGCCTGGTATTTAATTCCTCCCCTTTCAATTTTCTAACATAAAGCTTTGCAAATAATAATAATAATAATAAATAAATGGTATAGGAATAATTCTAATCTTACACATGCAAGAAGGGCAGGGATGTGGGAACGCACGCAGCAATACTGTACAACAAACAGAACGAACGTGGGGTGTGGAAAAACGCCTTTCCAAACCCAGGATTTTTAAAATATTTAAACAGAAAGCGGTTATTTCAATGAGGAAATGAACAACAAAAAAAGTTAAATAATGGGTTAACCCGACAGAATAATCCAGTGACTCTCTGAACTGCTCCGCTTAAAGGTGGGATTTAGGCACATTTAATAATCCGGGATCAATTCCTATTTCAGTAAAACCACTACACTGATTTTTCAAGCACAAGGTATTAAATGCTGTATCCAAATTTCCACTCAACACCTACCCAGAAATCCACAAAATGCATCCTCACAGCCAGAAAAAAAACCCAAATAGAATAAAAAAGGGACCACTGAGGGAGTGAGAATACAACGAAAACGCTTTTTCTGGGTACGCAGGAGGTTCCAAACCAAGACAGAGAAGGAAATGCAAATCTGGGACACGAGATTGGAATTAATTAACACCTCTGGAAGCCACTTGCAGTTTTTCCTGGTGCTTAATTTGATGACACACTGAACTCATAGTTATTTTTCCTGCTTCAAAATGGCACAAAGGACAGTTATCCAAAGCAGCTGGAGAACTCCAAACCCCATCCCTGGGCGCCCGTGTCTGGGGCAGGAAAGGGAAATAAAACCGGGAAAGACCGCGAGGCAGCAAAAAATTGGCATTAAAAAGCATTTAAGCCCCCTAAGAGGATCAATGTCCTCAGGTTAGCAGAGATTGAAACCCCCATGCATTAATAACCCGCCGCTCGTTTTGAGGTGAAACCTGACGAAATTAAAACCTCAAATCCCGCTCCGTTAACAGCGTGGGGCCGCTCCCGGTGTCCCGGGATCCCTGGGCTCCCGGCCAGCCGAGCCTCGGGATTCCCGAGTGCCCGCGTCCCTGCTCCTCCCGGTGCCGCAGCCTCCCCAGCACTCCCGCTGCGGCTGCTGCGGGGGCCTGCCGAGAGCCGGGGGCTCACCGCCCCGCCCCGCTCCCGCTGTGAGCGCGCCGTTCTCCCGTCCCCGGTCGTACCTGTTCGGTGCCGGTGCCGGTGCCGGTCCCTTTTCCGGGCCTCACGTGTCCCGGGCACCGCGGCCCCGCCGCGCTCGGTGCGGCAGCGGCCGGATGACACCGCCGGCCGCGACACTGGCGCAAAGCGCCGACCGGCGCGCTTGACGGCAGGGGCCGCCGCCGTGGAAACTGCTGGGTTCCGCTGAGGGCGGGCACGGAGCCGGTGATTGCTTGCTTGCTTACTTCATTACCGAATACTGTAAGGCTTTAAAATTACATCAGAATGCCGGGGATATTCCTGGTTTTTAGCAGAAAAAGCGTAAATGTGAGACGTCTTGAAGTGACGTTTATTATGCTGTGTTATAAAGTACGTTGGGAAGTTGTCGGAAATGATACTGCGAGTGGGGGTCAGAGAAAGTCCTGTGTTTAACTTCGGTTTTATGTTGTGGTTATGACAAGCATTTATTAATCTCTTATTTGCCCCTGTGAAAAGCGAAAGTTCACTCGTAGAATATTTGCCCCTGTTTTGCTTCAGCTTTTATTTCAGAATTCTTTTCGGTTTCGCGACAGCTTGGTTTTGTTAAAAAACATTATTTAAGTAAGGTGACAAAAATTGACATCAGTTCTGCCTGCAAGACAGAAGGGTCACCCCCATAACGTCCCCATTAAACGGGTCAGTGACGAAACTGGTGCTAAATTTTTATGTTAAAATTGTCAGGCGCTTCTCCCTGCACGGACTTGCCGCGCTGCCCGTTCCTTAAACGGCCGCCGGCGGCATCGCTCGTTCACGCGCTGCCCGTTCCCATTGTGGCCGCCGGCCCCCTCCGTACTTTCCCTTCCTCCCCTACCCAAAATGGCCGCCGGCGGCGTCACTCGGGCGCGCGCTGCCCTGCCCCAAGATGGCGGGCGGCGGCCGGGCGGGAGCGGAGCGGAGAGGGGCGGCCGCGCCTGCGCCCGTCCCAGCGGTGCATGCCGGGCGTCCTGCCCGCCGTGACGCTGCACATCGCACCCGGCACCGCCACCGGGGCCCGCGGCCATGGCGGGCGTGAAGGTGATCGCCAACGACACCGAGTTCCAGCCCGAGCTGAGCGCCGCCGGCTCCCGCCTGGCCGTAGTGAAGTTCACCATGAGGGGGTGAGTGAGGGCGGGATGCGGCTCCCTGCGCGCCGCTCCCGGGATGGGCTCTGGTGTTGCCGTGTTTCTATTCGGGGCTCCGAGCGCGGTTTCCCGGCGCGATTTGCTCCGTAACGCGGCAGTGTGGTCACGGCTGTGTTATTTTCGACACCGTGTGTCCCAGGTCCTGGAATAAATTCCCATTTTTTCCCGCCGATCCCGCTGCCCTGCGGACCTGCCAGCCCTCCGGCGCTCGGAGGGAGCGAGGGCTGCGCTGGTTTAAAGCCCCGTTAAAGGGCAGGCAAGTGATGGAAACAAGGCACGAACAACACTAAAAACACCTAAAAACTTGGAAAAACATCCTTTGCCCCCATAAAACTTAGCTGGATCCGCACCCCATTTGCCCAGGGCAAGTGGATTATCCCCTTTCCCCTCCTCAGCAGGGTGGTGCAAGTGTGGTGGAACCGGGATGAATTTGTCACCAAAGAAACCTCAACATCTGAATTATTCCCGTTAATCTGTGAAATCGGGGAGAATAGTGAAAATCTCGGGGGTTTCATCGGGCACTTCATTATTCTCTGGCTGCTGCCTCGTAGTTGTGAGGGGTGTTTTAATTTCACTTTGCATTTCTCCTTCCCAGTGAGAAACTCCCTTTACAGGAATTGGTGCCGCTGAGCACTTCCTACCTTTTTGCTGACACAGAATAAGTGAAAAATACACATTTTCAGCCAAGGCAATGCAGTTAAAACAAAAGAAACCGGCTCTGTCCTCCCAGGGCCAAATGAATATGGGAATAAGTGTTACAGGTGTAAATGGAATTTGTCGTGCAAAGAATTTTATGATCCCCGAAGCTTTGATACATGTTGACCATTAAATATTTAAGTTATGTGTAAATATAATTTTTTTCCCCAGGAGGTAACACGGACTAACGATGAGAGTTTTTTGTTCACTTTTTTTTTTTTTTGCTGATTTTGCCCTCCTTTGATTTTACCACAGCAGGACTGTGGTAAAAATGCTGCAAGTAAAGACAATAAAGTGCAGATTCCTTCATGTCATCTTTCATTGTGCAGCCAGGTAAAGAGGTGTTTTTTACGCCAGGGAAGAGCAGGAATGTTCTGGTTCTGTTTGGGCAGGCATTGAAAAATAAAAGAAATAGGGAACTGAGTGGAAGTGTCGCTTTTCCCTCAGGTGTGGCCCTTGCTTGAGGATCGCGCCCGCCTTCAACGCCCTGAGCAACAAATACCCGCAGGCGACGTTCCTGGAGGTGGACGTGCACCAGTGCCAGGTCTGTGCTCCCAAATCCCACTGCCAGGGAAGGGGCTGGGAGTGGGGGACTGGGGAGCTGCGAGCAACCGCTGGGAGCGAGAGCAAAACCCCTCTCGGGGATCAGCTGTGCTGCCCTTCCTTTGGAGCACGTGAATTCGTTCAGGAATTCATTCTCAGCCCCTGCTGTACTGCTAAAGTAAGAGATACCGAACGCAGTGCTAGTGGGAATTAAACCCAGCCTCCCAGCCAAACATCGCTGCAGTTCTCGAAGTAAAGAGGCAAAGTCTCCATAGCTGGGTTTGTTGGCAGTGCACGGACCTAAAGCAGTGAACAGGGACTCGTTTCTGCTCCCAGGGCACGGCTGCCACCAACAACATCTCGGCCACCCCCACGTTCCTGTTCTTCCGGAACAAAGTGCGCATCGACCAGTACCAGGGAGCAGATGCCGTGGGCTTGGAAGACAAAATCAAACAGCACCTGGAGAACGACCCCGGCAACAGCGAAGACACGGACATCCCCAAAGGATACGTATGTATCTCCCCAGAGTTTTCTTGGAATGTTTGTGTAGCTCGGGTGTTCAAAACCCCTGGTTTTCAAATGCGCTTTATGGCAAATAATTGGATTTTAGGCAAAGCTGCCCAAGGAAATCACTTGTCCGGGCTTTCGTTTCCAGAAAAAAATTAAAATACTGACATATACATGTTTATTAGGAATGAAAAATCTCCCTGGTCATTAAAATTAATTTTGTGTGCCACGATAAACCTTTTCCTTCTCAGTCATCCCAAACATTTCATAAAGTGAGGGAAGTCTCATTTTTCCTTTTCCTAACATTCCCCGGGTGGGTGCTCCTAAAGGGTGTCCATTTTGTGTTTCTCCGTGCCCGTAAAAGAACAAAACCCAAACAGGGTGGCACAGGAGTACTTGGGAACGGTGACGTGCCTGCCCCGAGCGGCACGCAGGATTTAATTCCTGCTGATGCTGGCCTGATTTATCCGTAACTCCTCAAGAACTCCCTGTTTCGATGCCCTGGAGCGCCGGGAAAGCACAGATCCACCCGAGGCTGTGCGTGTGTCCCCGCTCCCCGTCCCCCGCTCATCCCGGCTGCGCTCTCTGTCCCCAGATGGACCTGCTGCCCTTCATTAACAAGGCCGGCTGCGAGTGCCTCAACGAGAGCGACGAGCACGGCTTCGAGAACTGCCTGCGCAAGGATTCCTCCTACCTGGAGTCCGACTGCGACGAGCAGGTACAGAGCTCTCCCGCGGGAGCTCTGGGTGCGGGGAGAGCGCCCGGGGTACGCGGCTCGCGGCGTCGGCGCTTGCCATGCTGAGGATTCCCCGGCACGGCAGCGTTTGCTGGGATAGAAAGGGGTCACAGCGTGTGGAGGTGTCCGCACCAGAGCGTCCCAGAGCCCCTTATCCCCGTTTCCTGTGCTCAGTGGGTTTCAGATGAAAACACCGGGGTGTAATTGTGGTTTTTTTCCCTCCGCAGCTCCTTATCACGGTAGCTTTTAGTCAGCCTGTCAAGCTTTACTCCATGAAACTTCAGGGGCCAGACAATGGTGAGTGGTGCAGATAGAATCATTTATTATCGATTGGTAGGCAAAGATTGATACACAGATAAACGTATTTATTATAGCTTGATACACAAATGTAACTATTTATTGTAGTTTGATGCACAAATATGACTATGGTCTGATACTCTGCAAAGAGACACTAGATGTAATTCCAGGCTGAAGTGAGAGCCACTGAAGCTCTCACCTCATTCTTTTCATGTTGTACAATGACAAACAATTTCAAAACGATCTGGGATTCTGTAATGCACACAGGGAATCACATCCCTCTCTTTTATCCCAGGGCAAGGGCCAAAATACATCAAGATCTTCATCAACCTCCCGCGCTCGATGGACTTCGAGGAGGCAGAGCGCAGCGAACCCACCCAGGCCCTGGAGCTGGGCCCGGAGGACATCAAGGAGGATGGGATCATCCAGCTCCGCTATGTCAAATTCCAGAACGTCAACAGCGTCACTGTAAGTCCCTTTTCCCTGAGGGAACACTGGGCATTGCACAGACACCTG